>NC_089225.1:22564843-23164843 GCF_963924675.1 Phocoena phocoena | reverse complement strand
GCCCCGCCCATCACCAGACAAGCCGATTTAAGTTTTACTGAGCTCTGCCCACTAGAGCAACACCCAGCTCTACCCACCACCAGTCCCTCCCATCAGGAAACTTCCACAAGCCTCTTAGATAGCCTCATCCACCAGAGGGCAGACAGCTGAAGCAAGAAGTAATACAATCCAGCAGCCTGTGGAACAAAAACTACATTCACAGATAGTCAAGATGAAAAGGCAGAGGGCTATGTACCAGATGAAGGAACAAAATAAAACCCCAGAAAAACAACTAAATGAAGTGGAGACAGGCAACCTTCCAGAAAAAGAATTCAGAATAATGATAGTGAAGATGATGCAGGACCTCGGAAAAAGAATGGAGGGAAAGATCGAGAAGCTGCAAGAAATGTTTAACAAAGATTTAGAAGAATTAAAGAACAAACAAACAGAGCTGAACAATAAGAAAACTGAAATAAAAAGTACACTAGAAGGAATCAATAGCAGAATAACTGAGGCAGAAGAACAGATAAGTGACCCAGAAGACAGAATGGTGGAATTCACTACCACCAAACAGAATAAAGAAAAAAGAATGAAAAGAAATGAAGAGACCCTAAGAGACTTCTGGGACAACATTAAATGCAACAGCATTCGCATTACAGGTGTCCCAGAAAGAGGAGAGAGAGAGAAAGGACCCAAGAAAATATCTGAAGACATTATAGTCAAAAACTTCCCTAACATGGGAAAGGAAATAGCCACCCAAGTCCAGGAAGCGCAGCAAGTCCCATACAGGATAAACAGAAAGAGAAACACGCCAAGGCACACTGTAATCAAACTGGCAAAAATTAAAGACAAAGAAAAATTATTGAAAGCAACATGGGAAAAATGACAAATAACATACAAGGGAACTCCCATAAGGTTAACAGCTGATTTCTCAGCAGAAACTCTACAGGCCAGAAGGGAGTGGCACGATATACTTAACGTGATGAAAGGGAAGAACCTACAACCAAGATTACTCTACCCAGCAAGGATATCATTCATATTCGAGGGAGAAATCAAGAGCTTTACAGACAAGCAAAAGCTAAGAGAATTCAGCATCACCAAACTAGCTCTACAACAAATACAAAGGAACTTCTCTAAGTGGGAAACACAAGAGAAGAAAAGGACCTACAAAAACAACCCAAAACAATTAAGAAAATGGTAATAGGAACATACATATCGATAATTACCTTAAACATGAATGGATTAAATGCTCCAACCAAAAGACACAGGCTCACTGAATGGATACAAAAACAAGAGCCATATATATGCTGTCCACAAGAGACCCACTTCAGACCTAGGGACACATACAGACTGAAAGTGAGCGGATAGAAAAAGATATTCCATGCAAACGGAAATCAAAAGAAAGCTGCAGTAGCAATACTCATATCAGATAAAATAGACTTTAAAATAAAGAATATTACAAGAGACAAGGAAGGATACTACATAATGACCAAGGGATCAATCCAAGAAGAAGATATAACAAATATAAATATATATGCACTCAACATAGGAGCACCTCAATACATAAGGCAACTGCTAACAGCTGTAAAAGAGGAAATCGACAGTAACACAATAATAGTGGGGGACTTTAACACCTCATTTGCTCCAATGGACAGATCATCCAAACAGAAAATTAATACAGAAACACAAGCTTTAAATGACACAACAGACCAGATAGACTTAATTGATATTTATAGGACATTCCATCCAAAAACAGCAGATTACACTTTCTTCTCTAGTGCACACAGAACATTCTCCAGGAGAGATCACATCTGGGGTCACAAATCAAGCCTCAGTGAATTTAAGAAAATTGAAATCATATCAAGCATCTTTTCTGACCACAACGCTATGAGATTAGCAATGAGTTACAGGGAAAAAAATGTAAAAAGTACAAACACATGGAGGCTAAACAATATGTTACTAAATAACCAAGAGATCACTGAAGAAATCAAAGAGGAAGTCAAAAAATACCTAGAGACAAATGACAATGAAAACACGATGATCAGAAACCTACGGGATGCAGCAAAAGCAGTTCTAAGAGGGAATTTTATAGATATACAAGCCTACCTCAAGAAACAAGAAAACTTTCAAACAATCTAAGGTTACACCTAAAGGAACTAGAGAAAGAAGACCAAACCAAACCCAATGTTAGCAGAAGGAAAGAAAACATAAAGATCAGAGCAGAAATAAATGAAATAGAAACACAGAAAACAAGAGCAAAGTTCAATAAAACTAAAAGCTGGTTCTTTGAGAAGATAAACAAAATTGATAAACCATTAGCCAGACTCATCAACAAAAACAGGGACAGGCCTCAAATCAGTAATATTAGAAATGAAAAAGGAGAAGTTACAGCAGACACTGCAGAAATACAAAGCATACTAAGAGACTACTACAAGCAACTCCATGCCAATAAAATGCACAACCTGGAAGAAATGGACAAATTCTTAGAAAGGTATAACCTTCCAAGACTGACCCAGGAAAAAATAGAAAATATGAACAGACCAATCACACATAATGAAATTGAAACTGTGATTAAAAATGTTCCAACAAACAAAAGTCCAGGACCAGAGACATCACAGGTGAATTCTATCAAACATTTAGAGAAGAGCTAACACCCATCCTTCTCAAACTCTTCCAAAATTTGCAGAGGAAGGAACACTCCCAAACTCATTCTATGAGGCCACCACCAGCCTGATACCAAAACCAGACAAAGATACTACAAAAAAGGAAAATTACAGACCAATATCACTGATGAATATAGATGCAAAAATCCTCAACAAAATACTAGCAAACAGAATCCAACAATACATTAAAAGTATCAGATACCATGATCAACTGGGATTTATCCCAGCAATGCAAGGATTCTTCAATATATGTAAATCAATCAATGTGATACACCATATTAACAAATTGAAGAATAAAAACCATATGATCATCTCAATAAATGCAGAGAAAGCTTTTGACAAAATTCAACACCCATTTATGATAAAAACTCTCCAGAAAGAGGGAACCTACCTCAACATAATAAAGGCCATATATGACAAACCCACAGCAAACATCATTCTCAATGGTGAAAAACTGAAAGCATTTCGTCTAAGATCAGGAACAAGACCAGGATGTCCACTCTCACCACTATTATTCAACATATTTTTGGAAGTCTTAGACATAGCAATCAGAGAAGAAAAATAAAAGGAATACAAATTGGAAAAGAAGAAGTAAAACTGTCACTGTTTGCAGATGACATGATACTATACATAGAGAATCCTAAAGATGCCACCACAAAACTACTAGAGCTAATCAATGAATTTGGTAAAGTTGCAGGATACAAAATTAATGCACAGAAATCTACTGCATTCCTATACACTATTGATGAAAAATCTGAAAGAGAAATTAAGGAAACACTTCCATTTACCACTGCAACAAAAAGAATAAAATACCTAGGAATAAACCTACCTAGGGAGACAAAAGACCGGTATGCAGAAAACTATAAGACACTGATGAAAGAAATTAAAGACGATACCAACAGATGGAGAGATATACCATGTTCTTGGATTGGGAAAATCAATATTGTGAAAATGACTACACTACCCAAAGCAATCTACAGATTGAATGCAATGCCTATCAAATTACCAATGGCAGTTTTTACAGAACTAGAACAAAAAAATCTTAAAATTTTTATGGAGACACAAAAGACCCACATAGCCAAAGCAGTCTTGAGGGAAATAAACGGAGCTGGAGGAATCAGACTCCCTGACTTCAGACTATACCACAAAGCTACAGTAATCAAGACAATAATGGTACTGGCACAAAAACAGAAATATAGACCAGTGGAACAGGATAGAAAGCCCAGAGATAAACACACGTACCTATGCTCAACTAATCTATGACAAAGGAGGCAAGTATACACAATGGAGAAAAGACAGTCTCTTCAATAAGTGGTGCTGGGAAAACTGGACAGCTTCATGTAAAAGAATGAAATTAGAACACTCCCTAACAGCATACACAAAAATAAACTCAAAATGGATTAAAGACCTAAATCTAAGACTGGACACTATAAAACTCTTATAGGGAAACATAGGAAGAACACTCTGACATAAATTACAGCAAGATCTTTTTTGATCCACCTCCTAGAGTAATGGAAATAAAAACAAAAATAAACAACTGGGATCTAATGAAACTCAAAAGCTTTTGCACAGCAATTAAACCATAAACAACACAAAAAGACAACACTCAGAATGGGAGAAAATATTTGCAAATGAATCATCAGACAAAGGATTAATCTCCAAAATATATAAACAGCTCATGTAGCTCAATATTAAAAAAACAAACAACCCAATCCAAAAATGGGTAGAAGACCTAAATAGACATTTATCCAAAGAAGACATACAGATGGCCAAGAAGCACTTGAAAAGCTGCTCAACATCACTAATTATTAGAGAAATTCAAATCAAAACTACAATGAGGTATCACCTCATACCAGTTAGAATGGGCATCATCAGAAAATCTACCACCAACAAATGCTGGAGAGGGTGTGGAGAAAAGGGAACCCTCTTGCACTGTTGGTGGGGATGTAAAGTGATACAGCCACTATGGAGAACAATATGGAGGTTCCTTAAAGAACTACAAATAGAATTACCATATGACCCAGCAATCCCACTACTGGGCATATACCCAGAGAAAACCATAATTCAAAAAGACACATGCACCCCAATGTTCATTGCAGCACTATTTACAATAGCCAGGTCACGGAAGCAATCTAAATGCCCACTGACAGACAAATGGATAAAGAAGATGTGGTACATATATGCAATGGAATATTACTCAGCCATAAAAAGGAACGAAACTGGGTCATTTGTAGAGACGTGGATGCATCTAGAGACTGTCATACAGAGTGAAGTAAGTCAGAAAGATCAAAACAAGTATCGTATATTAATGCATATATATGGAACCTGCAAAATGGTACAGATGAACCAGTTTGCAGGGCAGAAACTGAGATACAGATGTAGAGAACAAACGTATGGACACCAAGGGGGAAAGCCATGGGGGGTGGGGGGGTGATGAATTGGGAGATTTGGATTGACATGTATACACTGCTGTGTACAAAATGGATGACTAATAAGAAAAAAAATAAATTAAAAAAAAAAAGAAACAAGAACAGAAACATGGTATATAGCTGGACTTTGCCTCCGGTGAGCACTTCAAGATAACAGTAATGGCAGGGGTAGAGCGGAACTGAGTCTTGCCCAGACAAAAGATAAAGAGACCACGTATTTCTCATTCTTAAGGTCAGGGAGACCTCCCCAACTACACATGTGCAGAAAGGCTCTTGGGGGTCAAAAAGGAGAGGGTACCACCCCATAATAGGTAATGCCAGCCCTCCCATAGGCCTGTGGGCTAGACTCTATCTTTGAAAAAAGTTGTGTACACATGTTGGGGCGGATCCTAGGGCAGGTCAGGTGTGGAAAAAGAAACAAGATAATTGGCCAAAGGTAAACAGAGACCTGGGAGAAAAGCCCTATATAAATGACTTAACTGCCTCTGTACTGCACTCCTCATTAGGGGGGATGCCCACACCCTTTTCTCTCCGGGTTGTATCTCTGCCTTGCTTCTCTCTTAAATAAACTGTATCTCTGCGTGCTCTCCCACTTCTTGTTCTGTGTTTCTAATAATAAACTTTGTTCCAGTTTTACAGTTTTTGCCTCCTTGAGAAATGCATTTTTCAGTGGGGGCAAAAGCCAGGGGAACTTTGCTTCTAGCCTCTAGCCTCTGGTGGTCTAGTGACTAGGATTCCTGGTTTTCATCCAGACTACCCAGGTCCAATTCCTGGGCAGAGAACTAAGATCTCGATTCAAGCCACCCCTTGAATCTGAGATCATATTGACTCTTGTCATATCTAAACTCATCTTTTCATTCATTCAGCCAACATACACTCAGAGCCTGTGATGGGCCAGACCCTGTGTTAGGCACTGGGGATGGAGAAATGAACCCGCTTCAGTACACCTGAACTGAAATGAGCCTGATTCAATAAACAATCAGGTTAGTAACAGAAACAGAAATATGCATGGGGATTTAAAAAAATAAAACTAAATATATTGATAAAGAAAAGCATAGGACTCATGGGAATTCTCAAGGATGATCCCTCACACACCCTGGGATAGGAAGTAGGAAAAATGCTTCCTGGACTAGGCATCACTTGGTCTTATCCCAAAGAAGGAGGAATCTCACGAAAGGAGGATAAAGAGCATGCCAGGCAGACTACATAGTCATGGAATTCCTTTGATGTCCTGTCAAGGAGCTGGTATGTGAAGAAGAGGCCGGGAGAAACTGACAGCAGAGCACGGGCATGGCCAAGTTTTCCTTTTCCTGTGATGGCTGATGGCTCTTGGCATAATAAATATCAGGTGTGAAAACAAGATTGTAACATCTGCCACTGGGTGTAGTAGATCGCAAGAGAAAAGGAAAAGTTTGAGAAATGCTAAGGTGGTACAATTATTAAGACCTGATGGTACAGTCATGTACTCAAAAATACATTTTAAATACCTACTAACTTTCAGGTACCATTCTAGGTGCCATGGATACAGTTGGGGAAAAAAAAACCCTAAAAAGCAGTTCTTTCTTTCTTGGAATTTTACCATCCAATCATAGGAGACAGTTTTTTTTTTTTTTTTTTTTTCAGTACGCGGGCTTCTCACTGCTGTGGCCTCTCCCGTTGCGGAGCACAGGCTCCGGGCGCGCAGGCTCAGCAGCCACGGCTCACGGGCCCAGCCGCTCTGCGGCATGTGGGATCTTCCCGGAGCGGGGCACGAACCCGTGTCCCCTGCATCGGCAGGCGGACTCTCAACCACTGCGCCACCAGGGAAGCCCAGGAGACAGTATTTTTAAAATGTAAATGCATAATATTTTAGTTGGTGATTAAGTACTATGAAGAAAGATGAAAACTGGTAAGGGGAATAGGAAGTGATAAGGTAGATTGATTTATTAGAGGAGTTAGGCAAAGACTTGCTATGAGCAGAGACTGCAGTGAAGAGAGGGCTGAAGGCAGGGAAAGGGAGAGAGAAGAATGAAGTGTGTTGAGGTGTGGGGTGCTTTTATGTCCTATTCTTTGTCCAAAAAAATCACTGGGATAAGAGACATAGTTGGAAGTAATGCACCTCAAGTATCTTTATTTTGGCACACGCTATTCTGTTGACTGAATTAGGTAATCAGAGTCAACATCTGCCCTGTTGTCACGCACCGTTGGGAACTACATGCAACACTTTAACATTAGGCAGTGATGGAACGCAGTAGGAGCAAACAATTGCTGACAGGATATAGATCCAAATTCTACTCTGAAGTTTTTTTGTTTCTTTTTTTTAATGAAGCGTGATTTTACTACTGGTCTCCTCAGTGATGTTCCTAAAGACAAAGAGACCTGGCTAGTATTATCTGTGGTTCGGATCTTCCATGAAATCCATCAGCACAGATAATTCAGAATTTAGTGAACTGTGTTGCCCACAGCTGTATGTAGCAGCAGGGGCCACCTAGGACACCTCAGCATGAGGAATAATTATCCTCATGAGGAAATTTCTCTGATATTATCTTGGGGAATCCCATTTGTGTCTTCCAAATGCAGATGGAAGACAAACCTATGTTGGAGCTTAAAAGGGCAAAGCATTTACTGTTCTTATTAGGAAAGCCAGATTGAGGTCACTGCTCTCTGCTTCAGTTTGTCTGGGATGAAAATAGAATTCTTAATAGTGAGTTAGTACTCATGGATATTTAAAAAAAATGTCTATTAGTAACCATTAAATGTTTTCTTTTCCCTTGATAGATGGATATGTCTCTTATCCTCAGAAGTGACCCATTGTGAGTATTTTCATTTACTATTCTTAAAAATCTTTTTTTGAAAAATGTATTGTAAAAATATCTTAACACACATATCATAAAAGTTACAAGTCTCTGGTAAATCTTGATCAATGCACTGTTTTCATTCAGTGAAAATCTTTTAGATTCTCTAACAGCTTTTGCTATTGCTCTGTAAATTGGTTCCATTTTCAATGCTTCCTCTTCCTTGAGGATATGTTCTTTTCTAACCTGAAATGATTATTTCTAAATTAAATGCCACATACACACATATAAACCCTTGAAAAATTAGAGATGAATGATAGATAATGTATTTTTTAAAAGATGACTGGCATTTGGAATAATCTTAATTCTATCTTTGAATTTTATCTTAACACTATATTTGCTCTATTACTGCCATCTTAAGTCTTACCTAAAATCATGTATTACATTGACTATTGCAATAGTCTACTAATGGCATCCTTGCTTCATTGAAGCCAATCTATGCACACTAGTCAAAAGTAATTTTTTTAAACACCTAACTTGGATCACATGATCTACCACTCTTCCCACCTGATGACTTCACTTGAATTACATCCAGATTCTGCCTACTTCTTCCACAGCATTTCAAAACAACTCTCCTCATTCCTGAGGGCTTCCTTTGTGTTATTTTGCCGGTACTTCTTTTCTGCCTTATATGCCCTGGACATGCTTATCCCACTAACTGAAATTAACTTGTATGTACTTTTCACATGGTTGTCATCTCACTCTTCACATCTCAAATGTATGTCACTTCAGTGAGGACTTCCCTAAAGTCTCAAGATTTTCTGTTCAGCATCATAAGGGCTAATAAAGACTTGAAATTCCTTTATTAATTTGTTTTTTTTCTATCCTCCACTAGACAATAAGCTGCACAAGTCCCTGATTTCCCCATGATTGTATACCGAAGTCATAGAAGACGACTAGGTGCATAGCAGGTGATCAGTATACAGGTTTTGATCAAATGACTAATAAACCAATATGTAGGTGACACCAGCATCATGGTGTCTCTCTTCTCTTCTCTTTCCTCTTTGTAACAACTAATTAGACATCTATTACCAAACAAAAGTGCTTCTGCATATTTCACAAAGGGATGTGGAGGTTTCTAGTCCACCTGTGCATCCAAAAATAAACAAGGGGGATCTCAGTGAGGGTTGCTGATACGAGGGAGTTGGCAAACTGGCCCCAGTCCCACTCACTGAGATTAGAAAAGAAAGAACCTGGAGAGTGCAAAACTGGGCAGGTAACCATGGAGAAGAGAATGATTGGAAGTCCAGCCTGCCTAAAGGGAGATTCCAGAATGCCACTGGAGTGAGAAAGAGAAGAGTTTGGAAGCAGAGGAGAGGTAGAAATTTTCCAAGGTGGCCTCCCCTCCCCACAGATGAACAACAAGGGGCTGGGCTCTTGGAAGCAGCACTGGCTACCTCTCTGGCAGAAGAGGTAGACAGTGGTGACCTCTTTCATAGAGGAGGTGATAACCACAAAGCAAAAATCTAGAGTAGATTCACAAAACATAAAAAGGGGGAGACAGAGCATACCACTATAGAACACCACTGCTTTGCAAAGGCAGGGAGAAACAGGGGGAAGAAATAATGAACATACAAAACAACCAGAAGGCAGACAATAAGATGGCAGCAGTAAGCCCTTACGTATCAGTAATCACTCGAAACATAAATGGACTGAAGTCACCAATCAAAAGGCAAAGGGTGGCTGGGTGGATAAAAAACAACAGCAATGAAAACATACAGAAAACAAACACACAAAGAAAAAACAACCAAAACAGAAAAACAAGATCCAACTATATGCTGCCTACAAGAAACTTCTTTCAGTTCTAAAAACACACAGAGGCTCAAAGTGAAGAGACAGCACATATTCCATGCAAGTGCAAACCAAAAGTAAGTGGGCATAGCCATACTCATCAAACAAAATAGACTTCAAGCCAAAAACTGTAACAAGACACAAAGAAGGTCATTTTATAATGATAAAGGGGTCAATATACATAGAAGATAGATCATGAATATATATACACACCCAACACTGGAGCACCTAAATATATTAAGCAAACACTAACAGATATGAAGGGAGAAGTATACAACAATACAGTAGTAGTAGGAGACTCCAATACCTCAGTGTCAGCAGTGGATAGATCATCCAGACAGAAAATCAACACGGAAATGTGGGAATTGAACCATACTTTAGACCAAATGGACTTAACAGACATATATAGAACATTCCAACCAACAGCAGCAGAATATACATTCTTCTCACGTGCATACAGGATATTAGATCATGAGAGGACCAAGATAAATCTTAGCTAATTTGAGGAGACTGAAATACTATCTTTTCTGACCACAATGGTATAAAACTAGAAATCAACAAGAAGAAAGCTGGAAAATCTACAAATATGTGGAAACCAAACAATACACTTCTGAAAACCAATGGATCAAAGAATCAAAAAGGAAAAGAAAAATCTTGAAGCAAATGAAAATGGAGAGAAAACATATCAAACCCTAGGGGATGCTGCAAAAAGCAGTTCTGAGAGGAAAGTTTATAGTGATAAATGGATGTATTAAGAAATTAGAAAGATCTCAAGTAAATAACTTTACACCTCCAGTACCCAGAAGGAAAAATTAAGCCCAAAGTTAGCAGAAGAAAGGAAATACAGATTGGAGAGAAAACAAATGAAATAGAGACCAGAAAAACAATAGAAAGAATCAATGAAAGAGCTGGATTTTCCAAAAGATAAAGTTAACAAACCTTTAGCTAGATTAAGAAAACAACAGAAGACTCAAAATTAGAAATAAAAGAGAAGACACTACAACTGATACTACAGAAATAAGAGAGTACTATGACCTGCTATATGCCAACAAATTAGACAACCTACAAGAAATAGATAAATTTCTAGAAACTTATAACCTACCAAGACCGAATCTGGAAGAACAGAAAATCTGAACAGACCAATAATGAGGAAGGAGACTGAAACAGTAACCAAAAATCTCCCAATACAGAAAACCACAGGACTAGACGGTTTCACATGATGTGAATTCTACCAAACATTTAAAAAATAATTAATGCCAATCCTTCCCAAACTTCTAAAAAACTGAAGAGGAGGGAACACTTCCTAACTCATTCTACAAGGCCAGTATTACCCTAATACCAAAGCCAGATATAGTCTCTATAAGAAAACTATAGACCAATATTACTAATGAATACAGATACAAAATTTTTCAACAAAATATTAGCAAACTGAATTGAGCACACTAAAAGGATTATACACCATGAGTCTGGGATGCAAAGATGGTTCAAACTGATAAATGTATTACATCACATTAATAGAATGAAAGAAAATAATCACATGATCATCACAATAGATACAGAAAAGGATTTGACAAAATACGACATCCTTCCATGATAAAAACCTCAAAAGAGGTACTTCCCTGGTGATGCAGTGGTTAAGAATCCACCCGCCAGTGCAGGGGACACGGGTTCGAGCCCTGGTCCAGGAAGATCCCTCCCACATGCCGCAGAGCAGCTAAGCCCGTGCGCCACAACTACTGAAACCCATGTGCCTAGAGCCCATGCTCCGCAACAAGAGAAGCCACTGCAGTGAGAAGCCTGTGCACCACAACAAGAGTAGCCCCCACTTGCCACAACCAGAGAAAGCCCACGTGCAGCAGTGAAGACCCAACACAGCCAAAAATAAACAAATAAATAAATTTATTTAAAAAATAAACTCAAAAGATTGTGTATAGAAGGAACATACCTCAACATAACAAAAGCCATCTATGACAAATCCAGAGCTAACGTTATACTCAATAAAAAAAAAAAAAATTGAAAGCTTTTCCTCTAAGATTAGAAACAAGACATGGTTGCCTACTCTTACCATTCTTATTCAGTATAGTATCAGAAGTCTAGCCAGAGCAATTAGGCAAAACAAAAAAAAATAAAAGATACCCAAATCAGAATGGAAGAAGTACAGCTGTCACTATTTACAGATGATATTATTTTGTATATAGATAATTGCAAAGATTCAACTAAAAACTGTTGGAACTAATCAATGATTTCAGTAAAGTTGGAGGATATAAAAATCAAAATAAAGAAATCAGTGTTGTTTCTATTTGCTAATAATGAAACATCTGAAAAATAAATTATCCCATTCATAATAGCATCAAAAAAAAATACCTAGGAATAAATGTAACTGAGGAAGTGAAAGATCTGTACAATGAAAATTATGACTTCATTGAAAGAAACTGAAGAAGGCATAAGAAATGGAAAGACATCCTTTACTCATGGATAAGAATATTGTTAAAATGTCCATACTACCCAAAATCATATATAGATTCAACACAACCTCTATCAAAATTCCAGTGGCATTCTTCACAGAAATAGAAAAAGTAAACTCCTAAAATTTTTAAGGAACCCCAAAGAACCCAAAAGAGCCAAATAAATCCTGAGAAAGAACAAAACTGGAGGTATCACACTTCCTGATTTTAAACTATACTACAAAGCTACAGTAATTAAAACAATGTGATACAAGCATAAAAATAGATACAGACAAATGGAACAGATTAGAGAGCCCAGATGTAAACCCCCACATATTCAGTTAACTAATATTTGGTAAGGGAGTTAACTAATATTTGGTAAGGGAGCCAGGACCACCTGATGGAGAAGTGATCGTCTCTTCAAAAAATGGTGCTGGGCGCATAGCACAGGGAGATCAGCTTGGTGCTTTGTGACCACCTAGAAGGGTGGGATTGGGAGGGTGGTAGGGAGGGAGATGCAAGAGGGAAGAGATATGGGGACATACGTATATGTATAACTGATTCAGTTTGTTATAAAGCAGAAACTGACACACCATTGTAAAACAATTATACTCTAATAAAGATGTTAAAAAATAAAATGGTGCTGGGAAATCTGGATAAACACATGTAGAACAATGAAATTGGACCCTTATCTTACACAACTCACAAATATTTACTTGAAATGGATAAAAGACTTAAACATAAGACCTGATACCATAAAACTCCTAGAAGAAAATGTAGAAAAGAAGCTCCTCAATAGTGGTCCTGGCAATGATTTTCTGGATATGACACCAAAAGCATAAACAATAAAAGTAAAAGTCAACAAATAGAATCACAACAAACTTAAAAGATTTTGCACAAAAACAACTAACATAATGAAAAGACAACCTACAGAATGGGAGGAAATTTGCAAACCATATATTGGATAAGGGGTTAATATCCAAAAATATATAAAGAATCTTACAAAACTTAATAACAAAAAACAAACAACCCAGTTAAACACTAGGCAGAGAACCTAAATAGACTTTTTCCAGAGAAAACAACCAAATGGCCAAGAGGTACATGAAAAGATGCTCAACATCACTAATCATCAGGGAAATGCAAATCAAACCATATAGCAACAAGAAGACAAGAGATAATAGGTGTTAATGAGGATGTGGAGAAAGGGATACTTGCACACTGTTGGTGAAAATGTAAATTGGTGCAGCTACTATGTAAAACAATATAGAGGTTCCTTAAAAAATTAATAGAACTACCATATGATCCAACAATTTCACTTCTGGGTATATACCTACAGGAAATAAAAACAGGATATCAAAGAGCTGTATGCACTCCCACGTATTTACAGCACTATCCACAATAGTCGAGATTTAGAAATAATCTATGCACCCATAAACAGATGAATGGATTAAGAATTTGTAGTGTATACACATAATGCACTATTATTCAGCCATGAGAAAAACATCTTCCATTTGTGACAATCTGAATGGACCTTGAGGATATTATACTAAGTGAGATGAGTCAGACAGAGAAAGAAAAATAGTGTTATATCACTTATACGTGGAATCTAAAAAAGCCAAACTCACAAAAGCAGAGTAAAATGGTGGTTTCCGGGGCATGGGAACAGAGGGATAGACAGGGATAGAAGAGTTTGTTTAATGGTACAAACTTGGACTGAGTAGTAGATAAGTCCTAGAGATCTAATGAACAATACAGTGAATACGGACAACAACATCGTGTTATAATCAAACTGGCTGAGACTAGATTATTCCAACCACTAAAAAGAAATGATAATTCTATAATGTTATAGGTATTAATTATCACTACAATTACAATCATATTACAACCTATAAATGTCTTGAATTAATATGTTATAGCATTGCATAAATTCAAGGTGTATATGTCAAATATATTTTAAGAAAAAAATTTAAAAATAAACCATTATGTATATTAAAGGTGAAAAACAAAGGCCAGAGCAAACCAACTTGGGCCTCTGTAAAATGGGTCCATTACTTGCTTGTGATGTGTTTAATGTTTCTGAAAATAAAATCACTGAATACAATTCTGTAGACTAACCTAGGAAGTAGAGCAATGATGACACTAATTAAAAATCGTTAAACCTTAAATTGCATTCCTATAATGATCCAGGTATATCCTAACTAAAACGAACTGATACATCAGAAATAAAGAATAAGGATGAACTACGATTTACTTGTGTGTTAAAAGTGAATTCAATTTGCCATTTCTGGTATTATTAGGAAGCTTATTAGGATATAAGACCTTGATGACAGAGACAAAAATCTTTCATCTTTTTTTTAGAGTTTGCCATTCCAGCATAAATTCTCTCTATCCATACCTTCTGTAAAATCCCTAACTTCAGTTTCTTAAGGTAATTAAAAACCAAAAAAGAGAGCAAGAAATTCATAAGTTCCATTGTAATCATTACTCTCAGCCTCTTCCATCAATGTTTACCCCAGCTGTATTTAATCATCATTCCTTTCTCTGTTCCCCATATCTTTTAAATTATCCCAATGTTCAAAAATAAATAAATAAAAATACAGTCTTCTCCTTGATTAACAACTCAAAAATTCTGCCAGATTGCCTCATTCCTTTTCTACAGTCTTAGTCTATAAATTTGGGTATACTTACACATTGTACCATAAAACATTGAAAATTAACTTTTTCATAGGTATTTTGTCAACATCCTTATAAGGGATTCAAGGACTGATGCCTTCTATATATATATGATCAGAGTACCAATAAACACTGTAAAATATATTCATTTGCATTGGGCTTTGGCTTTCTTAGAGGAAGAGCAACTGAGCTCACCGCCAGGAAACAAGTGGCCAGAGGTGAAATATAGAGTGAGGTGAGTCAAAGATCCCGAACGATCACGTTCCAGATAATCAGTGTGATGTGGATATGTGCATTTCGTATGTCCATATTTTATGAGAGGTGGTGTGTTTTTGACAAAGAAGAACTGAAGTAATTACTAAGGAACGAGCCTACCAATTCTAGACCTGGGATGGCCCTCCCAGGCTGTATGTCAATGTCCTCATCTGTTACTCCTCACCCATCTCCTTACCAGAGCTGTTGCAGTGGGTGGGGTCAACAGGTCTTCCATTTTTATCAGAGCAGGCTATTGCTCGAAAACGCATGCCTTCTCCACATTCTTTGCCGTCTTCTTGTACCCGCAGTCCTCTCTGAGGCTCCCTTCTGCCTTCAGGAAGAATGCAATCTGACCAATTTCCGTAAGGATGAGATGTAAACACATCACAAGGACATGGTTCTGTTTCCACTAGAGGGTACAGGTCAGCATCCTGGCACTTCTCCTTCTTCCTGCTCTTCCCTGTTCCAATGAGAGACATTGATGTATTAATTTCACATCTGCTGTTTTGTTAAAAGTCGCTCACATTTTATGTAAAAGCTCTTAGACTATTAAGTCTTAAATAAAATAAAGCCTTTCTTTTTTACACTCTTTTTTTTCTTAAACACAGAAGGAAATCCTAGGACAATGAAAGCAATTCCCACAGCAACTGTGAAATTTAAGTTAATTTGAAAAAAAGAGGTCTCATGTTAGAGAGAGGCAAAAAATACTTAGAAGATGTTTGCTACAGTGGCTCAACAGATAGAAGAGTCCTTGATGTATTTAATATCGGTTTCCCTATAATTTGTTGATAAAAAAACAGATAGATTACCTTGTCTCCATTTTCCGTGAAATTATGGTTACCAGGGAAATGAACAAAACGGTGTAAGTATTAAGTCCTTCCCTTTTTCTCAAGTAACTTTTTAAAAGCAGTTTATTTATTCAAGGAACAAAATGATATCCTCCCAGACAATGGCCCTGGCGTGAGCCTGGGTGTCACGTGGTGTGTGGTGGACAAACTGGAACTTATTTTTGTTCCTCTTATCAGGCAGCTCACAAATGCTGACAGAAACAATAGATTGAAATAAATGCTCAATTCATTTTGGATAATTTAATCTGAGAAAAAGGTACGACTTGCACTCTGAGAGACCTTTTTAGGTTATGTATTTTAGAATATGACCTTACCTTACCAGCTGACTTTGATGGACCTTTGAGGTGTAATCCCAACTTTGAGTAATGACAAGGCAGAGTCATTTTTCAAAGCTGTGAGTACTTGATCATTATGGTTAATGGATTCCAAGATGGCCTGTAACTTGACTCAACTTTGCTACCAACACACTTCCTCTAGATTTTTAAAAGTATTCCTAGATCTAATAATTCCACTTTGTTTCCTTATTAATGGGTCATTAGTGAGAGCCTTGGCTGGTTATATATATATATATATATATATATATATATATATATATATATATGTATATACATATAAAATAGGCAGCTTTATTAGTTTATCTCCAGTCCTTATGGCTGTTTTGGAAACGCTTGCAGTAGGCTGATGCACAGACTACTTTCTTACTGTCAGTCAGTTTACTTTACACACAGCAATTCTACAGTTGTCACCTGGACGACTGGCTTTATGCCTTCTGTGATGCTTATGGCCACAATAAATAAGGATTCCTGCAGGACCTGAAACGATCTTGTAGAAGGTTCGGTCACACCACTGTCCCTCTGGGAGGAAGTATTCACTTGCCTCTACCATTAGGGGCACGTCCTGAGAATACGTTTGAGGAGCAGAGCATCTATCACCACTGTGAGAATTGACTGCATGAGAGATACATCAATGGATGAGGAGGATTGGCGCCTTCTCATCAGCATTTAACACGTAACCCAAGTCTCTGGTGCTTTTCAAATGTCCACAAAGTACCGTTGTCTCCATCGCTTATATTACCATTCTATTCTCAACACACTTAACCCTAGATCTTGACTCTACTTATTCCTTAAAAGTACTTACTCTTGCCAAAGTAATAAAGTCATGAATTTTACGTCTTATCTTTCAGACCTGATCATTCAACAATAGTTCTGAGTGTTGACTATGCCATCATTCTTGAAATATCTTTCCCAAGTTTCATCACACCTTACCTTTATGTCCCTCACCCCTACTCCACACCCTCACCATCTCTCTGGGCATACCTTGTTTGTTTGTTGAATTCTTCTCCCTCTGTACCTCTCTTAACTGATAGGTTTCCCCAGGGCACTGCCCTAGATTCTCTTTTCTGATCCTACACCTTCACCACCCAAAGAGTTTAAATAATCATCTACAACCTTTAAATCCCTAATTAGTATCTTCAAGCCCAGATTTCTTATTCAAGCTTCTGAGCCATAGACTGGAAATCTACACCTAAAGAACCAGTCAAACTCAACGTGGCAAAAGCTACACTCACCTTCTGACCATCACAACCATTCTTTCTCCTGCATTTCCCAGTTCTACCAATATGACTGAGTCAAAAACTGGAGTGTCACATTTGAATCGTTCTGTTGTGCTACCTGTATCAGTTTAACGACAAAGATCTATCATTTCAAATACCTAAATATCTCTTGAATCAGTCCACTGTATCCATTCTGAACGATACCACCCATATTTAGCCCTCCTCCAAATCTCCACCTTAAATCACTACAATGGCACCTTCCAAGATCTTATTGCCACCATAACTCACTTCCGTCAATCTATTCCCTGCACTGCAGCCAGGACCAACTTACAAACGTGGAAATCTGATCACATGACTCATCTATTTAAAACTCTCCAATGACTTACCACAGCTCATGGAATGAAGTCTAGACTCCTCACCTTGGTCATCAAGGTTCCATAGGATCTGGGTCTATTAGTGTTTGCCTCCGACTGTGTTGCATCACTCTGCCTCTGGCACGTTATAAGTAATACTGAACATTTTTTAGTTCTTAGAAGCTACTCATTTAACTGCTGGCCTTTGCATGTTCTACGCCAGAAATTGTCACCAGTTCTACCTTCCCTCCGTTTCCTAGCTAATGACTATTTGTCCTTTAGGTCCAAACTGATAGATCACTCCCTCCGGAAAGTCATCCTTGAATACACTCTTCATCTCAGTTCTAGAAGAGGTGTCCTTATGTACTTGTGTAGCATGTGGTAGGCAGAATGATGGCTCTGCAACAATTTTTTACATCCTAATCCCTGGAACATGTGAACACGCTACTTTAGATGGCAAAATGAACTTTGTAGATGTGACTAAACTTGTGGATCTTGGGATAAGGAGATTATCTTCCTGGGTTCAACATAATCACATGATCTTAAATTCAGAGAACCTTTCCTGGCTGAGGAAAGAATCAGAGGCAAAATAACTATGAAAGAAGGATCAAAAGGTGATGTAATGTTTCTGAATTTCAAGACTTTGGAGGAAGGGAGCCATGAGCCAGCGCCTAGAAGCTGGAAAAGAAAACATTTTCCCCTAAACCTTCCAGAAAAAAATGCTACCCTGCCAACATCTTGCTTATAGCCCCGAAAATCTATGTCTGACTTCAGACCTATAGAATTGTAAGAGAATAAATTTGTTGTTTTAAGCTATCAAATCGGTGGCAATTTGTTAAAGAAGCAATAATAAAAAACTAATACAGCACCCTATATGACAGCTATTGTAGAAGGTACTATACTGTGTTGTAACTGTCTGTAGCAAAACTCTATCTCTCATTAGACTGGAAGCTCTTAAATTAGAGTCATGTCTATCTATTCCCTTACAGTGTCCCCAAGGCCTAGCACACATAAATGGTAAACAAGAATTGTTCCTTGAATAATTGAGCAAAGTTTTTTAAAACAAGGAAAAAAAAAGTAAGGAAGAAATGAGAGAGAGAGAAAATAGGAATAAATAATAAAATGTTCATGTACAAAGTAACCAAAAGTTACTGGCAGAACAAATATTTTGTACAAATATATGCTGTCTCTATATTTGTGATATCCTTCTTAATTACATGGCATCACTGTTTGAAGAAGGCTTTGAGCAAGTTAGTTAATGTAGAGATGGTTTTCACAATAAGAAACCGATTACCAGCGGTCCTTAACTTTGATTACATTCTAGTCATAATCAGTATTAAACCTTGGATTCAGGACCAGCCAGTACTTTAACAATTTTAAAAATCAATCTCTACTACAACTCTAAAGACTTTTTTTCCCTCTTAAGTCTGAGAGAAATTTGTAACTGATTCCACAAAAACACAAAACTACAATATTTAATAGGTATTAGTTACCCAGTTTTTTTTTTTTTTTTTTTTTTTGCGGTACGCGGGTCTCTCACTGTTGTGGCCTCTCCCGTTGCGGAGCACTGGCTCCGGACGCGCAGGCTCAGCGGCCATGGCTCACGGACCCAGCCGCTCCGCGGCATGTGGGATCTTCCCGGACCGGGGCACGAACCCGTGTCCCCTGCATCGGCAGGTGGATTCTCAACCACTGCGCCACCAGGGAAGCCCTACCCAGTTATTTTGAATATATAGATACATATGAATAACCTAGATAGATTATACTATTTGAAGGATTATTTACAGCATTGTGTAAACAACTGCTTTAATTATCACTAAATCTGAAACCTGTGATTATCTAGTTTGCATACAACAAACACCCAGATATTAAATTAAGGTTTCTGGTTAAAAAAATGGAAAAAGAAAAATAAACACCGTAGATGGTCCCCTATACAATGAAGATGCGTGTACTTGTGTCTGTACGCTCTTCTGTGTGTGTCTGTGTTAGAGAATCATACTGCTTTAGCCTAAGCCCATCCCTTTTTCCTATCATTCATGTTAGGGAAAACCCAAAACACAAGCATTAGTATCACAATAAAAATAAAGCTTGAGAACTGCAGATTTTTCACTACTTGTTTTTCTACCAATGATGCTGCAAACAAAAGAAGAGTGAAGAGTATTTTGCTCTCCAACTATGTCTACAAAGATTAAGCCATTGAAGTTGCTGACTGACAGTGGTCTCAGTGTTTCACACAGAGGAAATTAAAGACGATAACAGGATGCTCTGTTGCTTGGACAGACAGACCCTTAGATAGTTAGATGCATTTCAGGAAGAATTTAAATAAACCCCACTTCTTGTATCTTCCCATACACAGAAAAGCATTATGACCATTACCTTGAGATTGCTGTTCTTTGTGACTAGTTCTAAGT
This sequence comes from Phocoena phocoena, assembly GCF_963924675.1. NCBI lineage: Eukaryota > Metazoa > Chordata > Mammalia > Artiodactyla > Phocoenidae > Phocoena > Phocoena phocoena. The sequence goes on along the minus strand of NC_089225.1, from coordinate 23,144,611 downwards.
TTCTACCGAGATGTATGCTGACTGCATGTATTCCCTAACAGCAACAAAATCACATATAAACTAGCCTTCCCTCCCTACCTCTCTGGAGCACTTCCTCAGAGCTATCTGAGAGGCTGTCTCCTGTGCTAGAGTCCTCAGTAAGACCCTGGATAAACCTTAACTCACAACTCTCATGTTGTGCATTTTTCTTTCAGTTGAATGTTTTGGTGACCACAAAGGGACCAAGAGCTGACTTCTCTCCTTTGCCTGAACTCTACAAGTATCTGGAGCCTTGGGCCCAACATGGGCCCCTTGTGCTGGTCCACTTCCTTGGGGAGTCCAGACAACTAGGTATGTCTCTCCTGGGTCTTGGATCTCACATCTTGATTGATGATTCTGAGTTTTATTTGGTGGTTGTTAAACTCCTTGCCACGAGGGGTAGGTTTTCCCTGAACTTAGGTTCAAGAAGAGGTAGCTGGGTTACCAAGTCGAAAGACACTGGGAAAAGTTTGCTCAGTTGAAAGATACTGAGTGGGTTACCCCCGTTGAGAGACAGCGGGAGGTTGCTCAGTTGAAAGACACCAAGTGGTGTGGACTAGGTGATTAGGTAGGGGGCTAGCCTGGTGTCTTTCTTGAATACCTTAACAGAGTTTGTCTGAATAAAAGTCAAGATACCACGTGAGAGCTTTCAGCTCCGAAATTAGGGACACAGCTCCTCCCCACCAGTTGCAGTTTTCTCAGTCAACTGGGAAATTTATGGGAGTGGCAGAGGCAAGCCCTCACACCATTCAGTGTGAGTAACCCACTCATTAAAGAAATTTGCTCTCAGGACGCACACATAACATTGGCCAACCAGTCCTCCAGTCTCCATGGAGATTTTATACAGCCAGGGGGAGAAACTGAGACCTGTGAAAGCCCTGAGATGACTCTAGGGTGCCACCCAGAGGAGTGACATCAGCCCACCAGTCTTCAATAGTAATTTTATCCTGACAAACCAACACTAAAACGGGAAACAAAGCCTTCAGATCAGAAGAAAGCGGTACCAGATAAACCCGGCAGGGTATGAGCCAGAGGTTTATGTTTATAAGGAGCTTACACATGCAAGTAGTTAATTGGGAAATGGAGGAAATGTCATCTTGAAAAAGGTCAAGATGGGACTCTCTTGACATTCCAAAACTGGCTTTTACATACGCAGTCAGAGGAAGCTGGCTTTATAAAACATCTTTTCAAAATTCTGACCCAAAGGGAACAGAAGTCCTTCTAGGAGGAGCTTACAATTATCTCCCTGAGGCTTTGAGATGTAAATGTTTTACCAGGTCCTCTCAGGAAACTCTTATCTAGACTACCTTCAATTTCTGAGATTAAAAAAAAAAAGGGTGTGTGGGGGGGGCGGGGGGGGGGGAAGAAGCCTTTTAAAACCCAAGTGAGGTAATTTATTCCAACTGTTATTATAAACTAGCAAGTTTTATATTGTAATACCTGATTCATGACTTAAGTTTTAAAATGAGGCTATGCGATCTCTGGTTGTGCCTATTTACGTCTGTGTGTACATTATAGATATATGTTTCTACCTTTGGTGATGGTATTATCAAAATTAAACTGTAAAAAAGAACTATTTAATTGGCTTAAAGAAAATTAAATGCTTGTATACATTCTCAGAAATACAATACAAATTAACCCAAACGGTTTTTTTAAGATCACGATTGCCAACTGAAAAAAAAAAAAGCACAACCCGAGAGTTGTGAGTGAAGTTTTATTTGGGGCAAAATGAGGACTATTGCTCGGGAGACAGCATTTCACACAGCTCTGAGAAACTGCTCCAAAGAGGTAATGGGGAAGGGCAGTATATTTATGATTTTGGTGAAGGTGGCTACATGCAATCAAGTGCATTTTTTTTGCAGAAGGTTTCTGCTAGTCTCATGAAGGTTACTGCTAGTCACAAGGAGCAGATGTCACCATGAAGGATTTTAGTGCTCTTCTAGATACGAGGAGATACAAGAATTGGGTTCATAAAATCATCTCCTGAAAATATCTAACTATCTGAAGACCTGTTTTTCACAGAGCACACAATGCTTCATTCCTGATCTCCACCCTGAACACCTTTCAGCGGGTGTTGAATGTCAGCAGCTACAGCAGCTCCTGATTTAATCCTTGTAGAGGTAGATGGCAAGTGCCAATGCCAAGTGCCAGTTTGTAGTTGACATGATCTACGATTAATCTTTACCCAATAAAAACAAGTTTGTTGGTTTAACTAAAAGAGTCCTATCTTTAGAATTAAGAACATTATATATACAACTGTTATTGTATCCGTTTACTAAACGTCAAATAAGATCATGTTATCTCTAAGAAAATTTGTCAGCAAGAAAACTAATGATATTTTCGTAAAGAAATTTAGATCCAAATGGGCTAAGACTTTTTTAGATGAATGCTTTAAGAACAATTATGTCTTATTGTATGTCTACTTACAAACAGTTTCTCCAGATCTTTCAGTAACTTGAAATTTTAGAGTTTTACTAAGGTAAATTAAATGATGGGAATTCATTGAATGTCTAGATCATTTCCAAATAATAGAAAATACTGGGAAATTAATTGCTAAGTCTACATTTATCTACTTTTGTCTTCTTATTTAAAAAAAAACCTAAAGATGTTTGGTTTATTGGTCACATGTCTTATATCACAGTGAGGAAAAATTACACTGTGAAAAAAATGTGTTTCTAGAGGTAATGGAATATGTTCTTAAGTTTGCCAATCAGGCACGCTCATGTGACAAACAGTTCATAACTGCTGACTTCTTGGGTTTTGCTAGAGATTGGGGTTTTTAAGGGTTGAGAATTCTGATTAATATGTGTAATTAGAACCATTAAAATAAATAAAACATCTTTGTATGCAAGAAAACTTTTAAAAAGGGTAAATGAAAAGGAAATGCATTCTGTTAAGGGAAAACAAAGTAATTTTGTCCTAAAGAGAGGTTAAGAGAAAAAGAAAAAAAGGGCAAGGGAAAGCACAGGACACAATCTGGAAGAAAAAAGGCAAATTACAGGGTTATGAAAAGAAACCCTGAGAAAGAATTTGATGTATGACCAGGGCTGGCAAAGATTAAAATGAACTTAATTGGCTGAAAGAATTCTAATATTAAAATAAACTGGTGCAAAACTAGAATTTGAATTTCTCTGTGTTATGACCTCTAGCTAATGTTGGCATGTCTTCAGGGGACCATGAAACATCTCAAAGAAAGATATTAAACTAATTAGGTTTACTTGGTATATTAAATTACATGATTAGCATTGTTAGATAAATGATGATAAACCTTAGGTAATATTGTATGAGTAAATGTTATCAATATAAATATTCTAGAATTTCCAGGAAATTCCTAAAATTCAGATGTCCTACTCTAATGTTATCATAGTCCAATTATCTTAAAATGTGTGTAACAGAAACAACCAAATTTCTTTGTCAATTGTAATCGTATCTTTAACCATGCCATTTTAAGTCTTTTGTCATGTAGAGATAGTTATTTTACTCTGTTGCTTTTATTAAAATTTTTCATCTTCAAGAAGAGTCACGGAAGGACTTTTTTTTTTTTTGACAATTACAGGTTTCTGATAGCTTTCAGATTATACCGCTGAACTGGGTATGAAATTAAAGAATTCTAGTGAAAAATCTGATGACTTCATAAAACTGTTAACAGGAGATCAAGATCAACAACACTTAATTGCATATGACTGAATGAACTGATGAATATGGTTATAATTTTTATGACCTTTTGTCTAAAATATTATTGTTTCTCTTTGTTTTCTTGATATAAGGAAATCTTTCCTCTTATGCTATGACTAACACCAATTTGATAAATTATACCTTTGTAAGCAGAATTGAAACATTTATCTTTTTCTCTCTTCCTGATCCCTCTAGAAGTGGAAACTCCTTATTCTTTTTTTCATGGAAATATAGTTATTTGCAAAAGTTCAATAAAAATCTCTTCTCCGTTTGACAGGTTACAATGGCAACGCTGGTTATATTAACATAGCTTTGACTGGAATGCCTTATTTGAGAATATGCATAGAATCGGATATAACAAGTCAGGTTTAAAGAACTAAGATGGACTTTATGGAGCCATAAAGCCCCTTAGAGAAACAGCCTAGTGCCTTATTTGCAGCGTTCCCAGCATCCTTAACAGGTGAATAAGAAAGGACCCTCAAGATATTTTGGGGACCTCGAGAAGGGAGGAATTCACCCAAACCTATACAGGTAAATCTGATGGCAAGTCCTAGGCATAATTTTTGTGGCCTTGAGAAGCCTTAATAAAGTTCAGTCAGGGACTGTTTATGACAAGCTTCAAAAAAGAAAAATTTATAAGAGCCTATATAATCAACTGCTATTCTTCGTACACTTATGTAAATAATCAGGCCGAGTTTATTGAAACCAGACTTACTTTGTAAACAAGTTAGTCTTAGTTTGGCTGTATTTGGTGGAAATGAGGATGACTTTAGAGAAAAGATATGTTTCAGTAATATACGTTTATAGATATCAAGGTTCTTGTGCTATTAATTATCTATAAGGTTTTGGTATTTACTGCCTGAAACTCACTTCCTAGATGGCTCCTGTTGCTATGTTACATTATCACAAAAGTTTAAGTCACTTGTTAAAAGAACGTTTTTAGCTTGCTTCTGAAGTTTATCACAGTAATGTATGTTTGGATAAAGATCGGATACCCTATGACTACAACCAGAAGAATATATACTGGAAAAGACATCATTTAAAGGACTCTCTTCAGCTTAGATGGAAAGGCCCTTATCAGGTACTCTTAACTAGCTCATGCATAAAAAGACTAAAGGGAATTGACTCTTAGATTCATATTTCCCGTTTAAAAAGGGCCCTGCACCGGACTGGTACATAGAGAGGATTGCTAACCTCAAACTCACCTTGACACAATACTCAAACAGAGAAGAAACCGTACCCACAGCAGGAAGAGATGAGGGCGTCGGAAGCAGATAGCTATTCCAAGATGCCAGACCGGACCTTGATTTCTTGGATTTTTACATGTGAACCAAATGTTTTTGTATCATGGGCACAATCTTATGCAAAATTTTAAAAACCTATCTCATTTTTTGGCTTATGGTCAATTACCTACGTCCAGTACTTCTGGTTCACCCTGGTGGATTTCTCTTCTCCAAGGATGTGATTGGATGGTCCCTTAGAAAATTTATTTTAACCTAAATATGCATTTTCTATCAGAGTTACTCAAGCTCAATCAGAACAATGAGCTAAATTTAATTCAAAAAACATAACCTCCCACTTATCAGGAGGGACTCCTCCTCAGTTATGGAATGGATTTATATGGGTAACACCAGGCAACAGTCGTTAAAGTTTAATGACTCTGTTGGGCTTGTAATAGAACACATTTAATGACTCACATAAAAAAAATCAGATTTGTGCCTTAAACAATCCGCTCCCTAGTCTTGGTGATCTCAAGAACTGGTTTGATGCTGGAAGTTCATGGCATAAATCCTCACTATGACCTTATTAATACTTCTAGCTATAGAACTTGTGTTCCGCTTATAAGGTAGTTGTAGATTTGGTAATGCAAGAATAAACAGCGTCTCCAACAAAAGCAGTAATGACTAAGATTTGAAATGTTTGATCGAATATATAGTTCTATATAGAATTAAAGTGATTATAATCGTGTAACTCTAGATATGGGAAGAAACAATCAGGGAGAATCATTTCCTGGACCGTAACAGACTAGTAAGACAGGTGGTCCAGAGACCTTTATGGTAACCATTAGAAGGGCCCAATTCAGTCATAGCACACTGAGTGGCCTATCAACGAAATCCTATGAAATCCTTGACGTAGGGCCCTAGGACAAATTGGTCATGAAATGGCTCTCAAACTTTGGTTGAATTTACGACCAAAATGGGGGAACTTCCAACAAAAGAAGAGCAAAGAGTATGTCATTCTCCATCCAAGTCTACAAAGATTAACCCACTGCAGTCACTGATTGACCGTACACTCAGTGCTTCTAACAGAGGAAATTAAAGACAATAAAAGGATACTCTGTGCTTTGAACAAACAGACCCTTACATAGTCAGACGCACTTCAGGAAGAATTTTAATAAACTTCACTTCCTGCGTCTTCCCATACACAGAAAGTGCTATGATCATTACCTTGAGATTGCTGTTGTGACTAGCAGTACGTTTCTACGAAGATGTATGCTGACTGCATACGTTTCTTAACAACAACAAAATCACATATAAACTAGCCTTCTCCCCTACCTCTTGGGAGCAGTCCCTCAGAGCCATCAGAGGCTGTCTCCGGGGCAAGAGTCCTCAGTAAGCCCCCTGGATAAACCTTAACTCATAACTCTCACGCTGTGCATTTTTCTTTCAGTTGACACTACTATATAATTCATTTGATTGATTTTAACAACTCATGTATTTCATGAAATTAGCCAGTTGTTTAGGTGTCATCTAGATACCGAAACATACAAAGATCAATCAGCTAGGCAAAAGCACAGCAGTTAATAATTTAGAAAAGAAATTCTAAATATTAGTGTAATTCTTAGGATAGAGTTTGCAAGCAAAAATATAACAGTTCTTCAGTATTTACCTTAAAAGTATATGTTAAATAAAAGTCAAATTCATCAAAGTTTTGACAATTGATAACACAAACTGTACTGGTTGCAAAATGAATAAGTATCCTAGGATTTCAATTATTTCATTCTCAGTTTACAGATACAAAACATCATTAGCAAACCTTCAAGACAAAGAAAAAAATTGGCCATTAATTAAAAACTTTCTTTCCCTCTCAAGGAAATTCTCTCTCATCTCAAAGATATAGACAGAGTTGCTAGGATAATGGCTTCCGAAGGATTATGTAGGAACATGCAAACCAAGTTCCATTAAATCGCCCCTGAACTTGGAATTATTCCTGTCGTATACATTCTATCCCATCATATTGTTAGAGAATAAGAAACTCGTTTTATCTTAGAAACATAAGCAACGTTGCATAAAATTATATATGAACAAATTTTTATAGAATAAGTATATCATTTAATTTGATGTTTCTATTTGAGAGTATACGTTTCACCTGTACTTACAAATGGGCTTCTGATTTGTGCGCAGAAATCCTGTTAAGCGCTCTCATGGATTTCGTCAATCCATTAGAGTGAGCTAAATGTAAAACAATCTGGTATGCAATGCTTTCAAACAAAGGTCTTGAAACTGAGAGAATTAGCACTTGAATTGCTCATGAGAAAAAATGGTCATCTGTGCTTAATTCTTCAATGTCAACACCAATTTTATTAACCCAATTATTATTTTGGCATTTTCCTTTGATTCTTCATTCCCTGAATTAAGTTTTCTGCGAATATGAAAAAACATTCAATGAAGAGATGTTCTGCCATATTTACCTCGATAAGAAGTAGGATATATATTACTACATCAATTATTTGTATATTATAGGCAAAAATTGCTCTAAGACCTTGATTAAACTATTCATTGCTTTAATTTCCATTAAATTTCAAGGATGTAAATAGAACCAATAATTAGCATATGCCACAAAAGCAGAATCTATGTATGTAATTCGATTTGATTTTTCTATCACTGGGTCTTCCTTGCTGCACACGGGCTTTCTCTACTGAGGTGAGCAGGGGCTACTACTCTTAGCTGCCGTGTGCAGGCTTCTCATTCTGGTGGCTTCTCTTCTTGCAGAGCATGGGCTCTAGGTGCAGGGGCTTCAGTAGTTGCAGCACGTGGGCTCTAGGGCATGTGAGCTTCAGTAGTTGTGGCGTGTGGCTCTGTAGTTGTGGCTTGTGGGCTCTAGAGCGCAGGCTTAGTAGTTGCGGCACGCAGGCTTAGTTGCTCCGCGGCACATGGGATCTTCCCAGACCAGGGACTGAACCTGTGTCCCCTGCACTCACTGGCAGGCGGATTCTTAACCACTGCACCACCAGGGAAGTCCCTGTAATTCAATTTTTGCCTTCCACCACTAAAATTTTTAAATATCAAGTTACTTATAAGGTAATGGCAAAAGATAATGACATAGGTGAGATCTGCCTTTGATGTTCTTTACAAATCAGAGACTGCTTTCAAACTTGCTGAGATCCTGGCATGGAAAACATCAGAAACTCTGCCATTAACTACTCCAGGAAGTTGGTGGATATATTGCCATTTATGACTACAAAGATTATAAGCTGTATAGAGAAGAACTTCATAGCTTTGGAATGGTTCACATCTTTCATTTGTTTCACAAGTATTAATTGAGTATCTATTATGTGCCAAGCTTTGGCACTGAGGATGTATAATGGCAGGGAGGGGAGGGGAGGGGAGAGACCTGATACAATTTCCCATCCTTCTGGAACGTATATTCTCCTTGATCAGTTTCAGGAGAGCATCACTTGCCTGAAGCTAAAGAATGAAAAGCACACCCTACCTGTGAGCTGTCGCCGTCTACTTCGAGTTGTTTCACAACTCGTGGAGCAGGGCGTAAACTTGGACCAAGCAGTGAAGGTGCAGTCATCATGACAGGGTACTGTACATTCTTGCACAAGGGGAGGCATGCCATTTGTCTGCTTTAGGCATTCCGTCATTTCTGCCGACTGGTTATTACCAGAGATGCACAAGACAGCTAAAAAAAAATGGATTCTTTTGTTATTATTTTAATTAAATCAAGCTGCTGCTGGTTCTTGGACGAAATTGCAGAATTCCCCAATGTTTGAAAAGTTTGGTTATCACTGTGATTGCAAAAGGTGTTCAACATAGCTAACCTTATTTCTCTCTGGAAATTAAACATTTATTGTTGTCAGCGGAGGTATTTGAGAATTTAATTGGTTTCGTTATTAATCCGAACCCAGCATTGACAGCAACCAAAATAACATTCAGTAATTTTCCGTATGTCCTGCCTGTGAGCATTTGATCTCTAGAGATGATACAAAACTAGAAAAGAGAATCTGTAAAAGAATAATAATAGGAGGTCCACCCACATCTCTACAAATGACCCAGTTTCATTCCTGGATGGACCTAGAGTCTGTCATACAGAGTGAAGTAAGCCAGAAAGAGAAAAACAAATATCCTATATTAATGCATATATGTGGAATCTAGAAAAATGGTACAGATGAACCGATGTGCAGGGCAGGAATAGAGATGCAGACATAGAGAACGGACATGTGGACACAGGAGGGGAAGGGGAGGGTGGAACGAATTGGGCGATTAGGATTGACATATATACACTATCATGCATAAAATAAATAGCTAGCGGGAACATCCTATAAAGCACAGGGAGCTCAGCTCGGTGCTCTGTGACGACCGACCTAGATGGGCGGGATGGTGGGGAGGGGTGGTGGGAGAGAAGTCCTAGAGGGAGGGGATATAGGTATACATATAGCTGATTCACTTCACTGTATAGCAGAAACTAACACAACATTGTAAAGCAATTATACTCCAAAAAAAAAAAACCAACAACTAGAAAAAAAGAGTAATAGGAGGACAAAAAAGGCCAAAACCACCAAAAGATCATCTGAACTTTTCCTAGATTTTTGTTTACTTGTTTAAATGGCACTTATGTAAATGGCCCTATTTTTCACTTCAGTCAGTATTTTAAAAGGAATTTCTGCTTTCTACAAGTAAACTTTTTTTCCCTTGCTAACATTTCAGGATCAGTTAAAATTTTTATTTCTTTTTTTAAATACAGGCATAATCTATCCAGATAATCCCCAATACAAATATTCTACCAGTTGCAGATGTTTCTCACATACTTTTGCAGCTGGAATGTCTCCAGTCATACCATGAACTGATAATCTCAAGATAAGACATTTTTGAGATTTTTGCTTAATTTTTTGAGTCTTTGGACTAATGCCATTTATTTTATTAAGAATGAATGATATTTTTGTGCATCTTTTATTCACCCTAATTATGGACTCTAAGGATATATCTTTATTTTCTAGACCAGCATGTCTCAACCTTGGCACCACTGACGATTTAGATTGGATAATTTCATCTTGTGGGTACACAAGTGTGTCCTGTACATTGTAAGAGACTTAGCAGCATTCCTGGCCTCAACCCATTAGATGCCAATAGCACACACACCCTCCCAGTTTTGAAAACCAAAAATGACTTCACACATTGCCAAATGTCACCCCCTGTTGAAAACTACACTTCTCAACTGATTCCTAATCACGGATGTCTTTGAGAACATAGAGATCTGATGGCATAACTTCAGACCTACTAAACCAGCATCTCCGGGGAAGAAGTCCAGGAATATTTTTGTCTTTAAGTGTCCCAAGTGGTTCTGATCCAGCCTGTCCACTGACCACCCACTTTTAGCATGATGCCTTTGGACATGGTATTTGTTAATGGATATTTGCTGCGTTCATCATCCTAAAGAAACTATGGTTTAGGATCATTTTTATTACAGCTCTTTAAAATCTACCAAGTCACAAGGAATAAAGAGACCACAGCCTAGGAACAATGTTTTTAAGAACTCTTTATATACACTTTTTTAACACAGGGTAAGTATACACAGGGGCTTTCAGTTGCCCATTTCTCTTATATTCTGAATTCCTTTCTTTATTCTGAGCACAGCAGAGAACAAGTCAATCTGAACACCATTTATCCAACTATCTATCTATCTATCATTTACTGGTGAAAGCCAAACCTAGCTAATGTTTTAGGACAAAGGAATCAGCTAAGATGACAATGGATACACGCACACTTCCCAGTTTGTACATCTGCTCCACAGCAGGTGGGGCTATTCATTAATTTTGAATAGTTTTTGTTCTTGTTTTTATCCACATCCTAGGAACAAAATCCACGGCACATCAAACCAACATCACCTGCATTTTCTTTGTTGGGACTATTATAGCCATTAATGATGAATAAAATAAGATACTTTCTTAAGTAGCGTACAAGCAAATGTGACTTGAATTTCATGTTTAGGTAACTAATTTGGAGTTAATTTAGGGGATTTTCATCATGCCAAGTTTTCTTTTCCAAGATGACAATGCACTGAATAATATGAAGAGGAATTTTAAATACTTTCAAAAAGTACTGCTATTTGAAAGTTAAACCTCTATGAATATACAAATGAAGAGTTTTTCCAATGATAATACATTATTTTAAAATATTCACTTTCTAGGACTTCCCTCATGGCACAGTGGTTAAGAATCTGCCTGCCAATGCAGGGGACACGGGTTTGAGCCCTGGTCCGGGAAGACCCCACATGCCGAGAAGCAACTAAGCCCATGTGCCACAGCTACTGAGCCTGTGCTCTACAGCCCGCGAGCCACAACTACTGAGCCCACGCACTGCAACTACTGAAGCCTGTGCACCTAGAGCCTGTGCTCCGCAGCAAGAGAAGCCACCGCAATGAGAAGCCTGCGCCCTGCGATGAAGAGTAGCCCCTGCTCGCCACAACTAGAGAAAGCCCGTGCACAGCAACGAAGACCCAACACAGCCTAAAATAAATAAATAAATTTATAAAATATTCACTTTCTATGTTTCATTTCAATAAGTTTAAAATTTGAAAGCTATGATAAACATTCAATGATATTTTTAAGTTCCACAAACTGTCTAAATTAGAATACACTGGATTTATGAATGTCTATATTGAACTCTTTGCACAAGAAACTAAGAAAGAATAGCTTTAGCATATAACAGAATTCACAGACACTGTTGTTAAGTGCCATGAATGCAAAATTCCATCCCCAAACACCTGGGTGTTATGTGAACTGAGATGAGTTATTTAAATTGTTTATGCTTTGGTCTCCTCATCTTTAAAATGAGTATTATAAGAGCACATAAACAAAGGGCTGTGAGAATCCTCAAAGCCCTGTCTCACACCCACCAAGAGCCAAATAGAGGCTATTATTGTTATCCTTTATATTTGTTTTAAATCAAGCAGGCTGATAGTTCTAGCAAGCATACATGCACACACTCTCGCTCACCACACCTCATTTCTTCCTTGGCCATCCTCAGATTAAGGTGAAGAGAAAACTCAGTGAATCTTCACCTGATTCTGTACTACACTTACAATCACCATTAGTCAACCGGTATGCTAGATATGCCCTTAACACATTCAATGCATTCACAGAACTACGTAGAATAAATCAGATCCATCACTCCTGCCCAAAGTGACCCAGTAGTCTAATGGAGGCTTCAGAGGATTCTAAGGGCCACAGAATGCATTCAGAGTTGTAGTATGAACTTGACCCACATTAGACTGAAGACCATTGCTCTAGGTTATCACTGATGATCAGCTCAGGGGTGACCGGCAATCGATACGCTACATAGCATGCAATCATCCGTTTAGGCCAGGCATTATGGTTCTCAGATTTCTTCAGGTTCAAGATCCTAATTTACTTTCAAGTGTGAAAAGAACCACTAGAAATAAAAACATGAACAAGTTGAATAAAACAATCTACTTCTTGGGCATGTTCTAGTATAAAAGGAATCATTTAGTAAACATTTATCAGATGACGGGGCATTGAATGATACTAGAGGGTAGGCAAAAAATGAAGAAATAGCGGGCGAGAAGTATGCAGGACTGGAAACCCAACAAAGGAAAGATGACAGATACATACAAAGGAAAATGAAAAGGGAAGACATTTAGAGTAAGTGGGGATAACTAGTAGCTAGAGGTACAACCCAATTCAGAGGCCCCTTCCACTGGGCAACTCATGGGCAAAGGATGTTTTTTAAAATTTTTATCTCGTATTGGAGCATAGTTGATTAACAATGTTGTGTTAGTTTCAAGTGTACAGCAAAGTGATTCAGTTATACATACAGATGTATCTATTCAAAGGATATTTTTAAACTATGTTATTTTTAACCTACAATATAGTTCTGTGGCCAATATTAAGTGTGTATAGACTCCTTAAGTCAAATAATTTCTTTGAGGACTAAATCAGAGGTGGTAAGTAGAGTGTACTTATCAAATTGTGGGCCCTGGTGTTTAACAGAACTAAAGAGACTTCCATTTTTTTTTTTTTTTTTTACCGTTACCTTGGGCAAATTATGTAAATTCTACTAAAACAATTAACTCATCCATACAACGGGAATGATAACACCTACATCTTATGATAAACTGATGCAGATGAAGTGTTTAGCACAGCACTAAGCACTTGGTACATCTGCCTAGAGAGTTTCTATTATTATGAGGAAGGCTATTGGAAATGAAATTTAAGACATGGCTGCAAAGAAGATTCCACCATCTCTTGCCTTGGCTCAGGAAGAATTTTCCAAATCCTACCAAACCCTCTCGACCCCGAAGAAATGTGACTGGAGCCTCCCTTAAATTATAATATTGAAGTCAGTTGGCTCTTCCAAGGACTGCACGGCCCTCCCAAGGATACTGTGTTATATTTCCAAGTGATGCTCTTGCATTATGCATAGTGTCTATAAAGACGGGGCTACAGTAAAAGCTACCATGTAAGACCACAACTCCAGGAAGTCAGAAACTGGAATCTAAGGTCTGCTGGGAATTCTTTCCAGAAGCACCAAGATCAAAATCCCTAGTACTTAAAAGAGTCTAATGAGAAAAGCGTGAGTATTTGCACAAAAGAGTGCTGGCCACATTTCCACCTCGCTTACGGAGGTGGTCATATCCAACAGAAACAGGTGCCCCTCTGTGCTAACGCTGAATGCATGAGAATTTTAACATCTAAGTAATACTTAGGGGCATAAGTTGTAGCAACGCTTTTCAGACCATGAGGAGCATTTGAGCTTCATTACTGATCACAAGAAGAATAAACGTAAGGCAGGAAAAATAGCTCATGCCCTGGGATCAGGAATAAACCTTCTTAAGGTCACTTTCTCTACCCCCATGGCAGACTAGACACTAGGCTGCTTGTACACCTGGATCTTTATTACCTATACCTTCTTCCCTAATAGACCTTACTGAAATTGACCCATTTATTCATCCATCCATCCAATCACTTGGTCACAAAATATAAGGAACTATGAATATTTATAAAAGTATTTTCTGTGTGTGTATGCAGATATACATGTACATATAAATAATCTAGCTTTGGGGAGGCTACAGTAGTGGCAGTGACAGGCAGGTAGACAGATAATAGTAGCACTGGAATGTAGTTTCCCTAAAGGCAATAGCCAGTGAGGAAATCCTGGTAAACAAGAGAAAAGTAGGTACTTCAGTCTTGAATGGAAAGGATGTGCTCAGGGCAGGCATGAAAAAAAATAGGCCATTACAGAGAATGGACCTGTCAGGCACCTGCTATTTAGTTGAACTCTGAGTTCTGGGACTTGTGGATCACAGCACATCACTTGCAGGTCACAATCTAGAGAAAAGATGTCTCTTTCGATGTTTCTAAGTATTTAAAATACTGTACTATACTAGGGGGAAAGGTCTTTCCATCAGGCAAGGAAGAGGTATTCACTAGTGACCATTCCTGCCGTGTATTTCTACCTGGAAGGAATCATTTAAGCAGAGTGGTAATTGGATGCTTAATTATATTTTATTTAGTAAACTTGAAATACTGCTGTCTTTACTGGAGGAAAACTGTACTCCCAGGTAAAATTAGCTCAAATAGCTGCAGAACAACCTCACCGTGCATTGTTTGAAATTTAGCTATCTTAAGCTTTGCGCAGAAAGCTCTCAGAGTAGCTGCCGGGAACAGATGGGTATTCTCATTAAGGAATGTTGGAGAAGCAGGTGGCTGGGCTAAGCTATTGAGACAAGAGCTCTCAGACAAGAACAGTCCCCTGGTAAGTGGATATGGTCGGCTGACCTGGAACCCTCCAAATATCTCCGTGATGCCTGAGGTCACATTTTCCTATTCATAGTGTCTAGCAATGTACATAACACATAGAATTGAGCTCAGCTTGATCTTTCTCTTAATCACCACAGCGCCTGAGCCTTGGGAGAAAAAAATCACCAAAAAGGAGAAAAAGGTTACTAATTGCTTTCCACTGTTATCTAATTATTTTCAGTTCTAGCGACATGAAAAGGAATGGCTTCGCAGGAAATGTAAAAATTATCAGAGAATTTAGCTAAAGAAATAAAGCAAGGACCTGTATGAATTCTCAGTGTGTCTCGTAGTTAACGTTTTGAAGACGCTGGCTGTCAATGTGGGACGGTTAGGTGGCCTTCTTAGGCTTTAATGGTGACTGAAATCAGCAGATTATGAACTACTACTAAATGGCTCGTCTTTCTGTCCCCTATCACCTCTAAACTCTGACAGTGAGACATGGATAAGTCTGTCTTCTTTTCAGTTATGGTACGCAGAGGGCAGGGGCTGCTGGCCTTATAACAGGAGATGATAAAGTTCTACCTGGAAAGACTAAGTAAGCAATGGAACCTGCTACTTCACGTCTATTCACGTTCATCGTCTTCACCAAGGACACCCACGTTACTTCCCCAAAGTTGCTCCTGACCAGAGTTCAACTCTAACAGTTGACAAGGAAGAGTAGGAAGAATTTGTTTCAAGAGGTCATGATTTCCAGGAAATGAGGGTGACGTGCTAGAAAAATAGAAGAGCTGTGAGCTTGCTGTCCTGCAGTCACGAACAGCTTCAATCAGGTACAGAACCCAGTTTACATGCACATCAAGGAGAGGAGAGGAGGGGAGGGGGCGGGCAGCCACTGCTCAGCTAACACGACATTCGAACAATGTGTTCTATAGGGCAGACCCTGCACTGGTGGCCTGGGATACACAGATGAAAGAAACGTGGAAATGAAAGTTCACCATGCCCAGGGTCCTGCAAGAGCATGGCTCTGGGGCCTCAGGCACTGCACAGTCAGGAGCCTTCCTGGATGGAGGGGACGCACGAAGGATGAGTAGGAGGCACCTAGTGAAGACAGGAGCCTGGCACACCTTATGCCTGTGCAGGCGAACAAGCAACATAACAGGCCAGCTTCCTGCCCTTGCTATGCACGTTCTAAGACCCTTGACCTCTCCTTTGCTAAGGCTCGCAACATTTGTAATGACATGTTCCATGTCTGTGTAGCAAGGTCCCTAATTTAATGAAGCAATGCCAGGTTGCCCCTAACACATGCGGGGACCAGCATTGGAATAGAAGAGGAGGTCACGAACCACAAGACTAAAGAGTTAGAAGTTATCTTTGAAATTTACAAACCTGTAATAGATCAGTTCCATTCTCCTACTTAACATGTATGTCTTCATGACTTGGAACATGAGGGTTCAATAAAAAGCCTGGAATGGCTTGGAGTTTCAGGCTGGAATGTGGCAGCACACGGACTGTGGGCCCAGCCCTGGGTGTCTGGCTAGCCCTCTTCTCCTTTCACTCCCAGCTGGATTCTACCCCCAGAGGGACCGTCTTACACTTGGAGTGGGCACTACAGTCAATCCCCCAAAGCTCAATTCACAAATCAGCCACCCCTGTCCACCCATCAGATCTAGGCTGTAGAGTCAGACTCAGAGAAGAGGCCCCATAAGTTCTTGAAGCTGGTTCAGGGCCATTAGGGCAGGGAATTCCAAGGTCCTGACAGCTGAGCAGGGTTTAGATAAGGGGATGGATGGGGAAGCATGGGCTCCAGTGAGGCTCCTTGCCTGTGGGAAAGAACAGGCTAGAAGAAGGTCAGAGAAGGGCCCTCTAAGGCACGGAGGCCAGGGCAGGCCCGCTCTTGCCGAGTCTAAGGACAGAAATGCACTCCACTCCAATGATTTCATTATAGACTGATGCAATCTTTCTTAAGAACTCCCTTCCTAGCAGGTAATCAGGAAAGGTACAAATGCCAGTTAAAGCTCTCTCAGCTTTGGCCATTTTAATTAGCCTCCTTCCTATTTGAAATAATTATTTTCAGGTAAACGTGCAGTTTTTCTTCCAGCCATTTCCCTTTCCCCCCTCCAGGATGGTATCTGGGTGCCTGGAAGCCAGCAACGGTCTCAGATCTTCATGAAGAAGGGCCCTGCCAGCGTCTGCAATAAGAGTGGCCCTCGTCCACCGGCTGGCTGCTCACCCTGGTGACATCCACCAGGAAAGTCTCACTTCAGGGTGAAAATCTCGCCAACCATTCCCTCTCGGCCTGATGAGGGGCTGTTGTCATCTAAGCTGATGAGAACTCAGCCCACCTGGCTCCCTCCTGGTGTGGTATATCCGGCTGGGGCCCCGTGATCAGTGCTCTGGGAGAGTCAGAGCAGGTTCTCCTGTGAAGCCTGCCGGCACCAGCAGCTATCCCACCCTTCCCCGGGGCATGAAGGCATTTCTGCAGACTCTGTAGCACGGGAAACCCAGGGAGCTTCTGGGGCGGCAATAAGGCCCTACTTCTGGAGTGGCGCCTCGTAGGGCATCTCTTCCCAGAGTTCTTTTTTTGTTACTGTTTTTTTATTGTGGTAAAAGTCACATAATGTGAAACATACTATTTTAACCATATTTAACTGACAGTTCAGTGGAACAAAGTACATTCACATTGTTGCACAGCTCTCACCATCATCCATCTCCCGAATTTTTCACCTTCCTAAACTGAAACTCTGTCTCCATTAAACACTAACTCCCCATTCCCCCTCCCTACCCCCTCAGCCCCTGGCCCCTGGCATCTATGGGTGTACTTTCTGACTCTATGAATTTGACTATTCTAGGCACCTTGTATAAGTGGAATCCAATAGTATTTGTCTGCACCTAATGCGTACTGGAATGCATTTTTAAGGTTAACTCAATATATGTCCTGCAGACAGATTGCACCTTTTTTTCCTGTGCTATACAGTAGGCATTCACCAGCCATCTACTTCATACATAGTAGTGTACACACGTCAATCCCAGCCTCCCAATCCATCCCAGAGTTCTTCCCAGAGTTCTAAACAAGACACGTTGCAGAAAACCTTCAGCTTTCTTCTGTTTCCTTAGTCAAACTCTCACCTCTAAAACATCAGCCCTGAGTCAGGGAAAACCACGACACACGTTTCTTCTGCTCTGCTTCCCCACCCTGCAAGCCTCCCTTCTCTTTTACTATCAATCACCCACCCTGGCAAGAAGGAGGGCTTTTCCTTCTCCCTGTTTGAGAGACACATCCGCCTCCCATCTGAGGTGGCCTTTATCCTGTCCCTTTCCCTGAAGCCGTAATGGCAGACAGAAGGCAGAGAGAGAAATCTGATTGGATTAAAGACACTAACTTAAAAGCATTTTAAAAATATTGATGTGAAGCCTGCTATACATATGCTTCACCCCCAGATGCTGAGGCCCTGGAGAGCTGAGCCTGAACTGACGTTGTCTCCTGAAAAGGGAGCACACCCATTAAGGCGCCCCTAAATACAGTAGACAGATTCTCTGAAGCCCCACAATGAGGTAGGAGGCAGGGGGTTTTGGGCAACCCGCCTCTGGAGAGCTAGGTGTCGGTGCTGAGGACTTAGATGCTCTCCTGGACAGTTCAACGTCATTGGTCCTTTACTTTCAGGAAATTTTTTTTTTTTTTTTTTTTTTTTTTTTTTTGCGGTACGCAGGCCTCTCACTGTTGTGGCCTCTCCCGTTGCGGAGCACAGGCTCCAGACGCGCAGGCTCAGCAGCCATGGCTCACAGGCCCGGCCGCTCCGCAGCATGTGGGATCTTCCCGGAACGGGGCACGAACCCGTGTCCCCTGCATCGGCAGGTGGACTCTCAACCACTGTGCCACCAGGGAAGCCCCGGAAAGATGTCTTTTAATGTTAATTTGTTTCCAGGGTATTAGTGTTTTCTGTTGCCGCTGTAACAAATTACCAAAAATTTAGCCGCTTTAAAGAACAGAAAATTGTTTTCTTACAATTCTAGGAGTCAGAAGCCGCAAATCAGTTTCCTCAGGCTGAAGTCAAGATGTCAGCAGGACTGCTTCCGCCTGGAGGCTCTACGGAGAAACAGGTACCTCGCCCTTTCCAGCTTCAGTGGCTGCCTACACCCCTCACTCCTAGCCCCTTCCTCAAACTTGAAAGCCAAGACTATGGCATGAGCACGACCGCTTCTTCTCTGTCCCTTTGCTTGCGTCATCATACTGCTTCCTGCCTCCCTCTTATAGGGTCTTTTGTGATTGCATTGGACCCACCTGAGTAATCCAGCCTGTTCTCCCCACAAGATGCTTAACTTAATCAGTCACATCTGCGAGGTCCCTTTTGCCACTTAAGGTAAGATATTCACAGGTTCTGGGGATTAGGGCCTGGTCATTTTGGGGGCTGTTAGCCAGCCTACAACATAGGGCAAAGGTATTTCCTCCTAGCTCTGAGGCACTGCATCGTCCACTGGAGTAAGAACCAAGCCTACCTCGTCGACTTCCAAAAATAAGAAGAAAAACAGTTGACACAATCAGGTTTACCGTGCCTTCCCCAGTCATTGTTTTCACAGCAGGTTGGTTTTGTTTTGTTTTAATTCTCTGGTTTTTCAGTCACCCTGCCCGGCTTCCCTCAGCCACTCAGGCTACCTTTAGAATTACTCTCCCCGCCCTCTGTTGGGTATCCTCAGGGAAAAGAAACAGGCAGACTTATTTCTTATTCAAGACGAAGCATAAGTAAGAATGTACGTCTATATCAAACAAAAGTGCATTCCAACGTCAAATAGCAGGACTTGGGTGAGTCTGAGCCACGTGAAATGCAAAGCCACTTTCTCCCATCCAACTATAACGCTTCAATTGTTGCCTTCATGAGTGAATGAAGGGACAATCTCTGCAGAGAACTATTGAAATTGAGAACGGAGTGAGAGCAGCCAGAAAGAATAGGAAGTTCTAGGTCCTAGAAAAGGAGGCTACGTCCGTCTAAGCCCTCATTCACAGCAAGCGTGGCTTGTTGACCCTGCTCTGAACTGTCCACTGTGAATGATACAGTCCACCTCATGCTTGAGAGCCAAGAGCTGGCCAGGGTTGGGATGGACATCAATACGGGCTTTCAGATGCTGTGTGGAATCGTCTTCCCAGCTTGCTTGTGCCTATTTAGTCTGGCCTCAGGGAGAGGGAAGGGCTGCTCTAATCCTTCCCCTAGGTGGCCAGCACTGGTGTGGGGCATAGCCAGGAGCGTGGGTAGCATAAATGGGAACTGACAAGGAGGCCCCCTAGTATTGCATCTCCCAGGACAGAGACGGGGGTCACCCTGGCCTGACCAAGCCAACTTCACTCAAGGACCAAACCCAGGCCCTCCCCCTTCAGACGTCAATCACCTGAGCTCAATCTACCGGCCATTCCACTTAGTGTAATTCTCCCAGTGGATGTCCTAGCGATTCCATTTCTGTGCCAACTGTATGTAGTAGAGAAGACATTTTCACTTGCTGTTATCCAAATGAGGCAATTTGGAATTAAAAGCCAGTTCTTGCCATATTCCAAGGGTTTTCATTTTCCCCTTGTATTTTTTCTCTGTGCAGAGCACAGTGGGTAGAAGCACAGTATTTGGAGATCCCATTCTTCAAAAACTACACTTGAATAAAATGTGTGCTTATTATTACATGCTAAATGAATAAAATGTGTGCTTATTATTACATGCTAAATGACATAACATGCAACTTTTGAGTGGAACACTGAGCTGTGGAAATTGAATTAAACAGTAAACCCGTAATTGCTTGTTAGGGTGCTTTAATTGACTCATAAGTACCATATGGGAAGCTGTGTGCCTGCAGGAGCCCAATTAGAAGCTTGCTTATGGAAAAATACAACTCACTTTGCATGCTGGAAACATATTCCCCAGTTATTGTTGCCCTCTCAGGAAAAAAAAAAGAATTTTCAAATAAATAAGAAATGCTTAATAAGCTAATAATGTAAACATAGCCCCTTGGTAACTTTGAAGCATTGTATTCAGGTTCTAATACAAGATCAGGAAATGAACAGTTAAAAATGCCCATTCATTTTATTCTAAGGGATTTTTAAGTCCTGAATCTCTCTGTGTTCACAGCTAACCAAGGAAATATACACAGGTAGGGCTCTTGGCTTCAAGGGATTTGTCCTCTAATTGAAAAACACAGGCTTCAAGGGACTTGTCCTCTAATTGAAAAACACTGGCAAGAATGAAACACTTCAGGAAAAAAGTGAACAAAATAAAATTACAAATGATTCATAAATTATATCAAAAACAAACAAAAAGGATAGCTAATACAGGTGAGAGTAACAAAGGAGGAAGGGAGATCTTAAACTCTGACAGCTAATCTGCTGTGGCAGATTCCAGAAGGGAATGCTAGGACTTGTGGTCAAGTTACCCAGCCATGGTTGGAAGCAAAATGATCAGGATCATCTGTGGGCCTTGGGGAGTGGGAAACACAAGTCCAAGTTGACTACCGAGTAAAGTCAGGAAATCAGAGTTTCCAGACAAGCAGGGTGAGCACCTTCAAAAACTCGAGTTGAGAGCTTCCCTGGTGGCGCAGTGGTTGAGAGTCCGCCTGCCGATGCAGGGGACGTGGGCTCGTGTCCCGGTCTGGGAAGATCCCACATGCCATGGAGCGACTGGGCCCGTGAGCCATGGCCGCTGAGCCTGCGCGTCCGGAGCCTGTGCTCCGCAACGGGAGAGGCCACAACAGTGAGAGGCCCGTGTACTGCAAAAAAAACAAAAAACAAAACAAAATAAAAAAAAACTCGAGTTGAGAAAGAGTAGTCATTAAGAATCCTAAATCCAAGGAAAAAAAGCATGAAATTGTCCTTCTCTAGGACACAGTGTAGCCTGACAACTATGTCTGCATGCACACAAGTGGTCCTGGAGTAGCTTTAGACCCCCAACGATCTCCATTAGCCACAGTGAAACCATCCAAAATAAATATTTAAGTACAGAGAGTAGCTTGCTTGTTGATGAAGCTGCAAGACAAGGCTCTTAATTAATCTCCAACCACTCCCTCCCCTAACCCAGACCAAAAAAAATATATACTCAGAACAGACAGGACAGGTTATGCAAACTCAGCTTTAAAAGTTCTCAGCCTCTCCTTCCATTTAAACTGCCTCTCTGAGTCCTTCCTCCTATGGAGAAATATTAAAACCTGTGTGGAAGAAAACCATTTATAAGTGCATATAAATCTTCACATTCAGTAAGACATTTGGCAGCCATCACTCTAAATTAAATCATGACAGTGAATAGGAAGGAGCCATCACCACAACCAAGCTTTTTATACATCAGTGACTCTCCCCCTGATTTTACAGCACCTTAGAGTAGCTCCATTTATCTCAGGTGACTTTCTTTCATTAAAACTAATTCAGTGGGGAATGACTGCTCACGGTAGAGTGCTTCTTTTGGGGGGGTGGTGAAAATGTGCTGGAATCAGATCGTGGTGATGGTTGCACAACTTTGTAAATACACTAAAAACTACCAAATTGTAAACTTTAAAGAGTGAATTTTCTCTCAGTGAAGCTACTAGAAAAACTTCATCATTTAAATATTCTGAATCTCAAATAAATCAATATAATTTTAGAAAAAGAGCTCAGAAGTCATATCACAAAATTGTCAATTAGATGCTGCATTTCCAGAAATCCTGGGAATTAGATCTCTTTACCAGCCAGCCAGGAAATTATTCTCGCAAAACTTATGCTCAACACCATTTATATTAACTTTCATAAACAATTAGTAATAAAGTTAAGATTTTATTATTAATGCAGTTCTTTTCTCTTGTTTCTAACCTGCTAGGTTTTATTTTTAATTTTTTTCCTTCATTAAGAAAAAAAGACATTTGCCTAGACTTTCTGTGGTGCCATATTTACCAAGTTAGAATCCTGCAGAACTCTATTTGGAGGATATAACGTAACAGTTTAATAGAAGACAGAATTTCTGCCCTATGAGGGCTCATAATACACAACAGAATACTCAGCTTCCGGCAGGTGAGGAGAAAAGGCTCACTAAATATATCAATATCTATGAATCACCTGCCTTTAAATGTGTTTAGAATATACGAGCATTGCATGGTGGTTAATTTCTCACCATGTGATAAAAATCTGTCAGGTAAGAAATCACCTAACTCCCCTCATAAACGTGTGTTCTTTTTCTTTCCTTCCCTCTATATCATGGGCTCATTAGAGGTGTAAACTAATGATGAGATGCTTTCTAGTGTTTCCAAGTCATTTTTCTCACAGCCACGAAAAAGACATCAGATGAGATTCCTTCAGAAATATCTTCCACGTCTAAATTCTGTGTTCTTCTGTCGAATGAAGCCCTCAAGTCAAACTGTATGACAGTTTTTTGAAATTTCTTTCATATGTCTGGAAAAAATTCATACACACTTTGTTCTACAGAATATTGTCTATAAGTATGCAATATGCTAGAAGCTTTATGCTTCTCCGGTCCCTACTTTATGTACACGTATAAGGGAAATGTATATTTGGCAGGGGTGAAAGAATGAATATGCTAATTCACACACTGCATGTGGAAAGTGGTTTATTCCATCTTTAAAGGAATATGGCAGTATTTACATAAGATTCACCTGTACCTCTGCAAACAGCTGTTGTGCAACCAACGACTAAATCAGGAGGGAAAATGGGCTGGGTATTTTTTAACAGTTGCTCTGGGTTTGACAGATGGATGGTGCTTTAGTTACCTGCTGCACTTCACAGAAAGGCACAGGGAGGAGTTGGGCCAAATCACTGCAGCAAATAATTATAGATTTTTTAAAAAAACGTACTTCCTCTTGGAGCATAAGATTCTTCAAAGCCTTTGTAAAACAGAAATTTTAACTATATCTGCCACGAAATAAGCTATCTTGATAATGAGTGCTATATTATTACTCAGAAAGCTAAACTTCATGTCATATAATCATTCCAGTACCAGTAACTAAGTAACCAATGAGATGTGAAACTCGAATTTAGAAATAATTTGGTGTTCTCTATTGAAAAGCAACTTCAAACACCCAGGATATTAATTGTTGCATTGCTACAGAGAAACAATAACTCAGCCCCGTATCCACATTTATCTTCCCCCCACCCCCTTACTAAAGCATACTACATTTTCTTGTGGATCTGTTTACTTAAAACATCTAAGGAACTCTCCTTTTTCTACAAATGATTTCCTCTTTGTAGATCACTATGGGTACTCACGCTTTACATGGAACCATAATCACTGCCATTATAATAAATTGTCTGTCATGTGCAAAGCTGATGTCATGTCAAGAAGACATTTGTTTTCATTTTCTTGTCTCCTTCTCCATAGACTCTGCCAAGATGCTGCTGAAATTATGTTTATCCATTCCCATTTCCTCTTTGGTCCTCTGGAGACCATGCATTTGCTACATCCTTTATGATAGGCAAATTTGTTACACTTTTTAATTCTGTTCTAGAATCTCAAACTTAATAAAACCCCATAATAAAAGTCTGAATAATGGTGTATTCAGAGGATCGTACGCACTATATATATTCACTGGGCATACAATTTCGTTTCTCTCTCAAGACTTTTTAATGAAGAACAATTCTCTTCCCAGAATATGTAGATAGATTCCTGAAAAGTTGTATGCAAGAAATATGAGGGAAATGAATCTATTTTAATGCAACAGGGAAGCCTGCTATGGAAAGGCTTTCTATCCAGAATAATGTTATTTAACCTCAAAGGTGCATTTTTTAATGTAAACAGCCAATATTGTGCTTATTGTGTGAAACTGAATTTGTTTAAAGTGATATATATCTCAAAAACAAATGCCTCCAATTTCTTTTTCTTTTTTTCTAGATTTTTTTTTTTTTTTTTTTTGATGCGGACCCTTTTCAAAGTCTTCACTGAATTTGTTACAACATTGCTTCTGTTCTATGTCTTGGTCCTTTGGCCGCAAGGCATGTGGGATCCCAGCTCCCCGACCAGGGATCGAACCCACACCCCCCATATCCGAAGGCTTAGTCCCAACCACTGGACTGCCAGGAAAGTCCCTCCACTTTCTTATGTGTAAGTTTTTACCAGCTAAAATTAGCTGAATTAAGGTTCAAACTGTCTTCCAGTGTCTTACCAGTTATGAGTGAAGTTGGGAACTTGATCTAATTTTACTTTTAAGCACTGAGAAATAATGAATCTTAACGTGACTAACAATATTCAGTCCATACATTTAACTACTTTGAGGAAGTACTGGCCACCTGCGTGATTGTAATCAGATCTTCTCCTAATAACACGTTTTACACATTTGTTTCAAATCTTCACAGCACCCAAGTGAAACTTGCTTTACAGCCAGAGTTCATGCCAACAACCCAGACCCAAGAACAACCTGAAGAGGCGACGTGACCAGTCAGGAGAATGAGTCTGGCTCTGGCTTTTCCTATAATAGCTGCATGACCCACTGGGCTAGGCTCATTGAGACTTAAGTGTATTTATTTGCAAAATGAAGGAGATGGACCAGGATAATATTCCTTGATTATATTATGGGTACACGCATGTACAAAGCATTTTGTTGTGTATTGTTACCGTCCATGGTTCTACTGAGAACGTGCAAGATTAGCACAGCCAGCTGGTACTAAAGCATTTATGCATAATTGTTTTTATTTCACTTAGTGACATATTGTTAAGTACACACAGCATGCTAACATATGATGGAAAACATTCTAGAATTTTGGTTAAAAACAAATTCCATACTTCTTTTAAGAAGGCATTTTAGATAACAAATATAAATTAATTAGACTTCCAGGTAAAGGTGGCAGAGTGGGAACTTGCATACACTTCTGATTCCTGCTTAAACTTCATTAAACTTTTGTGAGTCCTTAACACACTAAAAGAATGGGACAGAACAGAATGGTGTCATGGTTCTGGAAGCTGTAAATCAGGGGACGAGAGGTAAAGGATTAAACAGACTGGAGAAAATATTAAATTCTAAAGTGTAAACTGCAAAAGCCAAAGATTAAGCTGTCTTACCTCACAGAATCTCTAGAAGTGGGGTTGAATGGGGGGAGACAGGGGGGTTTAAAAGAGCAGAAATTGCCCAGAGTGTTTATAAAGCAATCAGATGCCCGGCTCACTCCTCATGACACATTGCAAGAATATTGACTCCCCTCCACCCCGCCCCTTTGCAAAAGACTGGAGGTTAAAATGACCATATCATAGGCTCACTGAACTGGAAGCAGCCCAAGACCTAGTTGAGATTTAAGATTACTTGATCATGGTCATACTGAACACTGAAACCTCTGACCTTCTTCCCTAACTCAGCTCCCAGAAACTGACAACTAAGTCTACCTCCTCAAGGCACCCAATGTGGAAGTCTTCTTTAGGAAATACAAAGTACAAGAGGAAAGACCTAACTCTGTTGACATGAAAAGTTTCCCAACTGAACAGCCCAGCTCGATCATGCTATTCTTAAGCTAGCAGGGGCAGCCAAGTTCATGTAACTCGACTTTGCGACTTGTAAAGAGAAGCAGAAAAACAAGGATTATCAGGTATCTGAGGAAAATGTCAACATAAAAGAAAGAGAAACCAATACAAACCATGAGATAAAATGTTGAAACACATTGAAATCTTGTAAGGGGAAGAAAATTGAGAACAAAAGGAGTAACACTAAAACAATATAAATATTTCAACCATGACTCTGGAACTGAATAGTCTGGAAGAGGAATGTTAAGCAAATAAAGATCCTTTAGAAATTAAAAGAAAGTAGCAGAAACTAAAAAAGAAACTCAACAGAGCATAGGATTAAGTTGAGAAAATCTTTTTCAAAAGCAGAGTGAAAAGACAAACAGATGGAAACTAGGAGAGGAAAAGATTTAGAAAATCTATCCAGGAGGTCTAACATCTGGATTTTAGGAGTTCCAGAGCTAGAGAACAAAAAAGTTTACGGGGAGAAATCATTAAAAAAATCGTTCATGAGAATGTAAAGGGTATATATTTCCAAATTAAAAGGTAGTTCTGAATGCTTAATAAATACAATATAGATCTACTGAGGGTACATCTTCGTGAAATTTTCGAACAATGTAGACAAAGATCTCAAATGCTTCTAATGTCTCACCCCTACTAAAATCCAGAAGGAAAATATCTACAAAATTCTGTTTCCAGCTTAAAATTTTATACCTCATCTAATTATCATTCAAATGTGAGAACAGAATGAAGGTGTTTTCAGACATTCATGGTTATGGAAACTTTACCTCCAAATCCTTCTCAGGAAACTACAGAGGGATGAATTTCACTAAAAGAAGAGAGTAAATCAACAAAGAGCAGAAGACAGAATGAGAAGAGAGGATGATGTTGGAGAGAGGTCCCAGAAGGACAGATATGAATATAGCAATTGAGCCGAGATTGAATAGGTCAGAAAGATCCATGAGAGTTTTTCTGAAATATGAAACTGATGGATCTGATCATCTTGAGAAGACATTTACTCAGTCAGCAGAGTTTGCGGTTTTTTTCAGGGCTGAGAAGATGAAAAAAAAGTAAAGAAAAAAATCTAGAAAATGATTAACTCCAGGCGTAATAAAATGTTACATGAAAAGAATGATTATCATAGTTTACTTACACATGTTAAGGCTTTCAAAAACACTGATACAGTTATGCTAATATAAACATTGAATATATTGCTCTAATAAAATTACATAATTACTGTACGGGGTAATGGGAATTGTGCCTGCCTAGTTAGGGCAGGGTGAGACAAGAGAGCTACATCCTTATAATTCATAGTGGGAAGGCAAAAGTTAATGCTTAAATTTGAAAATAGAAGAAGCCACAAACCAAACACAGTTTTTGGAGACATGGTTCAAAAAACAACTTAATTAGTTAGAATAAATGACAGTAGTTGACTCTGGGGAGGGGCAAATGGAGGCAAACATCATAGATTATTTAAATTTTTTAGTTTTGTTGTAGAACTATATGACCCTTCAAATTATGGCCACGTATATATCTGATAAAAATAAAAATTAAAATGAATGAGGGAGTGATTAAAACATTAAATCTAACATTTAAAAATACTCTCACAAGTATATATAATAGTATATTGAATCAAATGTATAATATACTGGAATATGTATCATAAATACATACAAAGCCTTTCAATTTTCCTCCTGTGGCCAATATAATACAAGGGAGCATAATTCTATATTTTGGTACTCTAGTATTCTGCCTGCTTATTTCTTATCTTTCTCAACAAAACCAACAGAACAAAAAGTGGCAGGTTTCTTTTTTCTTCTGACTTTGTGAAAAGAGCAGAAACAGCTAGTCCTGCATTTCATTTATTAATGGCTTACGATGTGCCAGTTATTCTATTTAGCATTATGAAGTAAAAACACAAGAAAAGAAGTCCAGTCCTTGGCTTTTGACAGCTTACGTGGTTGGTTGAAAAGGTGGTTGGTTAGATGTAATTTACTTTCAACCTCCAAAGGAGAAACTAGAACAGGATGCAGAGAAAACTGCTGATGACAGAAGTCAAACTGATGAAGATGAAATGCAATGGTTATCAGCTCATAATGAGACAGGAACTAGCAGGAACACCAGGGCTTCCAAGAGAGAATAGTTATTACTGATCTGTGAGGAAAGGTAAAGGTAGCTGTTTACTTAGAAGTTCTTGGTTCACTTCCTTATTTAGAACTATTCTGCCTTTTTCAGGACATTCAACCCCCAGTGGTTACTGGTTAAAAATCACATAATCTCAGGGTTTTTTTCCCCATGTTTCTATTTCTCCATTTCTAAGAAAGAAGCTTTAATTTCTGTATCTCTTTGATTTCACAAGTCACAAAGAAATAGTCCAGTGCAAATCCAAGACACTGGACATGAATTCTATTATTGAGGGCATGCCTACTCCTCCAACCTGCTGCTTGCTAAAGCAAATAATGCCAGAAATCAATTTGAGAGACTGCTGGCTACAGTTAACAAAACCAACTCGAAATAATCTCATTTTATTCTCAGCCAAGACAAACTCATTAGTGACTGTGAGGGATCTGCTTCTGTCCAAACTGTGCAACCTTTTGGGGAAAAGAGATGCAAATGTACATTATCTGAAGTTGTTTCAAAATAAAACAAAACAAAACCCAGGAAGGATAGTGGGCAAGTACAACCCAAAACGTCCAAGAAAATGGTTGGTGGTCTGGGTGCAAAAATGATAAAAATATTCTTGAAGTACTTGGCTTTAACACGTTTAGGTACTGCTAACATTCAAGTTTCCCAGTAGCCTGTTTTCTCAGAAAAGTTGAACCAACGAAACCAAGAACACTCAGTAATCTATGTCAAAGTGAGAGTGAGTGTGAAAAATTCTAAGCAGAGTTAAAAGACTGCTATTTAAATATGATTGAAGATTCCAAGTGTCATATTTGTCTTTCTCTCTCTGACTTACTTCGTTTAATACAATAATCTCTAGTCCCTCCATGTTGCTGCAAATGGCATTATTTCATTCATTTGGGATTGACATATACACAGTACTATATATAAAATGAATAACCAACAAGGACCTACTGTATAGCACAGGGAACTATACTGAACATTTTGTAATAACCTATAAGGGAAAAGAATCTGAAAAAATAGATATATATGTATGTATAACTGAATCACTGTGCTGTATATTTGAAACTAACACAACATTGTAAATCAACTATGCTTCAATAATAAACAAATAAAAAATAAATACAATTGAAGATTCTGAAAATTACATGATGGGAGTTTTTTGTGGTCAGGATTTCAAATGCAAATAACATAATGAACCCATTTTCTGGGTAAGTAAGCATTAGGAATTAATGAACCAGGATAGAGCTAAAACACACAGTCTTCAACCTAATGGGTTGTTATGAAAATTTAGTTTCCTTTTAAGTTACTTTCTGAATGGTGGAAACTTTCATTACATCTGTTTTTTAACTGTGAAATGCTCTTGGCTCTATAATGTTCAGTTCTGATTGTCTAAATTAGCACAGTAAAAATATGTCTGGAATGAAACCCAGACATTTGAATAGGACATCATTGACGAAATGAGTTTGCGCTAAAATCAATTGAATTTGTATGTTACCCTTTTACAAACAATTGAATGGAAGCTAGCAGAAGAATCCAGTATTAATTTACCTAATACCCTCTTTACTGATAACTTAATTTTCATATGGCTAGGAGAAACCTAAAGGGTCAAATAAATGCCTAAATATAGTGATAAATGCCTAAGAAAAGTGATCCACACTTTTTTTTTTTATTTTAAGAGAAAAAAAAATGAGGGAGAAAAGAGGAGAAAAAATAGCTTAGTCTTTTGGTAAGGAATCTTAGCACAAAGTTTTCTAACTTCTTTGTAATCTGGAGATTTGGTTGACTTTCAGATAATGTTTATTTTATATATCCTAAATTCATCCCTCTTTAATTTTGGGAGATAGTTCCTTTTTCTTTCATCAACAGCAAAAGAAAACAATGAGCTCAGATTCTCTGCATCATCTTCAGATATAGGAAAGCTTTTCTTCCTTCTCAATCATCCACCATCAAAGGAAAATGGCCTTGAGTCCTTTAGAACCTTTAACTACATAACCAACCCTTTCCAATATTTTCAGGCAGACACACTAAAAGGGTTATGTTATGGACTGAATATTTGTGTTCCCTAAAATTCAACATGAAGACCTCACCCCCAATATGATGGTATTTGGTGATGAGGTCTTTGGGGGATAACTGGGTTTAGATTAGGTCATAAGGATGCACCCTCATGATAGAATTAACGGCCTTAAAAGAAAAGGAAGAAAGAGAGAGATATCTCTCTACATGTCCACAACCAGGAAAGACCATGTGAGGACACGGGTAGAAGGCAGCCATCTGCACGCCAGAAAGAGACTTCTCACCAGACCCTGATCCTACTGGCATCCTGATCTTGTACTTCCAGTCTCCAGAACTGTGAGAAGATAAATTTCTGTTGTTTAAGCCACCCAGTCTGTGGCATTTTGTTATGACAGCCTGAGTTGGCTAATACAGATTATAAATATTACAGAATTTTAAAGCTGGAAAGGTATTCAGAGATGACTCATACCAAGGATTAAAAATTGGTGGCCTTTTGAACTAGCCTATAGATTTGCTTTGTAGGTGTCCACAGAATTTTAAAATACCTAAAAGCATACCTTAGGGGTGATAACTCTGTAATTTTACACAAGCCCCGTCACTGTCAATTGCATTGTCCCACCCTAATAACACATTTGTGTTAACTTGATGTACGCTTGTGACTCTGGTTACTGCTGATCTTCTCCTTTTATACATGGGGAAAATAAAGTCCAGAGATGTAAGGTGACTGCCCAAGCTGAGACAAGTAATTAAAATGAAAAATGGGTCTCGGATCCAGATCTCTTGATAACCTATCTGTTTTATTCTACACAGCCTGCCTAAGGGATATATCAGTGAACCATAGCACAAGGATATGAGGCTAGCAAATAATCTGATTACCTGAAGCATGGACACCAGGGAAAAATATCAAGCAAAAAGGAAAAAAAAAAAAAGGTCATTTTTACAAGATTTTATCTATTCATCCATCCAGATGGATTAATTCTGAAATAGTACACAGTAACTTTGAAGATGAAATATCATCACTTCGGTAGCAAAGAGGCAAAACAAAAATTCTCATACTCTATTCGTACTTTGAGTTCTGTTACTATTGACTTCAGAAAGAATTTAAAGTGCTTTTCGTAGGAAAATATAATAGAGATTATATCAAAGGAAATAACATAAAAAGTAAAAATAATTATGGAAATTCTATATTCTATTATTGTAATAGAGTAAGTAAATCTATTAAAATGTCTGCTTTTTAGTCTAATTACATTATGTAATTCCCCATGAAATATTAAAGAATTATTATAATTGGTAGTGAAAAAGTTTCCCTTTCCAACACAACCTGTGTGCTACATCCCCTTATGATATTTCTTCCCTTCAAAACGTCCTACTGATATACAATCAGCAAGATAAAACTAGGCATTGATAGGACTTTCTTTCAAATCTTGCAAAGACCTGAAAAAGGCAAAAAATCAAAGACTCATTCCCTAGCTAACAGGCCCTTGAACTCCTCTCACCGTAAACGTGTATATCAGTAAAAGTGAAATGTAACATTTGTATGATGTGATAGTTTACCAAGAAATGTCCATAGGTATTATTTTATTTGATCCCACCCCAAATTCTGGGAAACAGATAAGGCAGGGAATTATCTCCGTTCAGAGAAGAGGGAAATGAGGCTCAGAAATGCTAGACCTCATGTCCAACAGAGTCAGCCACAGATCCACATTTTCTGCAGCCTTACGATTCCACATTTCACATGTTAGGAGGTAATGTTTCTGAGGACATTGCTATATTCATGTGAACTTCAAAAAAGTTCACAGAATTCAACATGTCCTGTTGGGCAGGGTAACTTTTAGCATTATCTAAGCCTAAAAAATTTGCAGTTACTCACTTCATGTAGCCCTGCCAGACATATTTTAAGCCTGCCTTTATATTTCGTACTGGACTTCATGTTAAGAGTCCTATATTACAAGTGAATCACCTATTCATTAATTTATTCATTATTTCAATAAAAATAGTTTGAGTGCCAACTGTCTTGGGGGCTTGTATGTGTTTGTGATTGTGGAGTCCGAGGGCTGTGGGGAGGATAGAAAGATAAATATAGAACAAACCCCAGAATCTACACAGGACCTTACAGTAGGGCAGGAGAGACATATCATACATACAACTCAAAAGAGCACCTGGCATACGGCTTGTTTTCCTAGAAGTTCATGGATCCCCAGAGGGGACTGAATGTTCTTCCAAGTGTCCAAGGTTACAAGAGCCCATAGGTTATCATTCCTCTTTAAATGGTAGGTCTGGAGTAAATCCAGACCAGATAAAGGCCAGAGGCCTCTTGTAGCATTCTGCGCCTCTGTCCTACTGCCCACCTTCAATGAGAATCTATCTTGAAAACACCCACCCGCCTCTCGGTGGCCTTCCTTGGTTGTGACAGAGTTTAAACTTCCACGTAACCCCTCTAGATTTCACCTCTTTTTCCTCTGCTCTGATGCCTTGACACTGACTCCTCCCCTTTGCTTTCATTTAACTCACATGCCATTTTTATGTAAAGCAGTTATTTTCTGTATCCTGGTGCTAAGCCCCATCAGGTCTCTCTTTTAAATACAACCTGTCAAAGTCCCAGTCCATCCCCCTCTGCAGGTCCCCCCACCTCTGGACAGAGTTGTGGCTGAAATGCCTGGAGGAATCCCCTTCCGAGGACCAGGAAGGATGCATACAATTTTGCCTGATAACATGGGGAAGAGGGAGGTCCTACAGAGAAGGAATGGCATGGCTAATTAGCCCTCCTCTGACTAAAACCTTAAATTTCTGTAGGAAATAAGACTATAAAAGTAAGTACATGCAAAATTGTGGAAGGCCCTGAATGCCCTATTAAGGGCTTTGGTCCCTACAGGTAATGGGAATCTGTGGAATTTTTTTGTTTACTTTCAGCAAAGAAATGTGTGTTTTAGGATATGAGATAAATGTCCGTAAGTAAAAACCTTCTTTGAAAATAGCTGCAGGCACCCAGAGAACCCACAAGTCCATGAATTTACAACCAAAGACATTGATATAAATGGTTTACGAAAGCTGATCGTGTTAAGATGTCTGAAAAAAGTTATCAAAACCCCGTTGAAATAGTCACCCTCTGAATAAGTATTTACTAAGTACCTTCTAAATTTGAGATACTGCATTTGGCACTGAAGGTATCCGAAGTATAACATATGGCTTCTGCTCTCAATGGGTCTACAAGCAACTCCCGAGAGCTCTCACTTCCCTCAAAGCTCTATGTGGTGACAAGTGACACCACAAGCAGCATGCTGAAAGTCACTAAAGCTGCCAGCAGGGCTGCTCATTGGAGAGCTGCTCTCCAGAACACATTCCCTTTGTTTCCTGGGATGTTATCTTTCATAAACCAATAACATGTTTGGCACTGTAAGATATTTTTCAAATTAATTTAGGATAGTTATATCCACTCTTAAATAAACATTTTTTTTGTAGTTGTAGTAAGTTTACATCAAAGTTATTTACTGACTGCAAATTAAATCAGACCTCGGGGCTTCCCTGGAGATGCAGTGGTTAAGAATCCGCCTGCCAATGCAGGGGAAACGGGTTCGAGCCCTGGTCTGGGAAGATCCCACATGCCTCAGAGCAACTAAGCCTGTGAGCCACAACTACTGGGCCCACGTGCCGCAGCTACTGAGGCCCGTCCGCCTAGAGCCTTTGCACCACAACAAGAGAGGCCACCACAATGAGAAGCCCATGCACTGCAACGAAGAGTAGCCCCCAACTCGCCACAACTAGAGAAATCCTGCGTGCAGCAACACAGACCCAATGCAGCCAAAAATAAAATAAATGAAATAAATTAAAAAAATAAATCAGACCTTAATTGTGACCAAAAATACTATCGCAGGTGCTATTACATGAGATTGAAAGGTTAGGTCTATTTGAACCATTTCATAAAATAAGAGAAAGAGGAATAAGGTTCTCATTAGAATCTTGGCTAGCAATTTAAAAGATGTGTCTTTTCAGGGAACATGTCCTTGAGGAAATTTCAGTAGGAATCTCAGAATTCCTTTTAGGTTAAAAAAAAAAACTGACTAAAGAGACTTCTACCCTGCACAAGAAGCTTGCTTTACTTGTTCTCTGATATTTGAAATAGGCAGCATCTCAGGATTGGTACCCGAGGGCACAAATGCTCACTTATGCCAGGAAAACAAACAAACAAAGAAAAAAACATTAAGAAAAAGAAAGTATCGGGGCAAAGGCACAAGAGAATAAATGGAGAAATACTCTGCTCTGAAATGTGAAAAAGTGGTAACATTAAAATGCACACTTAGAAGGGAAGTATTTGAAGCACAGGCTAAAACCTCACCATCTGAAGTATTCTAACAGGTGCGAATAGAGTGAGCTGCAGAGTGAATTATTATAGCTCTTCCAACAGTTACTACAGGGGCTACTGCACTTTCATCACTATTATCTGTCTCATCCTATAGCACTGTTGATCAATGTCTTGACATATGGAGATGAAAGATTAGAGAGTGGGGTAGCAGCACTGGAGCTGCACTAGTGCTCAAAAGAGAGACAAATTAGAATATCCATTTTCTCCAAATATAGTCTTCAAACAGGAATTATTTCCAGTGGTTTCATTTAAAGTATGTCCAGATGTCCTCAACACTAGCAAATGGAAATAGGAAGAAGAGAGAACTTACTAAACAACTACTAAGACATTGAAGGCCCAGTATTTTCTTTTTTGAGGAATAATTGATATACAATATTAAATAAGTTTCAGGTGTACAACATAGTGATTCACAATTTTTAAACTTTATACTCTATTCATGGTTATCAAATATTGGCTATATTCCCTGTGTTTTACTATATGTCCTTGTAGCTTATTATTTTTTTACATAGTAGTTTGTCTGTCTTAATCCTTTTGTCCTTCCCTCACCTGACTAGAAACCACTAAGTTTGTTCTCTATATCTGTGAGTCTGTTTCTTTTTTTTTTTAACATCTTTATTTTTTTTTGATAAATACCCAGCAGTGGAATTGCTGAGTCATATCGTAGTTATATTTTCAGTTTTTTGAGAAACTTCCATACTGTTTTCAATAGTGGCTGCACCAATTTACCTTCCCACCAACAGTGTCAAGGGATCCCTTTTCTCTACATCCTCGCCAACATTTGTTATTTGTGGTCCTTTTAATGATAGCCATTCTGACAGGTGTGAGGTGATAGCTCACTGTCGTTATGATTTGCATTTCTTTGATGATTAATGAGGTTGAGGATCTTTTCATGTGCCTGTTGGCCATCTGTATATCTTCTTTGGAAAAATGTCTATTACAGTCTTCTGCCCATTTTTCAATCATGTTATTTGTTTTTTTGATGTTGAGTTGTATAAGCTGTTTGTATATTTTGGATATTAACCCTGTTGATCATATCATTTGCAGATATTTTCTACCATTCAGTACGTTGTCTTTTTGTTTTGTCAATGGTTTCCTTTGCTGCGTAAAAGCTTTTAAGTTTAATTAGGTCCCATTTATTTATTTTTGCTTCTATTTCCTTTGCTTCAGGAGGCATATATCCAAAAAAAAAATATTGCTACAATTTATGTCAAAGAGTGTTCTGTCTATGTTTTCTTCTAGGAGTTTTATGGTTTCTGGTTTTACCTTTAGATCTTTAATCCATTTTGAGTTTACTTTTTTATATGGTGTTAGAGAATGTTCTAATTTCATTATTTTACATGTAGCTGTCCAATTTTCCCAGTACCACTTACAGAAGAGGCTGTCTTGTTTCCACTGTATATTCTTGCCTCCTTTGTTTGGATTAATTGACTATGTGTGTGGGTTTATTTCTGGTCTCTCTATTCTGTTCCATTGATAGATGTGCCTGTTTTTGTGTCAGTACCATACTGTTTTGATTGACTAAGTTTGACTATACTAACTATGACTATAAGTTTGACTATACAAAGTTTGACTATACTAACTTTGTAGTATAGTCTGAAGTCAGGGAGCATGACTCCCCCAGCTCTGTTCTTCATTCTGAAAATTCTGTTGGCTATTCAGGGTCTTTTGTGTATCTATACAAATTTTAAAATTATGTGTTCTAGTTCTGTGAAAAATGCCCTGGGTATTTTGATAGGGATTGCACTGAATCTGGGGATTTCTTGGGTAGTATGGTCATTTTAACAATATTAATTCTTCCAATCCATGAACACACTATATCTTTCCATTTGTGTTGTCTTCAATTCCTTTCATCAATGTCTTATAGTTTTTGGATTTATAGGTCTTTTACCTCCTTTGGTGGGTTTATTCCTAGGTCTTTTATTTTGATTGTAAATGGGAATATTTCCTTAATTTCTCTTTCTGATACTTTGTTGTTAGTGTATAGAAATGCATCAGATTTCTGTATATTAATTTTGTATCCTGCAAGTTTACCAAATTAATTGATGGACTGCAGTAGTTTTCTGGTGTTGTCTTCAGGATTTTCTATGTATAGGGTCATGTCATTTGCAAACAGTGACAGTTTTACTTCTTCTTTTCCAATTTGAATTGTTTTTATTTCTTTTTCTTCTCTGATTGCTGTGGCTAGGATTTCCAACACCACTTTATTTTTTATTTTAAATTTATTTATTTATTTTTGGCTGCATTGGGTCTTCTGTTGCTGCATGTGGGCTTTCTCTAGTTGCGGTGAGTGGGGGCTACTCTGCATTGTGGCGCGTGGGCTTCTCACTGCGGTGGCTTCTCTTGTTGAGGAGCACGGGTTCTAGGCACGCAGGCTTCAGTAGTTGTGGCACACAGCCTCAGTAGTTGTGGCTAGCAGGCTCTAGAGCACAGGCTCAGTAGTTGTGGTGCATGGGCTTAGTTGCTCTGCAGCATGTGGGATCTTCCCGGACCAGGAATCGAACCCGTGTCCCCTGCATTGGCAGGTGGATTCTTAACCACTACACCACCAGGGAAGCCCTCCAACACCACTTTAAATAAAAGTGGCAAGAGTGGGCATTCTTGTCTTGTTCCTGAGCTTAGAGGAAACACTTTCAGCTTTTCACTGTTGAGTATGATGTTAACTGTGTGTTGTCATATATGGCCTTTCTTATGTTGAAGTATGTTCCTTCTATGCCCAATTTCTGCAGAATTTTTATCACAGATGGATGTTGAACTGTGTCAAAAGCTTTTTCTTCATCTACTGAGATGATCATATGGTTTTTAATCCTTCAATTTGTTAATGTGGTGTATCACATTGATTGATTTACAGCCTTTGAAAAATTCTTGTATTCCTGGGATAAATCCCACTTGATCATAGCGTATGAGTGTTTTGATGTATTGTTTAATTCGGCTTGCTAATGTTCTGTTGAGGATTTTTGCATCTATGCTAATCAATGATATTGGCCTCTAATTTTTTCTGTGTGTGTGATATCTTTTTCTGGTTTTGGTATCAGGGTGACACTGGCCTTGTAAAATGAGTTTGGAACCATTCCTTCCTTTGCAATTTTTTGGGAATAGTTTGAGGATAGGTGTTAACTCATCTCTATATGTTAGGAAGGATTCACCTGTGAAGTCATTTGGTCTTGGACTTTTGTTTGTTGGGAGTTTTTTTTTTTTTTTAATTACTGATTCAATGTCATTACTGGTAATTGGTCTGTTCATATTTTCTATTTCTTCCTGGCTCAGTTTTGGGAGATGGTACATTTCTAAGAACTTTATATTTTTTCTAGGTTGTCCATTTATTTGGGCATATAATTGTTTGTAGCAGACAAGGGCTCAACATTTTGCTACATGCCTTAGGAAATCGCTGTCTAGTACTTGCAACAATCCTTTAGATAATATAGTGTTTGGTTTGTAGGCAAACTAAAGCTCAGAAAAGTCTATTATTTTTCCCCAAATCAAAACCTAGTAAATGGAACTTCCAAGATTTATACCTATGGCCACCCAAGCTTCACAGCATGTGGTCATTTGCTTCTAAATGGGGAAATAGATATTTTTGAAGTATAAGCACATTAAACAATGTTTAATTGTCAATTTTTAATATCATTTTTTTTTCTCTTCACATTTTTTTTTAAGGGTTACTTTTCTTAATACCCAGTCAAATCTTTTCCTGGGCATTTACTAAATCTTACATTTAGTGAATCATATACATATAATGTCAATAATATGTTTTGACAGTATAATTAAAAAACACATTTCTTAAAAACACATAATGTGTTTGCAAGACAATTTTAACAATGTCTTCTACTCCAGAATAAAAGTGTGCGTGTGTGTGTCTTAACTAGGGAGAGAAGTATTTGAAAGTACTGTAGCTTGAATAGGAGGCATTGACACTGTATCCATTACCTATTTCTGCATACAAACTACCCCAAAACAATGGCTCACAACTATGGGTTGCATGGGAATTCTCCTGGTTTTGCCTGGGCTCACTCATGGGACTGCTTTCAGCTGGAGGGTCAGCTAGAGGCTGAGCTGAGCTGTCACAAATGGGAGAGCTGGGCTTCTTTTCTATGTGATTTTGCACCCTGAAGGAATACAAGACTTCCTCAAGTGATGATGGTAGCTATCTAAGAGGGCAAGTCCCAATGGGCAAGCTCTTACAAAATCTATGCTTCTGTCATCTTTACAGATATCCTATTAGCCATAGCAAGTCACATGCATAAGCACAGAATCAATGTTGGAGGGGACTATACCAAGGACATAGATTATTAGGCTATAAGACTCACTAGGAGCTATTAATGTAATACTCTACTACTGATACCTTTTTGGAC
The DNA here is from genome assembly GCF_963924675.1 of Phocoena phocoena. NCBI lineage: Eukaryota > Metazoa > Chordata > Mammalia > Artiodactyla > Phocoenidae > Phocoena > Phocoena phocoena. Next base: position 23,105,653 of record NC_089225.1, on the reverse strand, counting down.
TTGAAAATAGCTTTCCTTGGGAAGGGAAGCCTTGATGTTCAGGATCATAAAGAAATGTCATCAGATGATTGCTGTTTGACGATTTAGGAGGAAAGGTGTCTAACCTCTAACGTTGATTCCTATAGAGATAAGAGGGGAAGTTTTAACCCATGAATTGCTGGATCATGTACTCAGTCCTGAATGGACACCGTAGGCCTGGTAGGCTAGCCCTCAGATGCGGATATGTGTGAGAAATAAAAGTATTGAGCATAAAGATATGCAAAACTGGTAACCCACTACAGTGCTCCCTTGGGTCAGAGTTCACCCTAGGGACTGCAGAACTGTCTTCACACTAAGAACCCTGGTGGCCCAGTGATACTCAGTGAGGATTAACATGACAGGATCACCACAGTAGACTAGCCTTCAACAGCAAGTCCCTGCGTCACTGAGAAGCCATGCCTGCAGCGGACTTCACAGATGCCCATTCTTTCCCTGTTTGGATGTGCATGACAGACTACCACCTCTATAATTTTCAGAAAAGAATAAGATAAAACAGATGGGCAAAGAGCATAGTGTTAACTTTACAGAGTGCTTACCACGTGCCAGGTACTATTCTAAACACTACAGTTGGATTCTATTATCATGTCCATTTTATAGAGAAGAAAACAGAGGCAAGAAAAAAGTTATTTAACTTTCCAAGGTATTGTTATGGGGCAGAGCTAGGACTCAAAGCCTGGAAGTCTGACTCCAGAGCCTGGGTTCTGAACCACTGGTCATTCTGCCTTTGTAGGGGACCAATTAATTAAAAACTTAATCGTGTGACTATATTTGCAACTCTTTGGAAAGTCCATGCTGATTTTAAAAAGCATTCATGAATTGGGAATTGTCTATTAGTATGTTTTAACCTTAACCATACTTCTACTCCCTTCCCAGATACCTGTGTCTGAGAAAACATATACTTATTTTTCTTGACAGTGAACTCATATTTTGTACACTTTTCATCTCGTCTTGAGAAGATTTTACTTTTAGAAGAATATATTGGTGTTAAAATATATCCTTACGAAAGAAATCCTTTATTCTTATGTAAATCTTCCTGCTCGAGTGTGTCATTCAGTTCATGTAAAATAAATATCAATCATACAATAGTACTTTTTTTGTAACACAACTTTCATGGACCATTCTGATCTTTGGGCCTTGTGGTATTTAAACGACCGTCCACGTTTCAGTGTTAGAGCTGATGGCAACTGGTTTATTTTTATTGCTTTGGCTCCAGCAAAAATAAAACCTACCCTAAGAACCTGAGGCACTTAAAAAGCTTTAAAGTTTGTGGCTCTTCTTAAAAAAACATAAATATTTGAGGTCTGAAATTCATTCATGATTACTCCTTTCACAAACCATCAAAAACTCGAATCGTTCCAAATAAATCTAGTAACGATACTTACAGTGACTGCTTACTAATTTTTTTTTTATTTGGTTGTTTACTTTGCCATTTCCTTGCTAGACTGCAGTAGTCCCTTGTTATTCTTTTTATTTAACAGTTATTTCCAGTCTCTCATAACATCTGCTTGAAGCCTCACTGTTAATTTCAGGCAAAATGAAAATGCATTTAGAATATTCCCTTTTGATCAGATGATCAAGACACAGAAAAAATGACTGCTCAGATACCCAGAGGGACCTGAAATTCAAACATCAATCAAAATAGGACTGAGTTTATGAGCTGTTTTTTGAACAAAAATAGTCCCACCTTGATTCTAAATTTCACAGCTACCAAAAATATGCAAGATTACCATAGATTTCGTAATGGAATATATAACCATAAAGGCAGCCACCAAACAACTCAGTCACAAGCAATGATAAAACCTGATGCAAAACTCTTAACGAGGCTATTTCCTACCTGCCAGATGTACCCCATGTTATTTAAAAGGAGAAAAGTATAAAACTAATTAATTATAGTAAAATCTATAACAGAAAGAATCTAAATGTAACAATATGTGATTTTTATATTGCTCAGCAGAGGATTTGAATATATGAATATTGACGAAAAATCCATCCATTTGGTCAAACTATGAATATGATTATAAGTTATTGGTTCCTCCCAACAGTCTACCTGTAGGGTATTTAATCAATTTCCTTTTCTTCTTAAAAGAGAGATTTTTCAAAGGTAACGTGCCGTGCATTACGCAGTTATCAGAATTAAGATAGCCAGAGTAAGGAGTTCTTTTCTGACTGTATTAATTATATTCACGCATTCAACACCCAAGATCTACGAAGCCGTGGGAATGGCAAAGGCAAGTAAGACACTACACCAGCCCTTAAGAAGCTCATCATCTCATGGGAAAGATAAATATATAAACAAATAACTATAATAACAATGTAACGAAATATTTCAGTGGAGGGATGCACATAGTTGTCTGGAAGCGGAAGGGAAAGAAATACTAGCTTTGCCTTTAGGACCAGCCATGTAGCTACAAACACGATTAGTCTGAGACAGAGAAGAAAGATCAGACATCAGACCCAGTTGGGGGGCTGGAAAAGCAGACCATATGGCTGGAAGATTGCCCTTCTCTAATAAAAAGTGACGCAGAAATTGATTTAAATGTGTTGTATTTTTTTTCTTGTAGCTACAGCCTACTAATTCTTCCAAAATATACTCTACCTCTTTTGCAACCATATGTGGAATCTCCTGCAGTATGTAAAATAAGGATTCTGAAAAGTTTGAAGGAAGGCTTCTATGTGGTTGAAGCCTCTATTTTATTTGGCAGAAGTAAGTATATAAGATCCTTTCTATTCATATGTATTTTTTTCATATTTTTAGTTTCACATGATTCTTTTTAAAAATGTATTTTATATTATAGTTGTGAATGGATATATGTATTCATATGTATTTACTTACCTTTATCTAGAAAAGCCTTTATCTAGAAAAATGAAGAGGATGAATCCAGATGGATTCTCGCTGATAAAGAGTGCCAGGCCTGAAGACAAACTACCTCATCTACAATGGGCTCTAGGAAGTCTGGAAGAATAGACTCGTCACTCCTGTGATTCTTTGGGGGAAATCCAGGCCCTTGTCCAGGATACAATACAGAGTCACCTCCTGCTCTGGACACACTCCAGCTTTTTAGGAAAAGGAGCCTGGTTGGTTAGGGCAGTGAAGGATACACAGGGAAGCCGGGATGCATAGACCACTCACTGTTCATAGCCAAACACTCGGCCTTGTGGAGAATTAGGACAAAGCTTCACCACCAACCAGATGGCAACAGCAACAGGAACCATCTAACGGTAACTCTGGTGACTGACGCAAGCTGCTGCACTCTCAGATGAGGCTGCTTGTGTCTCCCTAAGTTAGCATTCCACTGTTATCACTCAGTTTTTTCTGACCATTCTTCTAACTATCCGCATCTCCACATACTCCTGACTTCCTTCCAACTCTGCATCTCTGTCTTTCCAAAAATGAGAGTCTGACATTCGTCACCGACTAACACAGAACATCTAAATTGAACAGAATTCCAGACCTAGGCCAATTCATAGGTACCTAGTCCTTTTTATGGATAACTCAACATTTGTATTGTATTCCATGGGACGATGATTCTAGGAGATGTTAATCAGAGTTTATTCTGCCTTCAAAAGAGCTACAGAAAATTCATACCAAATCTACCTGTTGGAAACTCACAATACAGACTTATATACTGAAGGCTCTAAAATGTTACAGTATAAAAAAAAAACCTGTTGAACTCTATTGAATTGTTTAAGGAATCTCTTTTAAAGACAAGACCTTATTTTTGTCTTGAACACTTTTTATTGCTCTGAACTTTTTAAAGCATTGCCACAAAGAGCTTAACCTTTAGTCTAGTTTGAGAAGCACCGCTTTAGTTGGCTTCAACTGGGATGCCGAGATCTGCTTCCACGAGCTGTGGGCGGAGGGTCAGAGACACATGACACATACTCTGCAATTTACACGTCAGGACCCACTGGTGGACATTTGCCTCAAACGAGGCCTGCAGTGATGGCAGGAATTGTGAATCCTGTCAATCCCACTCTAGGTAAACCCCATAAACCAGGAGACAATGACTTTAAAAACAAGACTGGTTAAAAGAGTCTCTAAGGCTGAGAGGATTAAGTTATTCAATGCATGAGCCAGCTCAGGTTCCTGAAGCCCCAACAGAACCAAACTGTTTTTGAGTGGGAAGGGAAAAAAGTTTTTGTCCCTCCTTAAAAAGAGACACATTCAAACATGCAGACTTTCAGAAGCAACTACGGTTCATCTCATATGATTCATCTGTCCATTAACTTCATCTGGATCAGGCAGGCAGATGAGAAAAGAGAGCAGAGGCTCTGTTTTGTCCTGACTAGCATTCAGAATCCATCTTTCCCTTATAATTATATAAAATGCTTTTCTTCCCCCCTCTCTTTTCCTTTCCCTTTTTAGGTAAAGTGCTGCTTTGAAGATAGAATAAATAATGCAACTCTTTGGTGCTTTATGGTTTTTAGGCAGGATTAAAAGAAAACTATCAGTATGATTAAAGGGCCATCCTTAAAATAAACTTGCAGTTGGCAACATTTATGTCCATGCTTTCCCATCTCCTAGTTGTCTTAGCTACATCTGGGTCTCCCCTCTACCTCCCTTGTGTTCAGCGTCCTTACGCTGCAAGTCACCTAGAGTCCCATGCTCTTAATCTTCTACATTTTGTCTATTTCCTAACCTCTATCAAGACTCACTCATCCAATGCCTCATTCTATCAGAACTGTTTTCTATTTAGCTGGAAAGAAATCATCCCTAGTAAAAATGTCTACTAAAGTGAAAATCTACTCTGCTCATACACAGTTGGGTAGCCTGTAATTTTACCAACAAATAAACTGAAGCTTTAGAGGCCACGACTTGCCTGAAGTCTCAGAAATACTGTATGTGTCCTGCTGAAAACACAGTACTTCACTGGATGGCAGTTAAAAAATATATATCACGAAAACAAACTTATGGTTCCCAAAGGGGAAAGGGGGGAGGGATAAATTAGGAGTTTGGTGTTAACATATATACATTACTACATATAAAATAGATAAGCAACAAGGACCTACTGTATAGCACAAGGAACTCTACTCAACATTTTGTAATAACCTGTATAAGGGAAAATAATCTGAAAAAATATATATAACTGAATCATGTGCTGTACACCTGAAACTAACACAATATTGTAAATCAACTATACTTCAATACAGAAAAGAAAAAAACCCAAAAAATACCACATATATGACTTTGATGTTCAATGTTAAGCATACCTTGCTAGTTACTTAAGTTATTAAGTGGCACCTAAACTCATACGATGTTCTGCCACTTGCCCTTTAAATGCTGGAGTTCCTCAGGGCTTGGTCTTGAGCTTTCATCTCTTCTCACTTAATATACTCTCTCTCTCTCTCTCTCAGACTAGCAGGTCGCATCAAATCCCAAGGATTCAATTACCAATAGTGACACCACTGACTACCACGTTTGAATCTGCAGCTCAGACCTCTCCATTTAGCCCTAGCTATCTACCAGGCATCTCCTCTGGGGTATTTTTTGGGGCTATGCAAACACGACATGTTTACAGTTCTATTAAAGATCTCTGCATCTTGCTCCGCTCTAAAGGTTAACTCACTAGTGGCCATCACCATCAATGCTGTCCTTGCTCAAGCTGGAAACCTCAGTGTTGTCCTGAATACTTCTCTCCTTTTTACTCCCCTATTCCATTAATCTTGGGTATTCTACTTTTTAAATATCTCTTCAGCACATCCTTTTCTCTCCATCTCTCTGGCATCTTGATAATCAAAGCCACTCTCCTGTCTACTGGATTATGAAAATAGCTTCTTACCTGGCCTCTCTCCCTCTAGCCTTCCTTCCTCCCAGCTCATTCTCCACACTGCTGCCAGAGTAGTCTTTTTAAAACAGAAATCTAATCATGCCACTCTTGAGCCCGACGCTCTACACTGGTTTCATTGCTTTCACCACAAAGCCTAAGTACATTACTGTGGCTTACGTGCTTCTGTATGATCCTCCTTCCCTGCCCACCAGCTATAGTCACCACAGTTCTATTTCAGTTATTCCAAATGAACTGAGCAACGTCCTTCCGTACAAATTAACACTTAACATTCCCTTTGTTGGAAATATCCTGTCTCCTCTTCTCGACCAATCAAGTTCCATTTATCCAGTCTCGACATTATTAAACTCACTCATTTTACTCTGAACGTTTCACGTATAACACAGAATAATAATTGCTAAAAATATATTTGTTAGAGGGAGATCAGCTCGGTGCTTTGTGACCACCTAGAGGGGTGGGATAGGGAGGGTGGGAGGGAGGCGCAAGAGGGAGGGGATATGGGGATATACGTATACGTATAGCTGATTCACTTTGTTATAAAACAGAAACTAATGCCATTGTAAAGCAATTATACTCCAATAAAGACGTTAAAAAATAAATAATTAAATATGTTTAAAAAAGGACAAAATATATATATATTTGTTTAATACATAATCACATCATTAAAAGACCCACAAGGGTAACACTGCATGTGTCCTGTTCTCCATTCTATCCCTGGTACCTTGGTACATAGCAGGCTATCAAATAGTACTTCTTTTTGTAAATAATTAATAAGAAACACCTAATATTTAAGAGACCTTTTGAGTGACATTTGATAGCAATATCACTCTTTCCAGCCCCTAACTGTGTGTGCCATAGTAGAAGCATGAGAAACTTAGTCTAGTAAAAATTGATTAACAATTGCCACACCTTATGATTTATCTCAGAGTTAGCAGAGAAGATAGATACTTTTTTTTTTTTTTTTTTTTTTTGCCGTACGCGGGCCTCTCACTGTTGTGGCCTCTCCCGCCGCGGAGCACAGGCTCCGGACGCGCAGGCTCAGCAGCCATGGCTCACGGGCCCAGCCGGTCCACGGCATGTGGGATCTTCCCAGACTGGGGCATGAACCCGTGTCTCCTGCATCGGCAGGCGGACTCTCAACCACTGCGCCACCAGGGAAGCCCGATAGATACTTTTAAAAAGACATTTCTGCCTCCTAATCTCTGGTGTTGTTTCTTGTTTTTTGTTTTTTTTTTGCTGTACGCGGGCCTCTCACTGTTGTGGCCGCTCCCGTTGTGGAGCACAGGCTCCGGACGCACAAGTTCAGCGGCCATGGCTCACAGGCCCAGCCGCTCCGCGGCATGTGGGATCTTCCCGGACTGGGGCACAGAACCCGCGTCCCCTGCATCCGCAGGCAGACTCTCAACCACTGCGCCACCAGGGAAGCCCTCTGATGTTTTTTTTGATGTTATACCTTTAGCATATTTTAATTCTCGTTGGCTGATCAGTGAGCAAGGTTTTGAAAAAGCATGGGCTCCTTTTTAAAACGAGAGAATAGAAATTTGAAAGAACTATCACAGGTAACTACCTGGGTATTTAAGAGTCAAAGAAAAACGGTCTCAATAAAATGTTGAACACAGCAGGCAATGGCAATAGCCTACTTTGAAACTGTAACTGGAAACAGAGTTTGCAATAACTATAAGTGGGTCAGACAATGTTGCCCCCATGGCATAAGTTTTCAAGGCAATTGAAAGATTCATGAATTAAAGATAGACCTCTCTAAAATATTACAAATCTATTGCTATCACCTGGCACATTATTTAACAAATTGCTAAGGATTTTCATGAACTCTGCACACGCCAGGCGTGATTCTTACAAACAGCGTTGCGGTACTGAGTCCCAGCTGGCTTTAATCAGCTGAAATGGAATGCAATCAGCATCACAAATTAATAATATTCCTTTTCATGGTCATTTTGTTCCATAAAGAAATGACAAATGGGTATAAACGCTGTTAGAAAAAAAATCACAAAATAATGTCTCCACAGGAAACATAAGTTAGTTTGATTTGAAGATTCCCGTGATTGCTCAATACATGATTTCCCAAAGCAACAGACTTGAATGGCTACTTCCGAAGCCATTTTCCTTTTTGATCATAGAGTCAAATAGAGGGCTTTGCCACAGGACAAAATGTATCACCAGCCTTATCTAAATGTATAATAGACTGTGGAAATAGTTACACACACGCAATACAGTTACACACACACACAGGCGAACATATTCACATTCAGGAAATCACCGTTTTCGATGGCCAGAAAACTATTATTTCATAATTATTTTATACTGTTATTGACTTTTCAAAACTTTCAGATTTATTATCACTTTTTAAAACCTCAAGAAAAGTAAAGAACAATATTTTGTAGCCAGGGATATTCTATGTACATGCACAAATTTCTAAACTTTCAAGACAATAGGAATGAAAAAGTCAGCATTTAGATTCCAGAGCCTTGACTTTGACCTTAAGTTAAACTTTTGTGATCCACCACTCCCTAAATAAAACTGGAAAGGTAAAAAGGAAAAAAAAGAAAAGAAGAGAAAAAAAAAAGGCGTTCTTAGAGATAGGATAACGAACTATTCTACCCAGCTCGTGAAATACGATCACTGCTTCAGATAGACGCTTTGATTGAATGTGCATTGGCAGACAACTCAAAAATTATGACTGGGTTCTTATGTAACAAACGTACTCGCTACAAAGCTTGAATTACTCATGTGTTTATCTCATAAAGCACAGGCTGGTGCAACATAAGGGCATTTCTAGCATCCTCCATGGAGACATAATCTGTAACTGTTTAAAATGACAAAAGGCTAACAAAACGGATTGAACATGGCGTATCGAGGGCATATGATTAACAGCACTCAGGAAATCAAAAACTAGAGAAAATGTCAAGAAAAAGCATGAGTCTGAACATCTGGCCTTGCAGTTATGGATATTGTCACTAGGCATTCAGTGGCAAACAACTGCTTTTTAGTTACTAAATCATGCTTGGCTTTTGACATCACTTTGTATAACCTGAATTCAGATCGTCTATTGGTGACATTTTAACCATATCTTTTGCTGAGTGTCTACAGCAACTGGATATCCATGAAATGTTGCACTTGGTTCTTTCACAGAATCTTTCTTCACATGAGAGCCTTTAAGATGGATCAAATGCCTCCATCTAGACTTTTCCACAATGCTGAATTAACACAAACAAAATGATTAATGGTCCAGTTTAAGTGCAGCTACTGTGAAACTGTGGTCTAGATTCTCCAAGTAATACCACTTTTTTTTTTTTTTTTTTGGAAAATGAATCTCCTACAACTCAACAACAAAAAGAACAAATCACTTGATTAAAAATGGGCAAAGGACTTGAAGAGCCATTTCTCTAAAGAAGATGTATAAATGGCCAACAAGAATATCAAAAGATGTTCAACATCACTAGTGATCAGGGAAATGTACATAAAAGACCACAATGAGATTCGCCTCACACCCATTAGGATGGCCACTATCAGAAAAACGAAACAAAACAAAAACGAAAAACATAAAGTGCAAACAAGGTTGGTGAGGTTGTAGAGAAACCAGAACCCTTGTGTACTCTTGGTAGGGATGTAAAATGGTACAGCCACTGTGGAAAACAGTAACAGTAAGACGATTCCTCAGAAAGTTAAAAATGGAATTACCCTATGATCTAGCAATCCCAAAGAATTGAAAATATATATCCAAAAGAACTGAAAGTAGGACCTTGAAGAGATTTTTTCATACCTACTTTCACTGTAGAATTATTCACAATAGCCATGCTGTAGAAACAACCTAAATGTTCATTGGCAGATGAATAAAGAAAATGTGGTATGTACACGCAATATCATTCGGCCTTAAAAAAAGAAGGAAATCCTGTCACATGCTGTAACATGAATGAACTCTGAGGACATTATGCTAAGTGAAATAAGTCAGTCACAAAAAGACAAACGTTACATGATTCCACTTCAGTGAGATTTCTAAAGTAGTCAAATATGGGAACAGAAAGTAGAATGGTGGTTGCCAGGGGCTGAGGGGAGCAGATGGGAGGAGTTGTTTTTGAATTTTGAATGGGTATAACGTTTCAGATTGGCAGGAAGAAAAAGTTCTAGAGATCAGCCATACGACAATATACATATAGTTAACGCCTCTATACTGTGCACTTAAAAATGGTTAAGGTGCAAATTTTATGTTATGTGTTTTTTACCTCAGTAAAAAAAAAAGAGGCCCTCAAAACAAAGGTAAAGGGTTACGGAAGGTACACGAGGCCGAGAAGCAGCTGACCGGACCTCAGCCTTACGCAGAAACAAAGGGGCAAGTTCTCTGCCCCATTCTCCCCACCACACTAAGCATCCCAGACACTTCATCAAAGGGGGGTGGGGCACAGGTGTTCACTAAATTAAAAAAAAAAAAAAAAAGAATATATCTTGCTTAGATTTCTTATACTGTTTCTTACTTTTTCCTTTTATCATTTATTTATTTATTTTGCATCAGCTGAATTGTTTACCTCCCAGATTTAATTCCTAATCTCACAGGCTATCTAGTCCATGATATCTGCGTGTCCCCGTCTTCCTCCTGTTCTAATCTAGGCTAACTGCTCTCTAGGCCTGATGCACTGCTGAGTTCCCTTGTCTTTGTTTAACTGATCTTCTTGGTCACAGTCACTACTTCCTGGACCCCATATTCATTCCTTCCTTCCTTCCTTCATTTATTCATATTCTCTCTCTCTCTCACTCTTTCCTCCCCTTTAAATTTTTATCTCTAATCTTGATTGCAGATATCCTTAAGTATCTAAGTAGCATTGATTCTTATATTTCATTATTTTCCTAAATTATTTTTCTTGTTTCTGAGACCCATCTTTACTTTTCCTCAGAGAGGTCTGTGTCTAGAAAGTCTAATTTTTTTTAAAGTTTTATTTTCTCTTCTCACATGAATAGAACGGTGGGGCTTGGTGTGACATTCTAGGTGGCAAGTTGTTTTCCCTTAGTTCTCTAAGATATTGTTCCATTATCTTTGTGTAGCCAGAATGCTGAACCAAAAAAGCCAATAATCACAATCCGCTTTATTCTACATGTGCTTCCTCAATCAACTCTTTTTTTTTTGTAGGAGATTCTTCCATTCATTCAGTTTTCTTCCTTGCTTTGGTGATGGTGTCTTTCCTTAAATGTTTGAAGACTAATAGCTATTTGGATTAGTTTATAGTTTTCTATAAGACAACTGGATGTATCAGTACATACAGCCTATCTGAGGGTGGAGGTTAGGAAAGGCAAGAAATGACTTCTTTGGTTTGTATTCACATTTGTTTTCAGAAGGAAGAAGTAGGGGGCTGAATATGTAGTCAAAGAAGACCCTGGCGTCAGTGTCTGCATAGGATACTCCCTCTTCCACTTGGATATCACCAACTTGTCTTTCCCATATAAGCTACCACATATCAGGCTCCATCTCATAACAAGTCTCCCCACCACTGCTGTTCGACCCAGGCTGGAGTAGGGAGATATGCAAGGGTCTACCCGTTTCTCTTCTGTTAATGATATAACTACCCATTCTTTCATTTGCCCTTGGACCACCCTCATGCTCTTTACATCCACTCATTCCAGGCATGGTGCCCTCTTGCCTTTGCAACAGTTAATTCTTATGTAATCATTAGAGAAAAATGATTCTTCCCAACTTGCGATCTTTCCTCCACGTGAAGGAAGCTTCGCTAGCTCTTAACGCTCCTGGTCTGTCTCATCCTTTTCAATATCCCTCTCCTAGAGGGGAGGAAATTGACTGAGGTATTCGGAATAATGTGGGCAAACCAAACCCAGTGCCTTCCTTTTCCTTCTCACCCCAAAATGGCTCTGCCTGTGGAAATCATGGGGTCCTCTCCGCTCAGCCACACTGTGGATGCTACGAGGGCATCAACCACATTTTTCAATGTAGGAAGGTCTGCCCCAGTCCGGTGTTGCCACAACTGACTAGTAAGTCTGTCTCATTCGCATATTCAGAAACTCATTTGTCCCTAGGCCACATTCTCCAATATCAGTTTAACAAGTGAAATATTTAATTTCGAGTCTTAGCCCATTGACCTTTTCTCTCAATTGATTCAGAACTCAAGGAGCAAAGAGGACCACTATTTATGAGGCACCTCAGAGCTGAACATGTATATCTGAGACCATTGCTTTCATCATCTATCTAATCTTCCATTTTAGCAATTTCTGGTCCACCAAGGAGTCAGTGTATTGCCAAAGAAATAAGTTATGCATTAGTTAAATTACTTTTTCTATCATTTCTAAGGATTAGGTGTGCGAGTTGTGCACTACAGTATGTGCTCAGTCTAGTATCTGGAAATATATCCCTTCTTATGAAAGAAATAAATATCTAGTCTAGTCCAGAGGTTTTCGACTGGGGGTTAACAGTGCTCCTCTAGGTAGAATTTAAAACTGAGGAGCATTGTGGCTGTCACAATGACGAGGTGGCATTTGGTATCTAGGGACAGAGAGGCTAAACATTTTGCATCTTCCATGTCAAAAGAATCCTATGACGTAATCACTAAATCACCAGCCTAGAGAAAAGAAAACTAGGGTATCAGGAGATTCAGAGACTTGCCAAATATCACCTGGTTGGTAAGTAGAGAAACTGGGATAGTCTCAGGTCTATCCGATATAGAAAAAAGCCCCATTAGTTTCCTAAACTATTTCTCTTCTTTCTGAGGCACATCTTTCCATATTTTCAGAGCGGCCTGTGCCTAGAAAACAATGCATGCTGCTTCCTCCACAGGTTGGCCCCTTCTCCTAGAGTCACATCACAATAACCACTTGGCTCAAAGCACTTGCCTCTATTCCTCTCACTGAGAGACCAAGTTATTAACAATAACTGCCTAATAAATTTCCCCCAAACCTCAAACCACAAGTGGAGAGTCTTTCTTTCTTTTTATAATTCGATTTAGAAATGAGGGCATCCACGTTAATAGCCCCAGTTCCCAATGCCTCCCTTCACAGCCCTGTGCTTTCCCTCTGCTCTATCCCTTCCCATATTCACAAATACGGCGAGAAAGACTTTCTCTGGCTATTTTTATCTTCCCTTCTTTCCCAGCACTCAGTAGAGCATTAAGGAACTTGTGCTCATTTGCTCTTCTCTAGTTATTTTTGCGTCTACCACAATCACACCTGCTCCAGTGATTTCTGGATGCACTGGACGCCCACCATCTGACAGGAACAGTTGTGCTTATTTGTTTGAGCAGGAGGACTCCATGGTTAACGGCACAGGACTCTGACTGATGACACCGTTCGTGGAAGACAAGGACCAGAGGTCAGTCCTTAATTTGTCTTAAAAAATATTTTATTCAGAAAAAAAAAAAAAGTTTGTCCTTGGTCAGATTTTAAAAGAAAGTTCAGGCTGGTAGTACCTTACGTTACAGAGAAATAGTTTGTAAGTTCCTTGACAGTGGAGACCTGTATTTATTATATACGCTACCTGTGACTACACACAACTAGTCAGTTACAGAATCACAAAAAGAATAAATTCCTGATGCTGAGGGACCTTAATAAAATCTCTAAAGAATAATTCACATCCACAGGCATGAGCTTTACTATTTTTTCTGTCCTCGACCCCATCCATCTCCCTCCATCAGTAAATGATTTCATGATATGCAGTATACCTAGAGGCTTTGTAATTAATTAAACGATGAGGTTCTGGTGTGTCAGATTCAAAACCTCCTTCTCTGCAGCACTCAGGACCACATCCTAAGCAGAAGTTTGGTTGCAGTGAGGCGACATCAACTGTCATGTTAAATGACATCAACTATCGTGTTAAATTAATATTGTTAATCAAAAATACATGGGAATTTTTCCTTGCATCTAACTTGTATTACTGTACAATTCATAAGCCCTGTAAGCCTAAAGAATATTTCTTAGTTTTATGTATTTAAACATAAAAATGACGTTAAAGTTAAACTAATTTAAATCAAAACTAGGTGTGTCTAGCGGCTAGTCTCTAAGATGTCATCATCAATTTCTTCTCTCCATTTTGTGCAACCCATTCCCCCACTGAGAGGAGGAGACCAGGCCCCCAACTTCCCAAACTTGAATCCACTGGCCTATAACTGCTCTCATCAACAGAATACAGCAGAAGTAATGATGTATGACTTCTGAGGCTAGGTTTTCCAGAGCCTTGTAGCTTCCACTTGAATCCCTTGGGACATTTGCCCTGGCAGAAACTACCTACCATGTAGGATGTCCACCTATTTTGAGACTGCCATAATGTGAGGAAGTCTAACTAGCCATGTGAAGGAACGACATGGAGAAAGAAGTACCTGATGAGCCCTCATGTTTTCCAAATTCTTGGCCAGGCTTCAAACATGTAAGGACAGACTCAGAGGCCTTCAGCAGTCTTAGCAGCTGTTTGACTGCAGCTATTTGAGGGGTTCCAAGTGAAAAACACCTAACTCAGTCTATCCCCAGAAGCACAAAAAACAATAATATAATGTCGTTTTGAGCCACTGAGTTTTGGGTTTGCTACATAGCCTTAAATAAGCAGAATGGTGTCCATATTTTTTTTCCTCTTTAGAAAAATGTTAATACGCAGAGCCAACTTGAATGAGCTCCCAATGGCCAAATTTGGAACAATGTGAACAACAAAATAATGATAGTAACGGATTATAACTCACTGACTAAAATAACTATCCCTGAGTCCATACTGTTATAAATAATTGAATAATTAAATTGATGGGGAAGAAGAGACAATTTTCCTGCCAGTGGTATTCAAATGAATAAATAGAGTTAGAATGATGGAAAATCACCACTTGACAAATATTACATTTATAATTTTTGCTGATAAGAATCATTGATGGCTGCTAAAATCCACAGGCAAAGGAATGATGAGAAACAGGGTATTTGTAGAACCTCAAAGTAACTTTCCACAAAAACACTCTCACAGAGAAAAATAGCTACTTTACAGTGGAGAAACTTACCAGATACCACATTAGCAAAGTGCTCAAAATGAATCTATAATAAGACATGCTGATATCATGTAACTTTCATGCTATTCCTGCCTAAAACTGTATAACTAGGCAGGAGAAAAAAAATCAGACAAACCCAATCCTGGAGACACACTGTAAAAATAAATGATGATCTTCATGATTGTTAGTGTCACCAGAAAGACTGGCGAACTATCTCAGATGGTGGGAAATGAAAGATGCATGAAAACGAAATGCAATGTGGAATCCGGGATTGACTCTTAAACCAGAAAAACAAAAACAAACCAAAAAAAAAGAAAGTCATGGGATAAGTGGTAAAATTTGAGTAAGGTCTGAAGATTCCTAATAGTATTACATCTATACTACTTTCCTGGTTTAGATAACTATATTACTACTGTTATCATGTAAGATGTTAACAGCAGGGAAAGTTGGCATACGAAAAATTCCATGTGTTACTTTGCAACTTTTTTGTAAGTCAAAATTATATTAAATGGAAAGTAAATATCAATACATCACAGGATTACGCTGGAGGAAGACTGGGTGTGACCTCCAAGTTGCTTCATTTTATCCTTGAAGAAGAGACATTTAAATGGTTACTTTAAAAGACATTTAAAAGAAAATAATGGAGAACTTTAGTGCATGTAATGTTTTAATAAACAATTCACAAAAAAGTTGGCCTGTTACTGAAGGTTGACAAACACAACTGTGTGGACTTCTGTCCAAAAACACAGTTTCATAACTTAATTGCCTGTCCTGTGGTCTCATTGCTGCATTTCAGGTTCCCAGCACAGAGAACAAGACCGTGATAAGAGCTGCCATCTTGCAACTGTAATTGATCTGCTGATAGTTTTACACGTCTTGATTTTGGTTTGATATGCAACCCATTCTGGAGGTGGACATGGAAGGGAAGGAGGTGTGGGCTCTCTAACACCATCTTTGTAAAGAATTTTCTGATGCACGGGGTAGATCCTTGGCTGGCAACTGAATACTGCAAAACCCTGCCCCACTGGCCATAGCAGGTTGAACCAAGAGCTGAAAGATGAAAACAAAACTTTTGTGGGTTGAAGTGGAGTCAGACAGAGGCCATCATCCAGTTCCAGAAGAGCTTCCACAGATTATAAAAGTAGAGGGTGGGAAGGAGGCACATCACTTACTAGCTTTTCCTGCTTCAGCTCTTTATACTTCAGACTTGGCAGGCAGTTTTCTTAACATCAGACATAAATAGTAAGCTATTAATAGTCCCCAAATATTGAAAGTCACCTTGAATATTTTGGATAATCTAATCCTCATGATTAACTGCTCCCCTGACGCATTAGTATTGATAGTTGAGAACTTTCTTCTACTGTCTCAAGAAAGCAACACTTAACTTTTAATGACCAACAAACCTTGATACTTTATACTTTTTTTTATACTCCTCTAATTAGTAAGCATCTGTGTTCTTTGAAAATTAAGGTTATTAAATAATATTCATTAACGGTTCACTAGTGGAATATCTTATCACCAGAATGAAGTCCCAAGTAGATCAAGAAAATATATAAATAAAAATAAAGCAGCAGAAAGAAACAAACTACTAAAAAGTTAAAAAGGAAAGAAAAACAATATGGGAACATATGTATATGTATAACTGATTCATTTTGTTATAAAGCAGAAACTAACACATCATTGTAAAGCAATTATACTCCAATAAAGATGTAAAAGAAAACAAACAAACAAACAAAAAACACTTCATTTCAAGCTTGACAGGGCAATATTCTTCACTTAAAACCCAAGAAAGTTTCCTCTGAAGGTGTTACAGCTGAATCCTAATCACCATTCTCTGTGCAGGTAAAATCACCTAAAATCAATATTCTGGCCTTTCTTAGGCTTTTGTTATCTTCAAAACCAGCATTTGGCCTATTTACACAAAGTGCACTGAAGGGCAATAACTACTCAAAATCACCTTACTACCCCCTCTGTCCTTAATCTGGTTCTAATCTGTCCAACTAATGTAATACACGTCAAGCATTATTTCTCTTCCAAAACTAATATTATCACCAACTGTTGCCGATTTATTTAGGGGCTGTGAGGATGGGTTACTCCCTTTGGCAGGAAAATTCAATGTGGATGAGAGAAAACTCTTTCCAAGAGGGGAGGATAAAAGAAAGGCTAAAATAAAACTCCTTCCAAGAGGAGAGAAAGAAAACAAGCAAGAATTGATGTATCAGCTGCTAATCTGTTCTGTGTTGTTCTATGAACACTTTACGGAAACAGCAGAAGGATGAAGATCAGAGACTGTTTCCAGAACCTATGGAGAGCACTCCCCGCCCTTGGCCATCTATGGCTCACAGTCAGTGCTCTGGTTACCTTATCTGTGAGCACTCAAAAAATCCCAACACTGAGCAATTCTTGGCTTAAATAGGATGAAGAGGTAGTTTCTAATTTATGAATGGTTGTATCCTAAAAGTTCAAATGTTATGACTAACTCAATTTGAATCTCCAAATAACTACTGTATTTGCCTATATAAAGAAAAATTTCCTGGGGTACATTATAGAAATCCAGTTAGCCCAATTCTAAACATATTCAACTGTCTTCTATAACATAATCTATATGGGAAAAACACACTCAGAAGTACATGTCTTTGGAAGGCCAGGGGTATATGTCCTTGGCAGACGTCCTGCTGGGTCAGTCACTGGCACTGACCTGCTGGGGCAGAGGTCACAGGAGAGGGGGCCCGGGGGGATGGGGGGATGGAAGCATTTGTGGGAGGCATGATGAGGAGTTAATACTGGGCTGAAGGGTCAGGAAGAATTTGGCACAAGACGTGGGGTATGACAGAAGGGCTTGGGTGTGGAATCAGGGTGTGGAGAAAAATACAGGCAGGGTTTATCCTCCCCCTCCCATCACTGCCCTTCTCTCTCCCCATCCACATCCACATCCTAGCTCTAGTGGAGCTGATACTGGGCTGGATAAGCTGAGCAGGGAAGGAAAGATGGTGGAGTAAAATGTATCAAATGTTCTTCTGGCTTTCTCTCCTTCTTTGGCCACTAGCATTGAGGTAGAAAAGGGATGGTGTAGCTATGAATCAGATTTGGACTGCTGCCTGTTTGTAAATAAACAACAAGGTCCTACTATATAGCACAGGGAACTATATTCAATATCTTGTAATAAACTATAATGGAAAAAATATGAAAAAGTATATATATACATATAACTGAATCACTTTGCTGGAAAGCAGAAATGAACAAAACACTGTAGATCAACTAACCTTCAATAAAATTTCTTTAAAAGGAAGAAATAAAGTTTGACTGGATTGCAGCCACACCCATATGTCCACACATCATCTATGGTTGTTTCTTTGTTTAATAGCAAAGTTGAGTAGTTAGGAGAGACATCATACGGTCCACAAAACCAAAAATATCAACCCTCTGGAGCTTCACAGAAAAAGTCTGCTGACTCCTAGTTCAGATTCATACTGAAGAATGGGTTGCGGTATGGATTAAGAAAAATCGTATTGAGAGAGAGCTTTTCCATCCTACCCTCTCTTCGCTGCTTCGCGCCATAATCACTAGGCATGTCCTGATACAGGCTACTGTGACACTGGAATCACGCAGAAGAAGGAGACCAGGGATGATATGGAAGGATACCAGGGAGACTAAGGGGATCAGGGATAATAAAGGATGATAAGTGGTCCAAAGTGCAGAATTAAGGAGAGGAAGTATAGAGAGAGTACCTGGGAAATCAGAAGGAAATTAAGTATCTTTAGCTATCCAAGGAAAGCCACCTTTCTTACCAAAGGTTAAAAGGAGGCTCCTTGGGATTCTCTTTTATCTAGTTAGTTGTCTATGCTATAAAATTTTGCATTTCATCTTCTTTCTGGCTCTCTTTTTAATCCACATGCAGATCTTATTTTCCCAACAGGCAATATCTTCTTTATGTGCAAGAGCTATATGTCTTTTATGTCTTCCATGGTGGCTGGCACAGTCCAGGTACAGGCTGAGTAACATAATCAAGAGTGACTGATTGATGGATTAGGTACAGAAGCTATTTAGTCGTGTAGAACTGCTCAGAAGCAAGAAAATACAAGATTTACTTTAGTCAGGTGAGAATCCCTGAAAATTCTCAGAATGTACTGATTAAAGTACTACTATTTTTACATATCTTCCCTAAATTTTCCTGAATTTCAAGAAGTTGCAACTGGAAAATAAATGTATTTGTATTAAAGATTTTTGTTTCTTATCCCTTTTAGGAAATTGCATCCTGAAAAGGTTGTCATTTTATCATTATTATTTTTTTCTTTCAATATTGGCTCTCCATTGCGTGCTTGTTATGCCAACATTCATGAGACTCTGAGTGGTTACATGCTGAAGAAAGACACTACAGAGACATTCCAATGACGAAAGAAAGCCAGTTAAAAGAGATCCAGATGTTAACAAAATCCAAAAGTTTATAGCACAGACAACTAGAAAAAAGTAGACAAAATCTATAACCTAGAATTTTTATAGCCTAGACAACTAAAGAAAAGAGATCCAGAAATAATGTTCAATTCCTAATGTCTGATGGCTCAAAAGAACTTCAAAGAAATACCAATAAAAGACTGCATTTTTAGCATCATTCTAACCATGCAATTTGGCTAGCTTGCTATAAATTGCCCTTAAGGGAAATTAGAATGTTGATTAATGCAATATTAACATAGAGCTAAATATAATAGCAATGCATAATAGTAATGGCATGACATTCCTGGCAGTAATTTTATTGAGACATTATCTAATTTAATCTTTACCATCACCATGTGTCACATTATTAGCCCTGTTGGAAACTGAGTCTATGAATGATTATGTAAGTTGACCAAAGTAAGTGCTTTGTAGTAAGTGCTAGAAGACATGAGGCATCATAGAAAGATGTTAGCAGTCTAGGGGACAGAGAAGTTTTCACCAGCTGAGGAGAGGATCTCAGAAAGAAAGGAGAGGTCTGCAAAGGACTGGAAGTGGAAGAGAGCAATATCTGTCCTAGGATCTGAGAGGGGACTGGTGTGGCTAGAGCACGGAGTCTGAGGTGTTTTTTGGTTTTTTTTTTTTGGTACGCGGGCCTCTCCCCTTGCGGAGCAACAGGCTCCGGACGCGCAGGCTCAGCGGCCATGGCTCACGGGCCCAGCCGCTCCGCGGCATGTGGGATCCTCCCGGACCGGGGCACGAACCCGTGTCCCCTGCATCGGCAGGCGGACTCTCAACCACTGCGCCACCCAGGAAGCCCACTGAAAGGTACTAAGCAAGCAAATGGTATCATTTAAGACACCACCTGGGCAGCAGAGGAGAGCATGGATTGAAATGCTACTCTGAATAGTGGTGGTGGAGACAGGGAGCTCTTAGAAGGTAGATGTGTGAGAACTTGGTGCTGGGCTGGAGGTGAAGGGGGAGAGATGTCCAGGATGACCTCTAAACTGGCAGCATGGGCTACCTTCTTCTCCACTTGTATAACTGTTTCCTCAACCGCACAGACCCTCCCAATATTACTCTGGGCAACTTACGGTGAATTGATGCCCTTGGTTTCTTTAGTTCTTGGATACATATGATTATGTGAACACCTAACTCATTCTATGGCTCACTAAACCTTTCTGTGTGAAGAGGATTTGGGAAGGTATGTTGGAGAACAGGAAAACTACTCAGGCATCCCTGGACAGTAACTTTCGAATGCCTCCTTTCAAAGGAAGAAACGTAATCACTGCTAGTATATATTCTGCTACGATGTTTTCTTTCTTTTTTCTTATTGAAGTATAGTTGATTTACAATGTTGTGTTTGTTTCAGGTGTACAGCACAGTGATTCAGTTATATATATATATGTTCTTTTTTACATTCCTTTCCCTTATAGGTTATTATAAAATATTCAGTATAGTTCCCTGTGCTATACAGTAGGTCTTTATTGTTATTTATTTTATATACAGTAGTGTGTATATGTTAATCCCAAACTCCTAACTTATCCCTCCCCACCCTTGCCCTTTGGTAAGCAAAAATTTGTTTTCTATGTCTGTGGGTCTATTTCTGTTTTGTAAATAAGTTCATTTGTATCTTTTCTGTTTCCTTCATTCACATTTTAGATAATAAAAAAGATTTTGGTTTTGTTTGTCCTAGTAAAATAAAAATAATGGGATAATTTTTTAATGGGATAATTAACAGTGTCCTGTTTAACACTGAATTTTTTTAATGAAATTTCAGAAGTGTTCTCCATGAAATTCAATAAAATCAAGCCTTAGAGTAAGGGGACAACCTGTTGCTACTGGAAACTGCCTACTGTATTTGTTCGTGAACATTTTTCTGTATAATTTTTAGTAGAGAAACTCTTATGGGGTAAAATAAATTCAGTGGAAAAAATTAGATATTTTTTCAATTGTATTTTCTAAAATTATGTGTTTTCTTTATCTAATTGATTAGATCCATACATGTTTTTCTAAGAATAAGATGTCAAATCTCATAGAAGCATGTCCCACTTATAAAGAGGAAGCAGTGAAAAATGCCAATTATTTCTAAATAGCTAACTAGAAAGCAAGAATCCCCGTATGAATACGGGAAAGACATTGCAAGAACTTTGTAACTTTTTGCCTTAGTGTTGTCTTGAAAATTCATCCAGCTGAGGAAAAATGTCAACTTGGACTATGTGCTTTTCAAAATGTCAGCCTACCTTTCACAAAAAGGTCCCTGAAG
Source organism: Phocoena phocoena (assembly GCF_963924675.1). Lineage (NCBI taxonomy): Eukaryota > Metazoa > Chordata > Mammalia > Artiodactyla > Phocoenidae > Phocoena > Phocoena phocoena. Next base: position 23,084,165 of record NC_089225.1, on the reverse strand, counting down.
AATAATTGGGGAAACTCCGAAGGCCACATCTGTAAAATCTGACAGCTTTTATTTAAAATAAATAATGCTGTTTAGCTATTGTGCTATAAAGAAATACATGTTTAGGACTAGAAATTCGAATTATTTTCAATCTAACAATTCTGAAACTGTTGCTGGAAAACATCTTTTTACTGTATTGAGCTCTACATATTTCAAAGTCAGAGCTCACTTAAAATTACACGCTATAAATCATGGTCTCATGTTTATTGATCTATCTACAATAAGCTTGCAATAAATATTTAATGAGGGAGAAAGGTAGAGGAGAAAGGAAGGAGATGGAGGGAGGAAGTACAAAGGGAGTAAAGAAACGTAAGAAGAGAAGAGGATAGGTAGAAGGGAAGGAGAGATGGAGGAGACTAGAGGTTGTGAAGAAGAAGAGCAAATGGAGAAGGAGGAGGGTCAATAGAAAGAAGAGGAGAAAGGCATTATTGGAAAAGCATCAGCCAGAGGTCAGATTAACTAATCATAGTAAGACAATGTGAGTTTCCCCTCCTTGGTATCATATGATAAGTTAAAAAGAAAAGAAAAATCACTATAATGAAGTACTTCTAATATTAACAAATCAAAACTAACCAGTTAAATCCTGAATCCACTGGCTAGTTGGTAGGGACCAACACTCTTGGGCAAGATCAATAAGGAGGTCCACTTGGATACACAGCAAGGTCCTGCTGTGTAGCACAGGGAACTATATTCAATATCCTGTGATAAACCATACTGGAAAAGAATATGAAAAAGTATGTATAACTGAATCACTTTGCTACACAGCAGAAACTGACACAACACTGTAAAGCAACTATACTTCTATAAAATTAATTAAAAAAAAATAAGGTCCACAGTATTCAGCCTGTGTCACTGAATGTCTCAGGCTTGGCAGTGGCCTGGCCTGGCCAGACCCTTGCCTGGCCAGATTGCCCAGCTTTCTCTAATGCTTGCCCGCTCTTTAAAACAGGGACCTCAGACTTCCCTGGTGGTCCAGTGGTTAAGACTCTGCACTCCCAAGGCAGGGGGCACAGGTTCGATCCCTGGCCAGGGAACTAAGATCCCACATGCCGCCTGGTGCGGCCAAAAATATAAAGAAAGAAAGGTAAAGTAAGAGCAAACATTAAAATACATACATAAAATGAAACAGGAACCTCAGTGGGAGACAGGCAAATCCTGCAAAACGTAGACTCAGCCTTCATTTGGAAATGACAAATAACTCACTAGCCACTAAAGGAAGGAAGGATGACTTAGTCAAGTAGAAGTAAAACCACTAAATGTGTGGATAAATGTGTTTTCCAGGAAAGAATCAACAACTTAAGTGTTCTAGCATTGACCCACAGAGAGATTTTATGCGCTTGTTATATTCGTACGTGAACATTTATCACAAAACACATTTCAGCATCCCTGCTGTGTGTAGGAATTTGCTCTCCAGCTTACACTCTCAGAAAGTCTAGTGTTTACAAAGCAAAAGGACACATATAGACATACAAGTTAACAGGTTGACAAACAGCCTTTGAAACTACTATTTTTCAACTGCATATATCAAGGGCGGGGGGTGCATTCTTGTGACATCCTTATATTGATTTGTGCTGGTTTACTTGCTATTTTGTGAAGACTCAAGTCATTTTCCCCTGTGTACATCTAGTTTCAACAAGTATTTTGTTTCCAAAGAAAGTTCATTCCAGTGTCTTCTATTTATTTTGATATCTCCAAACAGCTCTGCATTTCATAGGCCTGAAATCAATGCCTTGGACTGACAACTTTTCTTACTAAGAAGGGCAGTACGGGAGAACCTGCAGGCATGATTTTGGGTGGATATCGTGATTAAAAAATAATAATAATAGAGTACCGTTCCCTGTCAATCATTTGCCTACCACTTTTAGGAATCTGAGGTGCCTTGTCTAATCTGCTATGAAGTTTCACTGGTTAAGTGCACACTGAGCAACTACATGCCTGGCAAAGATGAAGCATGTTCACATATTGTTGAAATGCTGTTTGATGTTTACGCATTACGTATTCACTCTTCCCCTTCTCTTCCTGATGGAACCCTCATTTTCCTTTGAGTATCTACTCCCCACCACTATGACCACGTGCCTCCATAGGAGTTAAGGCCCTCACCAGTGCCAAAGCTAGGCTTGAAGAGGCTAAAGGTAATACTTCTGGAACTACTGATTGGATCAAGAACTCAAGCAAATCCGTTCTTGATATTCCCTTATTAATAAGATTGGTTCTGGAATGGGCTTGCAACCCAAACCAAGTCAGTGATACATGAGGAAATTTCCAAGGGCTTCTAGGGAAAATGCTCCCTCTCACTTAAGAGAGGACCCTGGAAAGATATGTTTCCTCTCCTCTGGATGTCGTGGCAACATACGAATGTTACGTCTAGAATTGTATAGCATGTAGAAGCCACTAAATGAAGGCTGCAATGAACAGAGTCAAGACAATCAGAAAAAAAAAAGAAGCAGACACAAATCTCGACATCTGGGTAGTAGGAGAACTTGAAGAGAGTTGGCAGCCAAAAACATCCTTCCAAATACAGTTATTGCATCTCATTCTATCAAACATAAGAAATAGGTATTATTCCCATTTTACAGATATTAAGCTTAGCTAACATGTGTTCAGTGCCAGACACGGCACTAAATATTTTTTTGCAGATAATCTCATTAAGCTCTGAAGCAATCATCTGAAATTGTGTCTCCTCATGTTAAAGATCATGAAACTGATGAAGGATATGTAATTCCACCATCATCAGGCAACTAATGCATGAAAAAACTAGTGCAGGTCCAGCAAACCCCATCAACAGGTTTCCTTCTGAAAAATCATTTTGTTGGGCACAGGGATTTTCAACCTGATTTCACTCCTGCCCTTGCTTTTTTCCAAAAAAAAAAAAAAAGAGAGAAATTAAAAAAAAAAAAAAAAAGAGCCATGAACGAAAAGCAAGCCAAAGTACAGGTTAACTGCTTGCTTTCTCTTCGGTTTAGAGATTTCCTTCTCCCTGCTCCAGGTGTGGACTTCCTGTCTAAGTCCAGCATTCTTTTAAAAAAGAGGAGGTGGGGAAGACAGCTAGAAATCAGAGATGACTTCTCATTAACCTGCAACTGCTTGTCTAGTGACTACTTCTTTCTACAGCAACAAAATCCCTAACAGACCTCCCCACTTAATGCCAAAACCTATGGCAAAATTGCAGACTGGATTAGAAATAAAAACAACTGAATCTGAGTAAATCTGTCATATCATATAATAAAAACCAAACAACCAGTTGATGCAGTTAACTATGAAATGGAGTTGGCTGACCTCTCTTCATAAGGAAGAAGCCTGTATTGATCAAGTTGACTCAGGTCTCAGGCTTTCTTCCTCCTGGGAGAAAGCTCCTCAGAAAAGGGTCAGTCATATGGAGCTTTGCTTTTGCTCGGACTCCATTTTAATTTGTCTTCTTGGTTCTTTCTTTGAACTAATCCCCTTCTGTTTTTATACTGTTGATTTTATTAGTATTTCCCTTGGTTTATACAAAACAATAATTTTTGAATTTTTATTTTTCTACAGGAATACACATTTGTTTTCTTAAATTGTCCACTCTTAACAAAGGGAGAAAAACTTTGCTTTAAGAATCAATGAGTAAGTCACAATCCCTCCAAAAAGTATGTCTGTTAGAAATCATGTCATTTAGTTCCTTATTAACTATAACCACTTTGAGGGTAGGAACTATAGAGGTGATTTTCTTTTTTGGTTATTTCAAAAGGTGTCTAATAAAATCCAAAGCAATGAAAGAGTGGGTTCTAAAATATTTAGTAATTTCTCATTGAATGGAATAAACATGATAGATTTCATTATTGGCTGACTACATTTTTCTCCACAGGAATATTAATTCTAGCATTGTAAATAAAACCCCGCGCACATAACTCATTAAGGATGGGATATAACATCATTAGCTTATATTTTTGTCCATTAAATGTACAAACATTTATTGAGCACCAATTGTGTGTCCAGCTACTCAAGGCTTCAGGGCTATAGATGTTAAAGGGTTTGATCTCTGCCTTAGGGTGTTTAGGACACAGAGAAGTAATTACAAATTGCAAAACGGTGTGACAAGTGAAAGAAAAATAGCACTATGTGTCAACTTCCCAGTGTAACCTCTCACTGTTACTTCTGAAACACATTACATCCCTAAGAGTTTTGACAACAGGGGTAAAGATAACCGAAGTCTAAAATGATGATATCTCTTTGGGTCACTCATTGCTGTGAGCCTCAAAGAGTGATGTATTTTCCTATTTAAAATTCACTTCCAAAATGATTATGACCTCAGGAAAACATGGAAATAAATGAAAGGCATTACTGCTGACACTACTGCAGCATTTTGTTTTGCCAGGACTGGACCCTTTATTCTTGTCAAAAACAATCTCATTCATCTTCCTAAATTTTCTTATGTCAAATGATGAATATTCATCTGTGAAATTTATGGAATTAATATCTTTAAAAATTACCAATTCACTGCAGTTTGTTTCCAATGTGGCTTGGAGACCAATTTGTCATCAAGTTTCCAGTCAAATTCATTCATATAAGCAAGAGATGAAACACTCAGTCACTTAGTCACTACTACTTCATCAAAACAGCTTCCTTCACTCCCTCAGTAGCTAATAAGTGTCAGAGAAGAGATTCCAGCCCAGAGCTCTGTGTAGCCAAAATTCTTTCCTTAATGCCACACGCTACCTTCCAGCATAGTCAGTAAAGAAAAGACGCTTTCATTGTTTTGACTGAAAATGAGAGGTACTTACAATACTTCAGTGGAGAGTGGGAGAGTGCTGGCAGGTTATTCTGTCAGGCAAGAAAAGAGGAAGACTTCATGGGAATACAAGCGGACACTTTGAACACCAAGCTCCCAGTGTGAGAAAGACACTAGGGTCCACAGCAACTAGAAGGTTAAGCTACTTGTTCCCTTGCTCATGGGCTGGACGGTGTTTCTATTATGCCATCTCTACCTCTACGTTAATATTTGCTTCACTCTACTCTCTCTGTCAGCTCTGCTCTGTTTTATTTTTTTTTTATTTTTTATTTTTTTTGGGGGGGGTTACGCGGGCCTCTCACTGTTGTGGCCTCTTCTGCTGCAGAGCACAGGCTCCGGACGCACAGGCTCAGCGGCCATGGCTCATGGGCCCAGCCGCTCCGCGGCATGTGGGGTCTTCCCGGACCGGGGCACGAACCCGTGTCCCCTGCATTGGCAGGCGGCCTCTCAACCACTGCGCCACCAGGGAAGCCCTGCTCTGTTTTATTGATTGATTGATTTGCTCTTCTATTTTGTACATTATTTTTAATCCCATGGTTTCTGCTCACACACAGTTTTTCCCATTCAAAATTTCATATTGAACATGAGCCATCATGGCCTTTTCGGCTTCTTTATCATCACATTCCTTGAGAGTCCACTAAACTATGTGTATAATTATGCGTTAACTGGCTTAGGTCAATGAGCTTTATCCAGGAGCTGGGAATGTGAAGCCAAATTGTAACAACAGTGGCTGGGTAATGGCTGCCCTTTCAGCAGGAGCTTTGGAATGACTCTCCTCTACAGAAGTTGAGTGTCAGCCAATATTATTGATGTGTTTTGTGATAGAGGTAACAAAACATCCTCTCCTCCGTGTCCAACTCCCACACCAGCTACGACTAGGTTTCTGTACCTTCAAGACAACAAGGTGAAGCGCTGTGACATACAGAGATGTTCCAAGTCTGGAAATCAGAATGGATCAGAGGCTATTCTTGGAAATTTCTTATATCCATCTAAATTTATCACAACCATTCCTAAGACCATGGGTAATGTCTGATGACATCTCAACTCAAGGTCTAAGTGATTTTTTTTATCAGCTTTAGTCAAAGATTTACCAGCTAACACTCATGAAAAAGAGCACAGTTCAGGATGCCAGCTCTGGAGTAAAACTGCACGAGATTGAATCCCGCTTCCACACTTCCTTAAGGAATGAGCCTGGCAGTTAACTTCTCTTGAGGTTTAGTTTCCTCAAACATAAAGTGGGTACAAAAATAGTACCCACCTAACAGGATTTCCTAGGTACTAAATACAGCAATCCATATAGTTAGAGCTGAAAAGTCACTTTAATTAGTTATTATTATTACTACACGCCAGGCTCCCTGCTACACGCTCTCCTCCTGTAATTGCGTATTGATCATCATAATATCTCTACTGGGAAAGTGTTATCACCTGTCTTTGACAAGAGAAGGTGATTGATCTGGGACTGGAATTAACGTTTTCACAGGAACTTCCAGTCCAGCGATTTGCACCTTTATAAAAGCATCTACTCAAAATCAAGATTAGGGTTGAAATGATGATGCCACACCAGGGAGGAAAAGGGAACTGAGTTTTGGAATGAGCAAATGACTTTTTAAAGTTTCAAAATTATATTTCCACTGTTATTAACACTTGACAACCTTAATGCTCTACAACCTCAAAGCCCTGCTTAATTCAACATACGAGGAGTAATGGCAACGCATAGGCAGCCACAATGCAGAAGCCTGGAGTGCAGAAAAAGCATCTGCTTCTCCATAATGTCTCAATGAATCATTATGACAAACAGAAATAAAGCCAATGCATCTCACTGTATAGCTGACCCTGCTTTTCTGCTCAAAAGGCACAGGAGTTAATTATTATGAACAGACTGTGCTTAGACTGGACAAGAATTTATACTCCATGAAATTCAGCCTGGACTATGTGATTGGTATATCTGTATTTCTTGGTGGTTGCTAAAAGTGACGCTCACCATCCCTGAGTGTAGATTTGAACGCCCTTGTGGGCTGGATTTTCCTATTGCCAGCCACTTCACATATACCTCACTCCAGAAGAATCCACTTTATGCATTGCCATACTGCTTCACTCTTAAGGTGTAATTGGTTGGCTCAGTTGTTGACGTGCCAGACTGAAGAAGCTAGGAATATGGGTATCTTTCACATCTGGGGTGTCAATTTTATTCAGTATCTCACCCCTTTCTCACACCTTATGATCAGATAAGAATACATGGATTCAGTAGCACAAACAAAATACTTCTCCTATAATAGCTCAGAATGTATATGCATATCTTTATATACAAAGTACAAAGCACACAAACTCAATTATTAATTAATCCATTCATTCAAAAGATACTTGTTCTAGATTTATCCTCTTCAATAAATGTGTTGCTTACCATTTAGGGCGAGGCTACTCAAGGACAAATAAGAAACTTTTCCTTTTCTACACTGTACAGAATTTAGCCTCTAAGAGACACAATGCTCTAAACCAATGGCCTAAATATATAGAGGTGAACTCAAAATGAAGGACAAATTCTTCATCTAATGTTTTTCCCTTAATCAAAGACTGATAAACATTAATGAAGTTACATGATTTCAAAATAGTTATACTTTCCAATAAACTTGGATGATTCTTTTTGGAGGAAAAGGGCACATTCTTTTCCTACTGTAAGTATTGTACAGTAAGCTAAAAATATTTAACAGCACCGTACTATGTAACAAAATACACCGATACATATAGAAAAATATATGATGGGCTACAATGTAACGTAATTATATTTAGACTTGTATGAGATCATATGCATATGACAAGAACAAACAAAAAGGGAAAGTCTATATGGGAGTCTATCAGTTAGGAATTATATTCAGCTGCAAATAACAGAAATCCAGCTATCGTGATTTGAACACATTAAATTCTCTTCCAATTTTATTCTCTCATATAAAACGAATCCAGTGATAAGTGGTCCAAGATTGCTAGAGAAGCTCCCCTAGGCTCTTTCTGTCTTTGTGCTCTATAATCCTTGGTGCATGCCTACCATCCTCAAGGGCACAAGATGGCAGCTGGAGCTCCAACAGTCTCATCCACAAGCTAGGCCAGAACAAGCTGAGTGGCAAGCTGAGTCAGCCCCATTTAAGAATATTTCCCAGAAGCCCTACCCAGTAATTTCTGCTTATCATTTACTTGCTAACTCTAGCTTTGAAGCTTCCTTGAGGAAGCCTGGGAAGCGATGATTTTTTTTAAAGCCGGGCACCACTAAAAACATCAAAATCTGTTATTAGGGGAAAAGGAGAGAATTAAAACTGTGTAGACAACTAGAAATCTCCACCATAGTGTCTGATGAATAATCCAAACTGTTAAATAAGTTGAAAAAATGGCAGTGAGAGTAATGAGGACATCTTTGTAGTGCTCTACACTTTATAAAGTGCTTTTGCAGTCCACACAATATTGAACATGAAGCGATTAAACAGCAATTACCTAGATTAAACAGACTTGAGCATGCAGATACTAAGATACAGAAAGTGTCACTGAGGGATTCCTAATGAGAAGTAATTCTTTCAGTCAAGAGCATTCTAAAGCACTCCTCTGTGGCCATCACAGACCAAGTGGCAGGTGAACATAGATACATCGTCCTCAGGTGAGAATTATAGCTGTAGGTAGCAACATGCAGCCGTGTTCATTATCATATGGAAAAGGAAGTCAGCAGCCGGCAGAGAACACTGGAGGCAAGAAAAATCTTCCAGGGAAATGAACAGATGAGCACTCATTCCCTAAGCTTTGAACGAGGGCACAGTGAATAAGTACTCTGTATATGAGAAAAACAAGACTAGCAGCCCTCTGAAGAGAGTAGTAAGAACCTTGAAGCTGGAGGCGGACATCACGAAACAGGTCATTTGCAATAAAATGAAGGAGACCTAACAGCACTCCCAAAGACATGGAAGAAGAGTACAGAAAGGAACGTCTCCAAAACCCAATGTGAGACACATTACGCTCAGCACCTTAGTGAGGATGAGCTGGCTCTCAGGACACACTACAAGTGCTTCGCAGAAATATACACATACACAACTAGTAAGATCCAGCTGTATAAAAAAATAAAATTCAAAAAAAAAAAGAAATATACACCTACAGAGTAGTCACTTTAACAAAGCGGTTTTTTTGTTTGTTTTTGGTTTTTTTTGCTTCAAAAAGCCCCAAGTTTAAGAACACTCTGTTCTTCATGTGATTATAGAGTAGAGAGAGATACCTTGTAGGAGGTATTATACTCTAACAGAGTAAAGGTTTTAGGGTCAGAAAGAGTAAGACAGAAAGGCAACTTCCATTCCAAAATCTTGCTTAATGAGTCTTATTCCTAGTTTTGCTGAACATGACACCTTTCCAAATTTGATGCAATTCAATATTCATAACATCCTTTGAGAGAAACTCTTCCCATTTTAGAGATGGGCAAACTGAGGGACGGGGGGATAGAGGGTTAAAATCAAGGTTACACAGCTACTAACTGTAGAGACAAAATTCAAATTCACGTAATTAGATTCCAAATTCTACCCTGCTTCCACCAGAAAGGGATAGAGAAATGATGTAGGACCATGGCTTTCCAAAGTTACTGTCACCCAGCGTACACTCCCCTCCATCCTATTCTGTCAGCAGCCTGCTTTTTCCTTGGAGCGGGGCTAGCTTTTAGTAAATGTGTTTGTGATACTCAACCCCATCTCACACCTCCTGGCGTGGGTACCAGTCTTAGGGCTGACATAGGAAAGTAATGGTGATTGGTTTGAAGACATGACCCCAAATCAGGGCATTAAGCCTCAATTTGCTGCATTCTTTGGAAAGGCAAAGTTCTCACTGTCCTATGGTTATTAAGTCTGAACCAGAGAGGTACTTCCTCATGGCTCGGGGCAGCCAGAGAATGTAAGAGAAAACTCAAGTCCTGATGACATCATTTGATTCCTCAGATTCACTCATGCTTGACACAAGATCTAGATTCTAGTTTTCAACTATGTGAGACAATAAATTCCTTTTTTATAATTAGCATAGTTTGTTATATTTTCTGTTATAATAAGTAAAACAATCTCAACTAATGAAGTTTATAAAAGATAAAAAATATGATGTAACTATAGGATGTAATTAATATTGATTATTTAGAACTTAATCAGGAAATACTACATGTAACCTAGGATCAATACTTCTTATTTTTTTTAAGCATTTCTGGCCCATCCTGACATAGATAGACAGATAGACATATACACATATATATTTATATATACATACACACATGCTTATTATATACACATAATTTATTTTATATGTAAATTTATTACATATGCATTTATGAAATTTAATTACAGGCAGGCATAACTCATTGCATTTCACTTTATTGTGCTCCACAGATATTATGTTTTTTTAAAATTTACTTTAATTTACTTTTTTATACAGCAGGTTCTTATTAGTCATCTATTTTATACACATCAGTGTATATGTCAATCCCAATCACCCAATTCATCACACCAGCATCCCCACCCCCCCTGCCGCTTTCCCCCCTTGGTGTCCGCATGTTTGTTCTCTACACATGTGTCTCTATTTCTGCCCTGCAAACCAGTTCATCTGTAACATTTTTCTAGGTTCCACATATATGCGTTAATATACGATATTTGTTGTTCTCTTTTTGACTTACTTCACTCTGTACGACAGTCTCTAGATCCATCCACATCTCTACAAATGACCCAATTTCGGTCCTTTTTAAGGCTGAGTAATATTCCATTGTATATATGTACCACATCTTCTTTATCCATTCATCTGTTGATGGGCATTTAGGTTGCTTCCATGACCTGACTACTGTAAATAATGCTGCAGCGATCATTGTGGTACATGACTTTTTGAATTATGGTTTTCTCTGGGTATATGCCCAGTAGAGGGATTGCTGAATCATATGGCAATTCTATTTTCAGTTCTTTAAGGAACCTCCATACTATCCTCCATAGTGGCTGTATCAATTTACATTCCCACCAGCAGTGCAAGAGGGTTCCCTTTTCTCCACAACCTCTCCAGCATTTATTGTTTGTAGATGTTCTGATGATGCCCATTCTAACGGGTGTGAGGTGATACCTTATTGTAGTTTTGATTTGCATTTCTCTAATAATTAGTGATGTTGAGCAGCTTTTCATGTGCTTCTTGGCCCTCTGTATGCCTTCTTTGGAGAAATGTCTATTTAGGTCTTCTGCCCATTTTTGGATTGGGTTGTTTGTTTTTTTAATATTGAGCTGCATGAGCTGTTTATATATTTTGGAGATTAATCCTTTGTCCGATGATTGGTTTGCAAATATTTTCTCCCATTCTGAGGGTTGTCTTTTTGTCTTGTTTGCAGTTTCCTTTGCTGTGCAAAAGCTTTTAAATTTCATTAGGTCCCATTTGTTTATTTTTGTTTTTATTTTCATTACTCTAGGAGGTGGATCAAAGAAGATCTTGCTAAAAAAAAAAATCTTGCTGTGATTTATGTCAAAGAGTGTTCATCTTAAGTTTTCCTCTAAGACTTTTATAGTGTCCGGTCTTACATTTAGGTCTCTAATCCATTTTGAGTTCATTTTTGTGTATGGTGTTAGGGAGTTTTCTAATTTCATTCTTTTACATGAAGCTGTCCAGTTTTCCCAGCACCACTTGAAGAGACTGTCTTTTCTCCATTGTATATCCTTGCCTCCTTTGTCATAGATTAGTTGACCATAGGTGCATGGGTTTATCTCTGGGCTTTCTATCCTTTTTCATTGATCTATATTTCTGTTTTTGTGCCAGTACCATATTGTCTTGATTAATGTAGCTTTGTAGTATAGTCTGAAGTCAGAGAATCTGATTCCTCTAGCTCTGTTTTTTTCCCTCAAGACTGCTCTGGCTATTCGGGGGCTTTTGTGTCTCCATACAAATTTTAAGATTTTTTTGTTCTAGTTCTGTAAAAAATTCCATTGGTAATTTGATAGGGATTGCCTTGAATCTGTAGAATGCTTAGCGTAGTATAGTCATTTTCATAATACTGAGCCTTCCAATACAAGAACATGGTATATCTCTCCATCTGTTGGTATCATCTTTAATTTCTTTCATCAGTGTCTTATAGTTTTCTGCATACAGGTCTTTTCTCTCCCTAGGTAGGTTTATTCTTAGGTACTTTACTCTTTTTGTTGCAGTGGTAAATGGGAGTGTTTCCTTAATTCCTCTTTCAGATTTTTCATCATTAGTGTATAGGAATGCAATAGATTTCTGTGCATTAATTTTGTATCCTGCAACTTTACCAAATTCATTGATTAGCTCTAGTAGTTTTCTGGTGGCATGTTTAGGATTCTCTATGTATAGTATCGTGTCATCTGCAAACAGTGACAGTTTTACTTCTTCTTTTCCAGTTTGTATTCCTTTTATTTCTTTTTCTTCTCTGACTGCCATGGCTAGGACTTGCAAAACTATGTTGAATAATAGTGGAGAGAGTTGATATCCTTGTCTCGTTCATGAGCTTAGAGGAAATGCTTTCAGTTTTTCACTGTTGAGAGTGATGTTTGCTGTAGGGTTTGTCATATATGGCCTTTATTATGTTGAGGTAGGTTCCCTCTATGCCCACTTTCTGGAGAGTTTTTATCATAAATGGGTGTTGAATTTTGTCAAAAGCTTTTTCTGCATCTATTGAGATGATCATTTGGTTTTTATTCCTCAATTTGTTAATATGGTGTATCATATTGATTGATTTGCATATATTGAAGAATCCTTTGATCCCTGGGATAAATCCCACTTGATCATGGTATATGACCCTTTTAATGTGTTGTTGGATTCTGTTTGCTATTATTTTGTTGGGGATTTTTGCATCTATATTCATCAGTAATATTCGTCTGTAATTTTCTTTTTTTGTAGTATTTTTGTCTGGTTTTGGTATCAGAGTGATGGTGGCCTCATAGAATGAGTTTGGGAGTTCCCTCCTCTGCAATTTTTTGCAAGAGTTTGAAAAAGATGGGAGTTAGCTTTTCTCTAAGTGTTTGATAGAATTCACCTGTGAAGCCATCTGGTCTAGGACTTTTGTTTGTTGGAAGATTTTTAATCACAGTTTCAATTTCAGTGTTTGTGATTGGTCTATTCATATTTTCTATTTCTTCCTGGTTCAGTCTTGGAAGGTTATACCTTTCTAAGAATTTGTCTTTCTTCCAGGTTGTCCATTTTTTTTGGCATAGAGTTACTTGTCATAGTCTCTTAGGATGCTCTGTATTTCTGCGGTGTCTGTTGTAACTTCTCCTTTTTCATTTCTAATTTTACCGATTTGAGTCCTCTCCCTCTTTTTCTTGATGAGTCTGGCTAATGGGTTATCAATTTTGTTTATCTTCTCAAAGAACCAGCTTTTAGTTTTACTGATCTTTGCTATTGTTTCCTTTGTTTCTATTTCATTTATTTCTGCTCTGATCTTTATGATTTCTTTCCTTCTATTAACTTTGGGTTTTGTTTGTTCTTCTTTCTCTAGTTCCTTTAGGTGTAAGGTTAGATTGTTTACTTGAGAAGTTTCCTTGCTTCTTGAGGTAGGATTGTATTACTATAAACTTCCCTCTTAGAACTGCTTTTGCTTCATCCCATAGGTTTTAGGTCATCATGTTTTCATTGTCATTTGTCTCTAGGTATTTCCTGATTTCCTCTTTGATTTCTTCAGTGGTCTCTTGGTTATTTAGTAACGTATTGTTTAGCCTCCATGTGTTTGTGGTTTTTACGTTTTTTTCCCCCTGTAATTGATTTCTAATCTCATAGTGTTGTGGTCAGAAAAGATGTTTGATACGATTTCAATTTTCTTAAATTTACTGAGGCTTGATTTGTGACCCAGGATGTGATTTATCCTGGGGAATGTTCTGTGTGCACTTGAGAAGAAAGTGTAATCTGCTGTTTTTGGATGGAATGTCCTATAAATATCAATTAAGTCCATCTGGTCTATTGTGTCATTTAAAGTTCTGTTTCCTTATTAATTTTCTCTTTGGATGGTCTGTCCATTGGTGTAAGTGAGGTGTTAAAGTCCCCCACTATTATTGTGTTACTGTCGATTTCCTCTTTTAGAACTGTTAGCAGTTGACTTATGTATTGAGATGCTCCTATGTTGAGTGCATATATATTTATATTTGTTGTATCTCCTTCTTGGATTGATTGCTTGATCATTATGTAGTGTCTTTCCTTGTCTCTTGTAACATTCTTTATTTTAAAGTCTATTTTATCTGATATAAGTATTGCTACTCCAGCTTTCTTTTGATTTCCGTTTGCATGGAATATTTTTTTCCATCCCCTCACTTTCAGTCTGTATGTGTCCCTAGGTCTGAAGTGGGTCTCTTGTAGACAGCATATATATATGGGTCTTGTTTCTGTATCCATTCAGTGAGCCTGTGTCTTTTGGTTGGAGTATTTAATCCATTCATGTTTAAGGTAATTATCGATATGTATGTTCCTATGACCATTTTCTTAATTGTTCTGGGTTGTTTTTGTAGGTCCTTTGCTTCTCTTGTGTTTCCCACTTAGAGCAGTTCCTTTAGCATTTGTTGTAGAGCTGGTTTGGTGGTGCTGAATTCTCTTAGCTTTTGCTTGTTTGTAAAGCTTTTGATTTCTCTGTTGAATCTGAATGAGATCCTTGCCGGGTAGAGTAATCTTGGTTTAGGTTCTTCCCTTTCATCACTTTAAATATATCATGCCACCCCCTTCTGGTTTGTAGAGTTTCTGCTGAGAAATCAGCTGTTAACCTTATGGGAGTTCTCTTGTATGTCATTTGTCATTTTTCTCTTGTTGCTTTCAATAATTTTTCTTTAATTTTTGTCAATTTGATTGACTGTGTGTCTCAGCACGTTTCTTCTTGGGTTTATCCTGCCTGGGAATCTCTGTGCTTTGTGGACTTGGGTGGCTATTTCCTTTCCCATGTTAGGGAAGTTTTCAACTATAATCTTTCATAGCTATCTGAGAGGTTGCCTCCAGAGCTTGAGTACTCAGAAAATCTGCCAAATAAAACATAATTCTCAACCCTTGGGTTTTGTACTTTTTCAGTTGACATAGGGAAAGACAAAAAGCTATTATAAAAATAGACAAAAACATTTGAGAGGCAGTGTTTACAAAGAAATATAATTGACTAAGAAATACTAGCAATCAAAGAAATAAAGTAGAAAAACAAGTTATCACTTATCCATTTTGACTGACAAATACTAAAATTCTTGACTAGACCTAGCATTAGCTAAAGGAGTGAAGAATAGGCACAGTCCTATGTTTCTATGTTGAGAGAATAAAATGATACAACATTTCTAGAAGCCAATTGGAAATATTTAGTGAAATTTTAAAGATACATGTTCTCTCACTCAGTACTTCTAGAGGTAAATTCTAAAGTTAAAAGTGGACAAAATTGTTGTGAGTTCTATTTCTAATAAACACCTTCACATCTGTCAGTCATAGGTTGGTTACCACAGAATGGAACATTCATGTAATGAGTAGCTTTGTATCAATAATAAAGGGACTCTTAGAAAGGTCTATTTGTATTAGGAAGTATTAAGAAGGAAAAGAGTAGGTATGTTTCCACATATATATGTATAAAAAGCTGTCTGGAATGTTGCTAACTAACATGTAAATAGTGGTTTCCTCAGGCTGGTGAGATTTCTGGTGATTTTTATGATATTATTTTCCTACAGAATTCTGTGAAACAAGAGGAGTTTTTTGCAAATATATATAACATTTTTAAAATATATATAACATTTTTATCATGATAAAGTAAATTTTATTTTGGAAACTAAGAAAATTATATAACTACAGAAAACAAGCCAAAAAAAAAGAGAAGTGGCTTGTCTGAAACCTGTAACTTGACAATTATGTGTTAATGTGTGGTAATGGACAATTTAGGGCTAGGATATGTCAAATACGTGTAATGATTCTGAATGAAATCTAAAATAGGTCTTCTGAAATGTGGCATGTGATATCTAATGGTACTCCATCACTTAGAAAGCCCATACATAACTTCAAAGTAGAAAATTGGTTTTGCTGGATCTCTATTCACAGATGAAAGATGCTTAAAGAGAAAATAACCTGCTCTGGAACCTGGTCAGGAAACTCAGAGCCATTAAAATGAACCATCACACACTGTTTGAAAAGGCTCGGTCTCTTCCTCCTGGTGGTCTTTTCTGCTTGAAGCTCAAATAGAGCAGGGCCATCTTCATCACAGCTGGGGTTGTGGCTTGAGTTTGTGTGAGTGTGACGTGTGCAACGTTGTAGGAGCAAGTGGAAGAAACGAGAAGGTGTTAATTGAAAGACTGGAGGAAAGGATAATGGGGAGCCTCCATATTTCTCCCTATGGTGCATCACAAATGCTTATCAGATGAGACAGCAGGGACAGAATGATAGAGCTTGTATGACAGGAAATATTGCCCTACTTGCATCCCTACCTCCCAGAAGAATTCTTACCTCCTGCTGGCAGGTGATAACTGCTTCTGTGCATGAGCTCTAAGACTTCCTCTGTCAACAGAAAAAGTCCCCAGAGAGGGATATCCCTGCTGGTCAGATTTTGGAGTCCTCTGACTAACAAAGGCCCCAAAGCCAAGAATGAGAAATCCTACAATACATGCTAATCCTACAATTCATTCTGAGAAGAATTTAACAGACGTTTGTGCAACATATATCCAATTGATGCCTAACAGTGTCCAAACTGCACACAGAATAGTAATTTTCAGTGGTATATGAGCATTGTTTTTTTACCTTTCATGAAGATATCTGGATGGTCTCCTAGGAATGGAAGGCTGATAGGATTTTTAGGGACACGTTTCACATTTGGCATTTGAGCTTCCCATGTCCACACTTTGATAAATAACACTGCAGTTTATCCAGAGCATTCTCATGATTTTTCTAACATTATGTCATCAGAAGGTAAGTGAATACCACCTTTGAATTCAGGATGAAGTAGAAATTGCTGCTCACTCAGAGCTTCCTCTTATTCCTGACTTGTCATCACACATTCCTGGAAAGTTTAGTGTCTCTTTTGTTTTTTACATGCCTATGGTCACCTCATGCTCCCTGTCATAGTGGGGTTCTGGAAGTTACCTTGACTGAAGGTGGTCTCTGCTAGGAGGGCTAAAAAAGGAGCCTCTCCCAGGTCTGCTGGGAGCACCGGCACCAAAGGTTATTAGTAGCAAAAAGTCAACTTGACTTCTTCTTCCATTAAAAAACTGCATGTGTTGTTAAACATGAAAGAAGGGCTAATCCCCAAATAATCCTTCTCTTCCAAGGGAATATGCCAATTTGTAAAGCTGCTGCAGAAGCCCATGTTTCAAACTAGTCCTTCAAAGCAAATATAAATGAACGAAGAATCCCAAGACATATGAGGAAAACTAAGGCTTAACGGCCAAGATGAACAGAGATAATGCAGATTACAGAAGAGAATTTAAAACAATCCTCTTCTCAAAGATTTAAGAGGACCTTGCATCATTTATTTTAAAAGGCTGTTACTTGAAAATATTGTTATGTTCTATGTATCATTTATCTATCTATCTATCTAATCTATCTAGCTACGGCTTTCTTATACTTTTTGAAAAAAGCAATCAGAAAATAAGAAAAAATGAATTAAAAAAATAACATGATTGATATTTACAAACAATAATGTTAACAATGTTAAAAATAGAATAGACATGGCTGAAAACCATACCAGAAATCTGGACGATAATTTTTTTTTTTTAATTCAAGGGGAAAAAGAAAGAGATAGACAATAAGAGAAAAATTAAGCTATAGAAGATAGAGACAGAAGTTATTCATCAGTCTAAAGATATAGAAAAAAGAATAGAAATTATTGACACCATAAAATAGAATTCTTTCCTACAGAGATGTAAATCTTCAAATTTTGCCTACTAACTATAGAGAAAGACTACAGTAACAGTATCTTATTATAACAATAAATAATATAGATGAGGATGAGAATAAAGATAATGGTGATGACAAACACATTGGCAAGTTCTGGTAAAATGTTAGAAGTCCAGGGTAAAAAGAAAAAAAGTTTGTAAAAAAAAAAAGAATAAAAGGACACAAAACAGGCTACCTAAAAAGGCCTGTGATAGTTTTGAATCATGTCAACTTAGTTAGTTTCCCAGAAACTTGACTCCTTTTCACAGAAAACCCTTACTGGTATATTTCAGGTTACACTGACCCATAAGGGAGATTTTTAGGGATTTGGAAGGAGGAAAAGAAGCTGCAGCCATTTCGTAGCTCTTATGCATTGTTGCTGATCTGCTGACTTGCTTCCTTGGCATGAAGCAGTAGCTAATCCTACAACTGTTCTACTTTCTGGGTCCTCTTTTAGCTTCTCCCACTCCTGGGCTAGGTTGTGTGTTTAACTCTGACACAAACAAACAAACAACCCCCCCACAAAAAAACCTAGCTTCTTCAGGATACCCTCATGACTAAGGTCAGAGTTTCAGTTTATCCTGCAAACAGTGCTGATGAGTTTAGGCTACTCATGATTTCTTCTTCCTGAGTGCACAGCCTGTAGACTTCAAGCTTCAGTATCATTCTACAGAGACTTGCTTAACTAGTTTCCACAATTCTGTAAACCAAGTCCCTTAATAAATCCACATCCCCTACTGGTTCTGCTTTTCTGGTTGATCCCAGACTGATACAGTGAATGTCTGATTGGCATAAGATTTCTGACCTGCAACATGGGAAAAACTATTTCAAAGCCAGAAATCTTGTACTCAGTCAAACTGTCACTTCAGTTTGAGGGGAAAATCAAATCATTTTTGAACACATAGGATCTCAGAAAATTTACCACCTCAGGACTCCCAAAAAGTAAGCCAAGCAAAATTAAATATAAATCCAAGAGAAAAGGGACTTCCCCGGTGGAACAGTGGTTAAGAATCCGCCTGCCAACGCAGGGGACACAGGTTCGATCCCTGGTCCGGGAAGACCCCACATGCCGCAGAGCAACTAAGCCCGTGCGCTGCAACTACTGAGCCTGCGCTCTAGAGCCCGTGAGCCACAACTACTGAGCCTACACACCATAACTACTGAAGCCCACGTGCCTAGAGCCCATGCTCTGCAACAAAAGAAGCCACCGCAATGACAAGCCCGCACACCTCAACGAAGAGTAGCCCCCACTTGCTGCAACTAGAGAAAGCCTGTGCACAGCAATGAAGACCCAACACAGCCAAAGATAAATAAATAAAATAAATAATTTTTTTAAAACTCCAAGAAAAAAGAAGTAGAACTAAATCTAAGTTCAAGCCTTAGTTTTATAATCATGTAATAGGTCCAGAAAGTTCCACGGATATGTGCTCAAGAAGACGGTATACACCATTAAGTAGACTGTATAATCAAAATCCGGAAAGTACGGTTATGATACACAGTTGCTAAGAAAAATGCATAACATCTTTTTTTAAACACGTAAACAAAAAAAAGAGGAAATTTTAGGGGAAAAATGTCCTAAGGAGAGCCATGGTTCAGAGACGAAATAAGCTAAATGTGGTGTGACTTGAAGCAATTAACAGCACATACCAGAATTTTGCAGAAAAAACACCACCATACACATACCAGTGATGAAACTGCAGAGATTTGGGGGCCTACTGAGAATATGAAGTTATGTGATTTATCATTTTATATAATTTATAAGTATTATTATAATAATTATCTAACGATGTACTACTTTTTCTTTAAAAATCTTGTATCACTGATAAGAATTTTGCCTTTAAGTTAACCTTTCCTTATTACTATTTCTAAAAATAGATTTACATCTGAAAATGTATTCTTGTTTTTAAAATAAATGTAAGTTTCAGAGGCAAGGCTTCTACCTGCATTGAAATTATTGCATTTGCATTTTCTAAAATAATGCCTAGCACAGAGTACTTGATAGATATTTCCTGAATTAGTTAATTAATTTTTAAAATTTAGGAAGATATAGTTTGCTGTTTAGACATCAGTGGCACATTCTAATTTTTAGGATACAATTGACTAAGTGTTATTACTGAAAATAAACATAAGACCACTAAGAAACACACAAGTAAGATTACAATAACTCCAACTTATTAATGTTTCTCAATTAAATAAAATTGCAAAGGTTGTTATACAGTATGAACTTGTATTTTTAAAGTGCCTCTCTGTGTGTGTGGCTATGTGCACATATATTTCTGGAGAGATACACACCAATAATTACTTTTGAGTTTATTTGAGAGGTAAAATTGTGGTTGGAGGAATGATGGGTAAGGATTGTATTTATAATAATATATTGTTTTTCTTTTCTTTTTTAATGGTTATAACTTCATTTTTTAATACATAAAAGAATAAAAAAGCAAAACTCATCCCTTCTTGCCTTTATTTAAGGACATCCTTCCAGCAATTCTCTTCTCTTTGTCCCTCCTGAGTTTCTCTCTCCACTGGATCATTCCCTTCATCTATTATGTTTCCAATATTAGAAACAAAATCAATGAACAAAGCCCCTTCTTTATTTCCAGCACATCAAAAGTTGTTACAAAGTTTTCATTTTACTTTATTTTCCAGGTCACTGTCTCTAGCTATCTCTTGACCCCCTGTAATCATGGTCTTGCAGTCCTCTCCACACCTCTGTGTAACTTTTTCTGTCAAGATCAACAAGGACCTCCACATTGCTACATTTTATGGACAATTTTCCAACCCACCTTACTTGTTCTTTCAGCAACATTTAGCCAGTCAATCCTTCCTCCTCCTAAAATATTTCCTTCTCTTCATGCTCAAGACTCCACACTCTCCTGGTTTTCTCCTATACCCCTGGTCTCGTTTCCTGTCTCCTTTACTGATTACTCCTTATTTCCCTAATCTCTTAGCCTTGGCTCAGTCCTTGGACTCTTCCCCAGCTACATGGAATCCCTGGGTGATCTCATCTAGTCCCATGGTTTAAATATCAACTATGTGCTCATGACTCTCAAAACTGTATCTCTAGTCATCCTTGGATAACCTTTCTCTCGTAACATTTATCCAATCCATCTGACCATTTGACCATCTCATACCTCTAATCATTGTGTCTCGGTCAAAATCATCACCCCCATTCCTCATATCATTCTAGTAGCCTCCTAATTGGATTCTTGCTTGGATCCTTCCACTTACAGTTTACTATCCACTCAACAGACATGTAAGTCAGATCATATCAGTCTTCTGCACGATGCCTTCAATGGCTGCCCATTTCACGCAGAATAAAAATCAAAAGTCCTTATAAAGCTGTTCACAATTTGTTCCTTCTCCTTCAACTTTCTGGCCTCCTCACTCCCTTTTCTCCTCCTAGGTCTTCTGCTCAACCTTCACTGTCTTTAGCTGTTCCTTGAATGCAACAGGTTCTTTACTATCCCTGGACTTTTGTATTTCCCTGACATAAGCATCATTCACTCCGTCTCCTCCTCCAAATCTTTGCTCAAATACCACTTTCTTAGCAAAAGCTTCCCTGATCAACATATTTAAAATTACATAATTTTTCTTCTGCGTTCATTATCCCTCTTTCCTGATTCATATTTCTCCAGCACTTATCACCATGCAACACACATAACATTCCTTTATTTTGCTGACAATCAATCTCTCTTCATAATAAGTTCCAGGAGGTAAGAGATTTTTATTTTGCTTATTATTATATTCTACCATCTAGAACTGGTGCTCAAGATACAGTAGGTGTGAATATTTATTCATAAATAAAAAAATAAGTGAATGAATTAATAAACAATAATGTCTGAAAGAGTCACAAGTAAGTATTGACAACTGGCGTCCACAGTCAGTTACTTGAGAGTCAGGAAGGGAAAAGCAAGAGCAGCAGTTCCAAAGGAAGCTGAGAGCAGCTGGGTTAATGCCCATAATAAACATTAATGGGCCAGCTGTGATGCAATGCCGGGTGTAGTAATTTCTGTAAAGAGCCAGTGGGAGGGAGGTTTTTATATTGTTTTATGAATTATAAGAAAGGTTATAAATTACAATTATAAAAAGACTTTAATTCTTTTGTCAGTGATGAGAATTGTAATAAAACACTTCACATCTAGCACCGCTACCTATACTCTATTCTCCACACGCCCTCCAGTGTGGTTTGTAGAGCTTCAACGCTTTTTTCCCAGATATTCTCTGCTGTCTCTGTCCTCACTGGCCTGGTTGTCTTCTACTCTCCCTAGTCACTGCAAAAGCCTTTTCAATTTTTCTTCCCATACACATTTGTTCCATCATCTCTTACTTTTGCCATATTCCAGTATCCAATCAACCATCATCATAAGTATGAATGTTTCTTCTTGACTGATTTCACTTTTCCTTTTTCCACATTGTGCATTCAATTACTGCTATCCTCTCATGAATTCTTATAAATTTCCCATCTCTAGATTTTCAGGCAGTATATATTACATGTTGAGGACAACTTAATCCTTCTGTTCCACAGAGTTGTTAATAAATTTTGAAATTTCATTTTCCACATGGAAATGTCCTAATGAACAGCAGTGGGATAGGCACACGCACGTACGCACGCGGACGCACACATACACATACACACACACAAACTTATCCGATAATTCTGGACCAAGTTGTGTCACTAAAAAGATAGATGAAATGCAGATGACATAAAATACCATTAGTATTCAAAGAAAGGAAGGAGGGAAGGCAAGCTTCTAAATTTTCATAACCTTGTATAATTACACAATAACTTGCCCAGGTTAAGTTGGTCATTATAGCCTTTAAATGATATTGCAATAATCATTATGGGTATTTTGGCTGGAATATTTTTTTTTCTTTTGGTTTGGAAACATGAAGAAGGCAGGGGTGGGTAGGAAAAAGAAGCAATAAAAATAGAACTAAATTTATAACTACTAAGTATGAGATTCGTATGTGATTTCCCTTAGCACATAAAACGTAGAGGAACAATTTCATCCATGAAACAGACTTCTGAGAAATCATAATCAACCTTCATCTATTCCTATTCATTCCATAAAGTAGATAAAATATCTTTCATCAAGCACATAACAGACAGACATAGCAATGCTCCTGTAAGGAACATTGTTTAATACTTCATTGCCCAATTGAGAGAACAGATGTAAAAGACTGCATATAATATCATGTTTTATGGTAAAGACAATTTCTCAACAATATAAATCTATAGAGAAAGTTTAAAGATCATATCTATCATTCACTGGTGGCAAATCAATTTTCTATACTGAATAGAGAAAAACCCATGATATAATAGCAACAATTCAAAGTTAAAAATATCTAAAATGTTATGTTTAATAGCCAGTTAAGCACAGAAGTTTAGATATTTTTAAAAGTGTATTGAGAGTGTAATGTTGTTTTTCAATCAAAGATGTTTCCCAAAGTCTTTCTATACCTTAATAAAGTGGCTGATAGTTACACTAAAATTTTGCTGTTTTGTAACCTTGCCTTCTGACATTTCTTGATCTGAAAAATCTAAATGCAACGTTTCAATAGCACAAAATAAAATCAATAGCTCTTGTAGCTCATCATATATTTATACATGTTTAAATAAAGACTACTACAAATTAGTTTAGTAAAATTGCACTAGAATATTGTCTGTGCTATAGAAGTTAGGCACTTTGGATTCAGTCCAAGAGTAGGAGAGGAGAAAATGATGTACAATACTAACTTCAAGGTCATGTAATGAGTCATGCTGGAACTTGGCTTTAAATATTTAAATTGCCATACTTATGGAAACACCTTTTGGTGATAAATTTATTCCCTTTTAAATATCTGAGTATTTCTGGAATTTGTCGCTTTAAAAGAATTTCAAATATGACCAAGTTGAACTCAGTATATTTACCTATAAAATATGTGGAAAGGCTTGGGAAAGGATGGTACAACAGTGAGGTCACCCTACCAGCTATTTTCTGAGATCCCCTCCAGTGCTCACATCTATAATTCTTTGGAAAAGACAATAAATCTAAACAAAAGTGCACAAGTCTCAGCATTAAAATAATAATAATAAAACCATTCACTGGAGACAAAAACAGAAAAGGCAAAGCAGTACATGAGCCAAGTAATGTGCTATGCGAATTATAGGGAAGTAGATTTGAAGAAGACAGGTTGTTTTTTTGATTTATGTGTGTATGTGTGCTTTGTTTTGTTTTTTGGGGGGCGGGGGTGGGCAGGAGCAGCTGAGTGCATTAGAATGGCCCAAGAAATGAGCAAGGAAGTCACAACATCCATGAATTCCCAGTCACTGTGAAAGCAGCTCTTTTGCCCCTTGCCTGTTTGCCTATTTCTGTCCCCCTCTAACCTTGAAAGAACTGAATTAACCTGTCAATTCCCTAGATAAAAAGAAGAATGAAGAATGAAGTAGCTGAAGAATGACTAGCTCTCTACTCCCAACAGTCCCCTTAGTAATCCTGCAGGCAGATCATGCGGCAAGATAACATCTGAAGAGAGAGTCAGCCAGCCTGCATGCAATGGAAACTGATGCAGAACCCAACCTCCTGCCTCCGTGATTCACTGAGATTCTTCCCCCTTTCTCCCCTTTAAAAACTGTCATGGCTAAGAAGAATTTTCGGAGTTGGTCTCAGGACATGAGTCCACCTTCTCCCCAGATTGCCAGCTTTTTTGATTAAAGCACATTTCCTTTCTATTGACACTTGCCTCTCGAATTATTGGCTTTTGCGTGGTGAGCAGCTGAACTTGATTTTGGCAATAACAGGAGCTTGCCCCTAAGGACCAGCTACTGGTGAAGGTTAATTTTGTGTGTCAACTTAACTCAGGTGCCCCGATATTTGGTCAAACATTACCCTGGGTGTGTATGTGAAGGTGTTTCTGGATGAGACTGACATTTGTACTGGTAGACTGAGTAAAGCAGATTGCCCTTGTGGGTGTGAATACACTTCATCCAATCAGTTGAAAGCCTGAATAAAACAAAAAGACAGAGTAATTGGGAATTTCTCCTACCTGATTGTTTGAGCTAGAACATTGTTTCTTTCTGGTTCTTCCTGGGTCTCAAGCTGCTGACATTCACATGCAAATTTACACCATGGGTTCTTCTGGGTGTCTGGGTTGCCCACTGCAGATCATGGCTTTTCAGCCTCCATAATTATGTGAGTTAATTCCTTATAACCAATCATTCTTTCTCTCTCTCTCTCTCTCTTTCTCATTCTCTCTATTTTTCTCTCTGTCTCTGTTTCTGCCTATCTATATCGTTTTGTTTCCCCAGAGAAGTTTTTGGTTTGGTAACCAAACCAAATGGAGGCCCAGGGGATAGGAGCTGTATTCTGCACCTGACAGGTCCTGCTTCTATGCATTTATTGCCAACAATCATGGTGGTTAGGGAATTAGGGAGGTCCTTCAAAATATCTTCAATTTATCTGTCCGTGTATGTGCAGAGTATTTGCTTGTCAAAACTGTCATTTAGCATTCAATTGTAGTATTGGTGTTAATCATTGCTAAGTATGAGCTACACAAAATGATTTTAAATCCTCTCTGGCATCATAGGTTTAGAGTCTAAGGCAGCTACATTGCTCCCAGTCGCAAAATCTGAAAGGGACCAGGAATCCCTTCTACAGCGTTCCTAAGAGATAATCACTTAGCATCAACAGCTCCATGAATGCTGCCTTATTAACTCCCATTTTAGAGCCTCATATTGTGGAATATCTCTATTTCATAGAAAGTTCTGTGTTAGCTGGGTAGCAGACTGAGTCACTGCAACCAAGAAAGTAACACCAGATAATTTTTAAGAAATAGGTGAAAGAAAGAAAGATAATCTTTAAGTGTAATAAGGGTAAAACTGAAGAAAATCAGTAAAAAATTCCAGTTAAACATAATATAAATGACAATAAATTTGCAAATAATACGGCATGAATTCCCTTCATAAGTCTAGGAGCTCATAGGTCAATAGAGAATGTTTGGAAGAAATTTGTTATAGGGAGTATATGAAGAAAAAAGTCATTTTCAACCCAAATGGATTTTTCCCCCAAAGAATCCTGATCCACTTACAACAGGAGAATAATGGTATGTGATTTTTTTTTTTTTTTTTTTTTTGCAGTATGTGGGCCTCTCACTGTTGTGACCCCTCCCGTTGCGGAGCACAGGCTCCGGACGCACAGGCTCAACAGCCATGGCTCACGGGCCCAGCCGCTCCATGGCATGTGGGATCTTCCCGGACCGGGGCACGAACCCATGTCCCCTGCATCGGCAGGCGGACTCTCAACCACTGCGCCACCAGGGAAGCCCTGGTGTTTGATTTTTGATGTTCTGGGTTAACATGCTATACTGTGACTTACTCGTAGCCATAAAACATGTATCACCAAAAAAAAAAAAAAAAAAAATCAAAGGAAGAACTCAATCCTTAATGAGTGAAAGAGGGCAGGTCACGAAGGACGTGGATTTATATAGCTTAATCTCGCTTGGCCAACAGAAGATGACGTATTTTGGGACTCCAGATATAATGGAAACAAATCAGTCACCAAGAATCTGATCATTTAAAGATGCACAAGCCTGGAAATTCTACAAACTAAAAGGACATTTTCATTTCACTACGGTAAGATGTTCTATTTAATACTGATAACGTTTTTCATTGTCTGTTTGGCATCTGTGCTCTGTTTGAGGGGTGGGAACATGATATATAGCAAAGTTCAAAATCCCCAAGGGAATCATGTAAAGGGAATAGATACAGAGGGGAAAAAAGACAGGTGTACTGTATGTGTATATTAAATATATTTTAGAGAAAATGTCAAAGAATCTGTCATTCCGATACTGTATTATAAACTAGATAAAACAGAAACATAAATATTTATTCAATTGACAGTTTGTGTCATTTATTCACATTATTTCTTTAGCATCTGTTGTTATGATATTGCTGGCTGTGCTAGTATTTTAATTGGTACAGACTTTGCCGTTTATCTTTAGTGACTCCGATGAGAAAACGTGCAGAAAATGGAGATAATTACAAGGTCACCTAAGAAATTACAACTGAGAGGAGTGAGCAAATGTCAGCAGTGATGCTAGGAGAAGAAGAAGGGGGGAAAAGGAAACATGAAAGTAGTATATTAATAATTAGTTAATATGGGCATGAGTTGTAGTTTTGAAACTTTTTCCATAACAAGTAAAATGTCAGTATTAGTTAGAATTCCATGACAGTAAGAAAAGATGAGCAACAAATTATCAATTTTCTAGATACTTATTGGAGACCTAGAATGTGCCAGACACAATGTACAGGGGATACAGAGATGAATAAAGCACAATTTGGCCCACTGCTAGGAGACAGATAAG
The DNA here is from genome assembly GCF_963924675.1 of Phocoena phocoena. Lineage (NCBI taxonomy): Eukaryota > Metazoa > Chordata > Mammalia > Artiodactyla > Phocoenidae > Phocoena > Phocoena phocoena. The sequence goes on along the minus strand of NC_089225.1, from coordinate 23,057,173 downwards.
TAAACCAACAATTACAACTAGCACTGAATGAACCTAAAAGAAGGACGCTATGGAAGAAGAGAATCTCCCATCCTGAAGAGCATGGTAAAGAGTTTGAGCAAACAAAAGAGAGTGGACAAACAATCCAGGGAAAATTCTGTGTTAAAATAACAAACAACCCAATCAAAACAATGAGTGGAAGACCTAAACAGACATTTCTTCAAAGAAGACATAGAGATGGCCAAGAAGCACATGAAAAGCTGCTCAACATCACTAATTATTAGAGAGATGCAAATCAAAACGACCATGAGGTACCACCTCACACCGGTCAGAATGGCATCATCGGAATATTTACAAACAGCAAATGCTGGAGAGGGTGTGGAGAAAGGGGAACCCTCTTGCACTGTTGGTGGGAATGTAAATTGATACAGCCACTATGGAGAACAGTATGGAGGTTCCTTAAAAAACTACAAATAGAATTACCATATGACCCAGCAATCCCTCTACTGGGCATATGCCCAGAGAAAACCATAATTCAAAAAGACACATGCACCCCAATGCTCATTGCAGCACTATTTACAATAGCCAGGTCATGGAAGCAACCTAAATGCCCATCGACAGATGAATGGATAAAGAAGATGTGGTATATATATACAATGGAATATTATTCAGCCATAAAAAGGAACGAAATTGGGTCATTTGCAGAGACGTGGATGGATCTAGAGACTGTCGTACAGAGTGAAGTAAGTCAGAAAGAGAACAACGAATATCGTATATTAATGCATATATGTGGAACCTAGAAAAATGGTACAGATGAACCTGTTTGCAGGGCAGAAATAGAGACACAGATGTAGAGAACAAACGTTTGGACACCAAGGGGGGAAAGAGGCAGGACGGGTGGTGGTGGGATGAATCGGGAGATTGGGATTGACATGTATACACTCACGTGTATAAAATGGATAACTAATAAGAACCTATTGTATAAAAAAATAAATTGAATTAAAAATTAAAACAAAGAATTTAGCACTACTCCAGCTTAAAATGCATTTGTAATGAATTTACAGATATGCATGCCATTAACCAATTATTAACAATGAGCTCAAGTTGTAAGAAATATTAATTATATGCAAAGCATTCTGATTAGTCCTTTAAATAAAAGGTATTTTTAAATTAGATGTGTTTAATCATGAGGAAGTGAAGCTAACACTACACTTCTGGTGCTAGAAGCAGGATTTCTAGACCTCAGCACTACTGGTATGCCAGAGCTACATACATCAGTTGTACCTCATGCTCCCTGGTCATGACCATGAAAAATGTCTCCAGATGTTGGCAAATGTCCCATGGGGAGAAGATTCACTGATGGTGGAAAACCACTATTTTGTAGAAAGTGAAGCAACATCTTTTGTCCACTCTGCTATAGGTAAGGGACAAAATCCTCCCACTTTCACATGCATTCATGGAAAGACACCTACCTGATAACTATACAAGTTCAGTTCATGAACCTGACATCAGAGAATTAGCTTGTATGGTATTTTATCATCACCTTTGAATCCTTCACTAGAAATACACTTTTGAAGCAATTTGTAAAATATACACACTATAGAGTACAGCTGATACAGCCTCCACCCTCTAAGAGGCTAAACTCTCATAAGTTCCTTTTTCCATTACTTGATCTAAGCATAGATAAAATATTTTATAATAGTAATTTTAATGTCATAATTTCTGTTTCTCCCTTTACAGAATAAAACTATACATGCATTACAGGTACCTTTATTCATCATATTTGGCCAAAGTTCTGAACTTCTTATTCTCGTACACAGAGTAATAATTATTGAGCAAACATGTATTGAGCAACTACTATGTATATAGTATGGGGATATTTGGGAGCATCGGTGATATGAAGGTGAATACGGTACATTCTCTGCATTTTGGAAGTTAAAAGATATAATAGGGCTTCCCTGGTGGCGCAGTGGTTGAGAGTCCGCCTGCCGATGCAGGGGACACGGGTTCGTGCCCCGGTCCGGGAAGATCCCACATGCCGCAGAGCGGCTGGGCCTGTGAGCCATGGCCGCTGAGCCTGTGCATCCGGAGCCTGTGCTCCGCAACGGGAGAGGCCGCAACAGTGAGAGGCCCGCGTACCGCAAAAAAAAAAAAAAAAAAAAAGTGCACTTAAAAGCAAGGATTATGGGAAAAAAACAAGAACAATGATTATGCAGAAGCCTCCAAAAGTTTTCAAAATTCCAAAATAGCTTCACTGCAAGATTAACTGTAAAAGGCTAATGAAAAACAAGAAATAAAAGGTGCCTAAAACAAAAGATGGTAAGACTGACATGTAAGACTGACATCATTTCAATGGTTCCTCTCTATCCTCCTTTATTTGGGTACTATGCATTTTAAAATAAGACCACCTGAGACTACAGGAGATCCTATTTCGATATCTTTTACTCTTAGATCAAAGGCCAATCTAAGGGTCATAGTTAATTTCTTAAACCCAGCAAGGATCCTCAGAAGTTTTTGTAAATGGATTACTTCCTAAAATTCATGAATAAATAAAAAGATGAAAAATAAAATGGGAGGCCACCAGTCTGACTGAACTTTGATCATGGCTGATTAACAGTGCCTGCCAAGAATCTTTTTTTCTTTTTTTTTTTTTTTTTGGTCTTCTTCTAAGGTAGATGTACCCAGATGGAAAGAAATATTTCAATAATACATGAATTGAGTGTGTCAGTCTTTTTGCCAATTCCAAAACCTCCCCTATTTATCTCCAGATACTTGTAGATATTGGGATCTTAGAAACAGAAATGTCCCACAAATATGGCCTCCAAAACTCCATGTTGGAGGAATCTTGAATACCTTCACTGTGCCTTTGTGATATAGATTTTCTACCTCCATCTTCTCTAGGATTTAGAACCATTCTTTGAAGTGCAAATGTTTCTCACCAGAAGTGAAAAAAGGAAGCACTTGGAAATTGGGCCAAAGAGAAGTCTCACAAATCTTCTCAACAGATATTAGAAACTATACGGTCGCTGGGTCTTTGTGTCTGTCTGTATGTCCATATATATGTATGTTGCAGATAGGTGGTATTTTTCTACCTCTAGATGGTATTACCAAAATCAATTTGTAATGAAGTTCTATTTAACCGGGTTGAAAGTCAAGCATTTGTAAGGACTATTTTAAAACTCTCATCAGAAATATAGAAACTAACCCAAATGATTATTTCAACTTCATGCAATCTAAGATCATCCTTAGTAAATAAAAGCCAGTTTACTTTGTTGGTTTACTAAAACAGACATGTCTTTAGAGTTATCAGCATTAAATATAATAATTTTATTCTACCTAGGCTTACAAATTTGTCAGCACGAAAAATAACTCAGTATGATGAAGTTTTCGTAGGTAATCTAAACCTAATTTGGGGGATCAAATGACTCAGATAGATGTAATTGGGATACGGGATATTGGAAAACTTTTTAGTAATAATTACATTTTATAGTATATGTACTTAAAAAACAGCTCCCCAAATGCTTTTTGTTAACCTAGAGTTTTGCTAAGTTAAATGATGAGGATTCCTTGAGTATCTAGGGTATTTCCAAATAAGAAAAAAAATACTGAAACATTAATGAACACAGGTTTATCCACTTTGGGCTTCTTATACAGAAATACTAAAGATAAATTTGGTTCTATTAGTAAACACGTTTAGTGCCATGCCAAGAAATTTAGATGTCTCTAGAGATTATAAAAAACATTTATTATTTTGTCAATATAAAAAGTGGTAGTTTAAGAGAAAGTCCATGACTCTTTACTTCCTAAATTCTCACTAGAAATTAAAGTTTCTAAGGGTTAAGAATTCTAATGTAATTAAAGCTACTAAAAACAAAAGAAGGAAACATCTCCTCATGCAAGAAAAGTAGGACGTGTTTTTAACTAAGGAAAAGGATGAGAAATAAAGATGCATTTGTGTTTTGGGAAATGAGAGTAATTTTGTTTAAACTAGAACTTCTGCACATAAAGGACAAACTAAAAGTATACAAAAGGTTGAAGAGAGAAAGAGAATTTTTCCTTGTGCAATCAGACAAAAATTTAATTGTTATTATAAGGGGCTTTTAATTAAGCTTTAATATCAACAGTGTACTTATGCAAAACTAGAACTTAATTTTCTTTCAACTGCTAAATAGGTAACTATTGTTTCATATCTATCCGTGATCCTATTTAGTCGCATGTCCAAATCTTTTGATATCTTTGACAAACTTCCCCAAAGCAAATTCTAAAAATAAACTCTTTATGACCCTGAAGAAACTTTGGGATTTTTCCAGAGAACCCCTGGAACATTCCAAAAGATGTGATAAGCTAATTAGGCTACTTGATATGTTAAAGTACATGGGAAACATTGTCAAATGAGAAGTTGTGATGTTGTGTCTGTTTAGGAATATGTGAAATTATGTGAAATTCCTAGAAATCTGATATGTCCTGGCATTAACTGTTGCTAGTCATCAAAATTGATGCTCACACTAAGAGGACTGAACCTGAGAATCAGGGAAGTACCCTAGCTAACTTTCAAATAAACGCAGCAACAACAGAATCTATAAAGATTATGGCACATGTGGATAAAGTCCATTCTACTTCTGCAAAAAATAACCTCTCATTGCCAGACTTTTGCCGTCCTGATGTCCTTGTGACATGGCAACAGTCTGCTCCTGAATCAGAGGAATTAAGATGGGTAAACATCGGCTGTAAATGAGACAGACAGCTGGGGCCACCGGGAAGAAAACCCAAGACAGCTGCTTGGTTATTCCTGGCTCTCTGGCAAACTCCAATTTAGGGCTTTGCATTTCTTCACCCATCATAGTGCATTTACGCAAAACTATTTTCATCCTTAGAGGCCTTAGACCTCCTCCCTCTGGACCCTTTGAACACATACAGTGGGACTTTTTTCAACTGCCACTTAGTATGAGTTGTCAGTATGTTCTTATTGTATGTATGTTTTCCAGAAGGGTTGAAGCCATCCCCTCTCACAAGGCTGGTGCCCTCAGAGTGGCAAAGAAACTGTTAGAAAATGCTTCCCACTTGAGGTACACCTTCCACAATCTTCGGTGATCAAGACACCCCTTCACTGGGCAAATCATACCACTCTTAATGAAAACCTTGCAAACTTCTTGGAATTAACACTGTCCCTGTCACCCTCAATCACGATTGAGAGAACAAATGGGAAAACTGGATTCAAGCGGAACAAGTATTATTTACATGGAACTACATAAACTGAGGAGAACGCTCTAATGTTTTGTTTTTCCAGTTTTAAGGAGACCTTTTCTTTTATGCTATCTATGACATACAGCAACTGGTAAAGTATACCTTTGTGAACAAAGATGAAACATTTTCTTTTTCTCCTTACCTGATCCCTCCAGAATTCAGAAACGCTCAGTGAATATTCTTATTTTCATGACAATATATTTGTCTGCATAAGTTCAGTAAGAATCTGTTCTCCTAGTAACAGGACGCAATTGGAAACAGTGGCTATATCACCATGGCTTTGACTGCAATGTCATATTTGAGAGATGATCATAGACTCAGATATGACTAGACAGCTTCAAGCAACTGCTTGGAAAAAATGAACCTGGTACCTTGCTTACAAGGTTTCAGCAAAGGTGTCTTTAAAAATACTTTATAGGGCTTCCCTGGTGGCGCAGTGGTTGAGAGTCCGCCTGCCGATGCAGGGGACACGGGTTCGTGCCCCGGTCCGGGAAGATCCCACATGCCGCGGAGCAGCTAGGCCCGTGAGACATGGCCGCTGAGCCTGCGTGTCCGGAGCCTGTGCTCCCCAACGGGAGAGGCCACAACAGTGAGAGGCCCGCGTACCGAAAAAAAAAAAATAATAATAATTTATATGGTCAATCATTATTCTTGCTTCACTTACATAAATAACTAGGCCAAGTCATATATAAACAAATTAATTTTACTGTGATTATATCTGGTGAAAAATGGGGGTAACTGTAGAGAGAAAAATTAAGTTTGCAGCTTTGTAGATATTAGATTCTAGTCCTGTTAACTATCTGTGAGGTTTTGTTAGATACCTGCAAACTTGGATCTTGAATTCTTTCAGTTGCCTCAAATATCTGGCTATGACTCACCAAACTAATGTTTCCAATTTTCTCCTACACTTCTGATCTGGACTCACTAAGAACAAAGGCAGAGCTACAGCTCCACCAAGTACCTTGAAGGAAAGGACCTCACCAAGTACTCCTGACCACTGACATTGCTGCAAAACTACAAAGTATTGATACACATCTCACAGTTCAGGAAGACTCCACCTGACACCTGGTCCTATACAAATGCTGGAGACCACTGAATCAAACTGAGGGGTAGAGAAGTAGCTGACAAGAATGTAGGTAGATTGCTTCCACTCAAGATGCTAGATCAGGGCTTCCCTGGTGGTGCAGTGGTTGAGAGGCCGCCTGCCGATGCAGGGGACATGGGTTCGTGCCCCGGTCCGGGAAGATCCCACATGCCGCGGAGCGGCTGGGCCCGTGAGCCATGGCTGCTAAGCCTGCGCGTCCGGAGCCTGTGCTCCGCAACGGGAGAGGCCACAACAGTGAGAGGCCCGCATAACGCAAAAAAAAAAAAAAAATTTAAAAAAGGATGCTAGATCAAGACTTCCTCCTTTAGCTAAACATGAAACGCTTTCTTCTTTTCTTTCTTTCCTTCATTCTGTCTTTGTCCCGGGAAGATAATCCTGTCATTTCTATCTTCCAGGCATTGCTAAGGGGGTGGGGGGGTAACCTCTAGAATTTAGGTTGCCTCTTTATTGCAGGCTAAGATACTGTCTTTTCATGTGTGCTAAAAACCTGACTGACCCCTGGCTTGAATGGGTAAACAAAGCAGTCCCTGTGAATGAATCCATTCATCGTACCTCCTAACAGGAATGGGTTGTGCCCTGACAGGTCTCGTGTTTGTCTATGGTGGTTGTCATTCTCCTTGGGCCTATGAATGCCTAGATGGCTGGCTCCAAGCTGGGCTATGCCTCTTAGGCTATCTAACTGTGTCCCTAATGGTTCCAGAAAGGACCTACCAGGAGGCATTCATGCTTCAAGAACTGCTTCCTTTGGCAGGGCTCTACTTCCCTGGTTAGGAGTTAACACAAATGAGAATATGATCAGGAACATTTCCTTAACTCTTGGAGACACTGCAGATTCCTTTACAAAGATACCAGCTGTTCAACAAAACCCTTGGACTCTCACACCAAGCTTGTTCATGATAATAGGATAGCTCTTGATCATCTTCTGGCTGAGCAAAGAGGTGTCTGTGCTGTACTGTACTTGCTGTACCTGGATTGACACTTCTGGGGAAGTTGAAACTCAGTTACGTAAAATCAATGAGTAAACCACTTGTCTTAAAAGGGTGTCTCCTTCAGCAGGGTCTTTCTTTGATTGATTTAGACATTGGGGACCATGGCTCTGAAGTACACTCCGAACACTGGGCACTATCCTGCTTATAATTATCATAGTAGTCTCGCTGGTGCACTGTATCCTCTCAAAAGTTTCAGATGCTGGTTTGCAGCCACTGACCAGTAGGAAAATGATCTCCCTAAGATGAGAACATCAGAAAAGAAGCAACAAGAATGACCAACTTAAAAATTGTGGATCTGAATAAAAACCATACGACCATCTCAATAGATGCAGAAAAAACATTGGACAAAATTCAACACCCATTTATGATAAAAACTCTCCAGAAAGTGGGCATAGAAGGAACCTACCTCAAAATAATGAAGGCCATATACAACAAACCCACGGCAAACATCATTCTCAATGGTGAAAAACTGAAAGCATTTCCTCTGAGATCAGGAACAAGACAAGGATGTTCGCTCTTGCCACTATTATTCAACATAGATTTGGAAGTCCTAGTCACGGCAATCAGAAAAGAAAAGAAATAAAAGGAATACAAATTGGAAAAGAAGAAGTAAAGCTGTCACTGTTTGCAGATGACATGATACTATACATAGAGAATCTGAAAGATGCCATCAGAAAACTACTAGGGCTAATCATTGAATTTGGTAAAGTTGCAGGGTACAAAATTAATGCACAGAAATCTCTTGCATTCCTATACACTAACAATGAAAGATCAAAAAGAGAAATTAAGGAAACAATCCCATTCACCCCTGCAACAGAAAGAATAAAACACCTAGGAATAAACTTACCTAAGGAGGTAAAAGACCTGTACTCAGAAAACTATAAGACACTGATGAAAGAAATCAAAGATGACACAAACACATGGGGAGAAATACCATATTCTTGGATTGGAAGAATCAATACTGTGAAAATGACTATACTACCCAAAGCAATCTACAGATTCAATGCAATCTCTATCAAATTACCAATGGCATTTTTTATAGAACTAGAACAAAAAAATCTTAAAATTTGTATGGAGACACAGAAGACCCCGAATAGCCAAAGCAATCTTGAGGGAATAAAACGGAGCTGGAGGAATCAGACTCCCTGACTTCAGACTATACTACAAGGCTACAGTCATCAAGACTATATGGTACTGTCACAAAAACAGAAATATAGATCAATGGATAGGATAGAAAGCCCAGAGATAAACCCACGCACCTATGGTCAACTAATAAGGGAGGCAAGGATATACAATGGAGAAACGACAGTCTCTTCAATGAGTGGTGCTAGGAAAACTGGACAGCTACATGTAAAAGAATGAAATTAGAACACTCCCTAACACCATACAAAAAAATAAACTCAAAATTGATTAAAGACCCAAATGTAAGACCGGCCACTATAAAACTCTTAGAGGAAAACATAGGAAGAACACTCTTTAACATAAATCACAGCAAGTTCTTTTTTGACCCACCTCCTAGAGTAATGGAAATAAAACCAAAAATAAACAAATGGGACTTAATGAAACTTAAAAGCTTTTGCACAGCAAAGGAAACTACAAACAAGGTGAAAAGACAACCCTCAGAAAGGGAGAAAACATTTGCAAAGGAATCAACAGACAAAGGACAAATCTCCAAAATATATAAACAGCTCATGCAGCTCTGTATTAAAAAACAAACAACCCAATCCAAAAATGGGCAGAAGACCTAAATAGACATTTCTCCAAAGAAGACATACAGATGGCCAGGAAGCACATGAAAAGTTGCTCAACATCACTAATTATTAGAGAAATGCAAATCAAAACTACAATGAGGTATCACCTCACACTGGTTAGAATGGGCATCATCAGAAAATCTACAAACAAGAAATGCTGGAGAGGATGTGGAGGAAAGGGAACCCTCTTGCACTGTTGGTGGGAATGTAAATTGATACAGCCACTGTGGAAAACAGTATGGAGGTTCCTTAAAAAACTAAAAATAGAATTACCATATGACCTAGCAATCCCACTACTGGGCATATGCCCAGAGAAAACCATAATTCAAAAAGAGTCATGTACCACAATGATCATTGCACCCCTATTTACGATAGCCAGGACATGGAAGCAACCTAAGTGTTCATCGACAGATGAATGCATAAAGAAGATGTGGCACATATATACAATGGAATATTACTCAGGCATAAAAAGGAATGAAATTGAGTTATTTGTAGTGAGGTGGATGGACGTAGAGTCTGTCATACAGAGTGAAGTAAATCAGAAAGAGAAAAATAAACATCGTATATTAATGCATATATGTGGAATCTAGAAAAATGGTACAGATGAACCGGTTTGCAAGGCAGAAATAGAGTTACAGATGTAGAGAACAAATATATGGACACCAAGGGGGGAAAGCGGGAGGGGGCTGTAGTGGTGTGAATTGGGAGATTTGGGTTGACATATATACAGTAATATGTATGAAATAGATAAGTAATAAAAAAAAACAAGGTCCTACTGTATAGCACAGGGAACTATATTCAATATTCTGTGATAAACCATAATGGAAAAGAATATGAAAAATAATGTATATATATGTATAACTGAATCACTGTGCTGTACAACAGAAATTAACACAACATTGTAAATCAACTATACTTTGATCAAAAAAGAGACTGAATGCACAAAAAAAAAGAAAGAAAAGATATACACACCCCAGTGTTCATAGCAGCATTATTTACAATAGCCCAGATATGGAAACAATCTACGTTTCCATCAACAGACGAATGGATAAAGAAGATGTGGTATAAAAGGGGAAACATGGCAGGGAGGGATAAATTAGGAGCTCGGGATTAACATATACACACTACCACCTATGAAAGAGATAACCAACAAGGACCTACTATATAGCACAGGGAACTATACTCAATATTTTCTAATAACCTATATGGAAAATGAATCTGAAAAAGAATGAATATATGTGTATGTATAACTGAATCACTGTGCTGTACACCTGAAACTAACGCAACATTGTAAATCAACTATACTCCAATAAAATTTTTTAAAAAAAGAAAAAAAAATTGTGGATCTGAAATTTTGGCCTGTGAATATCACCAGGGTTTAGCAAAAACATCATGACCTATGATTATCCCACCAAAGATCGGCAAAGCTGCAAAGCAACAGCTGAGAGTAATGCTAACGCCTTAAATTTTGATCATATTTCTCAGTTAGGCTGATATCCGATCAAAATGGGGTAACTGTTGAAGAGAAAAAACACAGTCCCAAAATGGTGTTACATGTGCAAACTTGGTAGCAAACATAGATTTAATACCTAACCTAATTGCAGTTCAACCTTCTCCAGAAATGTACCAGTCTAGAATTTGCTGGTCTGCACCAGTGAGCTACTTTGCCATACAGGCCCTCTGCAACCCCTGAGGAAGAAGGGAAAATATGCATGATCGACCCTAACAACACCACTCTTCCCACAAAGAAGGAAGTCCTGGCTTCACAATCCTTTCTTTTCTTTTGTTAATAGCTCGCTTACCCCATCCTTCTCCCTATATAAACCTTCCATTTTGTACAACCCCTTGGAGCATCCTTCTAGTTGGCAGAAGGGATGCTGCCCAATTCATGAATCACCTAACAAAGCCAATTAGATTCTCAAATTTACTAGGCTGAATTTTTTAACAATACTCAAATATTGTATCTCTCTCTTCCCATTTTTATGTTGGTTATTTATGTCAATTATATCAATTTTTTGTGACAATATTGTCCATTTTCATTGACCTAAAACCACTGAATCTTTCAAATTCTTCACTATCCTTTACTCTGTATATAAATGTAGCTAAACATTCTGATTTTTCCATAACATGCCTTTTATGCATATTCCTTGTAATCCATTCCCTAAGTCGCTACTGTGGTACAGGCTTTCAAAACCCTTTGCAGTGTAATTACAAAGCCTTAGTGACTCCCAACCCAGTCTTCCTACTTTCAGTTCCTACTTTCAATATCTTATTAAGAGGTTAATCATCTTATAAACGTACTGAGTTTAATTGACTATAATAGATTTTTAATTCTCATTTTTCATGTGTCTGGGTTAAAAGATTGCTTTGTGTCCCACTATGTGAATCCTTCAAAACATGGTTGGCCTCAAAGAATTACCTGTTTTGCAACTTCTGAATCTACAGTCAGCCCTTGGTGTATGAAGGGCTTTGGTTCCAGGACCCCCATTCGGATGCAAAGTCCATGGATGCTCAAGTCCCTTATATAAAATGGCATGGTACAATCGGCCCTCTATATCCACTGGTTAAAGCAATGCCTAATCTGTGGATTCAAACAACCATGGATTGAAATTTGATCCACAGTTGGTTGAATCCTTGGATATAAAACTCATAGAAATGGAGGGCCACCTGCATACTTACTGAAAAATACCTGCATATAAGTGGCCCCATGCAGTTCAAACCCATGTTGTTCAAGGGTCAGCTATATTCAAATCCAGAGCAAAGGTGTGTCTGAATTTTGATGCTCCTCTGTTAGTTTTTAGGGCCTCTCTAAAGGGGGGGGGGGGCTCCTTCACCTCTTGCTGCTACTAGAGGAAGGTTGAAGCTTCTGTTTTCTTTAGAAATGCAAATTAAAATGTAAAAACATAACCTCCTTTTGATACAATCCTAAGATTGCCCCTGGGCCAAACAGAAATGAATACCTTGACCTTAGTAACCTGAGAGCTAAGGGAAGCCAGGAGATTCACATCTATCTGAAGATACTGAATTCTGGTTCTGAACAAGAGAAGGATAATTCTATTACATTTACAAAGTTTGCAGTAGACTTTGAAATTCATATTAACATTCCTGAAGGGGAAGATAGTTCTGTAACAAAGAGCCATGCAGTCAGAAGAGAAAATTATTGCTCCTAGTTTAGCAAATAACTGCATTCTTCAAACGAAAAAAAAACCAAAAACCCCTTCCCATCCCCACTCCTCATTTCATCAGGGAAATACCTGCTGGTGATGTGGGTAGCGGGGAGGCGGACAGAGGAGTTACTCTGTGGTTTGCATTATAACTTACTATGTTAAAAACGGAGAGGCCGGCATGAGACAACATCTCTGAACCTTAGTTCACATTATGTCACTAAAGCATCATGCCTTAGGTCACTCACTTCCTTTAATATTTATTTCTAATTTATTGCCAATTTTTGAAAAATGTACGGATTTTACCTGCAGCAACCATGAAAGCCACGAAGCTAATCCTACCCTAAAACATGCAAAGGAGATGAAAAATAACTCTCAGAATCATTATTCACTTATTAAAATGCAATCTGTGCTATAAGTCCCACACTTTACTCTCTAAACCAATGCCTATGGTATTGTAAAACCTATTCTTTTGTTAAAATCTAAGGATATTTTCACTTAGAGAGTTGCCCTACATTATTAATTTAATTTCTACACTCTAACCTGATCTTTCTTTTATTTTCACACTTTAAAAAATTGTATTTAGAAGAGATTTTTTAAAGTTCCTTAAAATATTTATAATGAATCATTTTGGTATCAGGGACTGACTAGTAAGATAAATTAGCAAAGAACATTATGTCCTCCAATTGGTTTTTCTAATGTTTAAGTCAGAACTGGTTAGAAATCCCTCCAAGAATGATATTTGATACAAAGAATAATGGGGTCTGATCTTTTTTCCTAGGAGATGAGCACTCAGTTATCAAAAATGAAAACACAAAAGTTATTGAAAATAGTGTTTCTCATTGCCTAGATTGTAAACCCTAGTACTTTGATTTGGGGTCACAAATGGTGTCATGCACTCCCTTCTTGAAATAGACTGGAAAGATATCACCAAATATATTTGCTCATTTAAGAAACAGTTACAGGGCTTTCCTGGTGGCAGAGTGGGTAAGAATCCACCTGCCAAGGCGGCATACACGGGTTCGAGCCCTGGTCCAGGAAGATCTCACATGCACAGAGAAACTAAGCCCGTGTGCCACAACTACTGGGCCTGCGCTCCAGAGCCTGCAAGCCACAACTACTGAGCTCGCGGGCCACAACTACTGAAGCCTGCATGCCTACAACCCATGCTCCGCAACAAGAGAAGCCACCGCAGTGAGAAGCCCGTGCACCGCAATGAAGAGTAGCCCCTGCTTGCTGCAACTAGAGAAAGCCCGCGGCCTGCAACGAAGACCCAATGCAGCCATAAATAAATAAATTAATTAATTAATTAATTAATTAATTAAAATTTATTAAAAGAAAGAAAGCAACAGTTACATCTACGGACGGAGTTCTGGAGCTAGCTAGAGTTACTCCTGATTCTCCTGGAAATGCCCACAGTTCATAGCTATGTAACTCATTTTTGTTCAAATCTTGAAGCAAATGGAAGAAGTTACCTTTCCCCTCTCCCTCCCTCACCAAATATGGAGATGACAGTGACTGTCTTTGTCTTAGACTATTGCTCAGTCTAGTTGAATCCTGTATGTTTTTTTCCTCTCTGAATCCACTGAAACGACTTCCTGCTGGATCTATGTAGATGAATATGACAGAAAATAAACTTGTGCAACTTCTAAGGTTAAATGACTATGACTGCCTCCATGTGGAGAATAAAGTCCAATCATCCAGACTCTTAAAATGCAAGGATACTTGTAAACTTCACTTCTTCCTATTCTAACTTCCTGCCTTTTAAAAATAAAAGTAATCCAGAACTTATTCTGAAAGTGGATGACTTTGCCCAATTTTTTTTTTTCTGGAAGAGTACCTTTTAAAGAGATCCCTTGATTAAGAGGTACAGACTGCCATCTATAAAATAAATAAGTCATGGGGATGTAATGTACACATAGGGAATATAGTCAATAATATCGTAACAACTTTGTATGGTGATGGATGGTAACTGGTCTTATTGCTGTGACCATTTCATATGTTGTACACCTGAGACATACAATACTGTATGTTAATTATAACTCAACTTAAAAGATAAAGCGATCCTTTGAATGAAAAGAAACACACAGATTCCATCAAAACTATTGTGGAAGAAGCCTGTGCCTCTCACAGTAACAAAAACCAACTTAAGGAAGAACGAAAAGATTTGACAGAAGATTTGAGACCTTCCTCCTTTGGTCCACATAAACATTGTTCAGTGAGAACAAACCAGAAAAAGAATGCAGGTACTTCCTGGAAGTCAAGGATATCTAAGGCAGCACAATTTTGATCTCCGGCACCTACTCTGTATCCATTACAGAGATGTCAAGTCTCTCTGCTAGGATAGAGTATACGCATAAACTTTTGAATGAGGGGAAAGCACTACCCTAAAGAAAATTACTGGCAAGTCCATTAAGCCAGTTTTAAAGTAGTCACTGTGAGTAGCAAAACAAGAATCAGATCATATCCATAGACAAATTCATTACCCCGGCATCCTCACTTTGTCTTGTTTTAGTACTGATAAGTCTACCCTATGAAGGGCAGCTACATCAAAGTATGTTGCAATATTTAACTTTCTTCCTCTTATATTTTCATTTGCCATAGAAGCTGAGCTATCATTCCTTCTTAATTCAGATAAAGTACAAGAAGCTGTGCAGAGAGAATACCCAGCTCTCCCTGAAGGATGGTACAGCTAGGACAATGGAACCTAAATTCCCATTTCCTTGAAGATGGTATAAATGCTTAGTGACAGCTGTAATTCTATCTGCCCTTCTGTGTTCTTTTCTTTTTCTTCTTTTTTGATTAGAAAAGTATTAAAGTATTATATAAATGTATTCTTACTGTAAGTCAATTAACCAGGTCAGCAATATAAACACAATGAGATAAAACAAGGAGAACTTCTGTCTGGGGCAGTTTAATGGCTTAAAAATTATAAAAGATCTTTCTAATGAAAAAGAAAAAAAACCCCACTGGATCAAATATATATCTTCTAAATGGACTGCTGGGCTGGCCCAGAGGAAAGGAACCCATAAAGCACAAAACAAAGTAAGAACTTGGGATGCAAGGTAAGCGAGAGACCTTTATCCTCAGGGTTTCTATTAAATTTTGGAGAACCAAGTTTCCACTTTCATGACTTCAAGAACTGTTATGGAGAACCTCATAAAATACCCCATACTAGAAGTGATGACCACAAAGGCTGGCCCTCAGCATAAGGGTAGACTGGAAATAGGCCAAGTAACATGTCTTGGCAAGACCATTTACATGTCTACAATTTAACATTGGGTAGTGAGAGGACCAAAATTTCTTGTGAGAATTTATAATCCCAAACTGGCCTGAATTCATGCCTCCCTCTGTGATTTAAAAAATCCTGGGGCTTCCCTGGTGGCGCAGTGGTTGAGAGTCCGCCTGCGGATGCAGGGGACACGGGTTCGTGCCCCGGTCCGGGAGGATCCCACATGCCGCGGAGCGGCTGGGCCCGTGAGCCATGGCCGCTGAGTCTGCGCGTCTGGAGCCTGTGCTCCGCAACGGGAGAGGCCACAACAGCGAGAGGCCCGCGTACCGCAAAAAAAAAAAAAAATCCTGAAATAGAAATTTAAATGGAAAGTGTTTCCAGCTTGCTCGGGCTTCCATGGGACTGAAGGGTGTAAAAGCTGCCTGACTAGAATGCCCAAGCAGGGGAGGAAGGGACTGAGGGTCTCCTAATTCCTTCTTCAGACTTCCCTTTGATCCTCCTGACTTCAGGACAGCCCCTTGCCTCCACCCTCCTCTGCCTCCACCCTCCTCTGCCTAAGTCCATAACCTCTCTGGTTCTAACATCCACAGAGAATAAACCTCCAGGCTCCCACAAAAATAGCAATAGGTCGGAGCCTGACTCTGCAAGGTGAAGGGCTGGGTGTGGAGAGTGTTCACTGCTCTTTAGTCAGACTCTCAATAGCTCCTGATTTTTCTCGCATCCCCTACACATGCGCGCGCTCACACGCGCGCACACACACAGCCCGCACACACACACAGCCTTGCTCACTTCCTTTTGCAGAGATGGTGCCTTTCCAGAGTTGTCCAGGCCAAATCATCTTGTTTCTCTTCAGCCTCCACACCTTCAACTGCGCCAACACTTAGGTATAATGCTGCTCTGCAAAGTACTTTCCCTATATCTCCATCCACTTTCTACATTACACAGTATGACTGAGGTTACAGATGGCCCTAATTTACTTGAAGGTGAGCTTATTGCGCTCCTTGTTTTTAGGAACAATTTTATAGAGGGGATCTCATTGAAGGTTACTTTTTTCTTACTCTTTCATGTTTTCCGTGCTGGTTTTGAAGTAATTTTAGAGAAAAGATGGGAGTAGAAATATCTTGGCTCCACTGTCTTAAAATTGGAGACCCATCCTACTGCTTTAAAAGTGTAAATTTCCCAACAAGTGAAACACAAGGAATTCTCTAATGGTGGAGTCTAACTTGGGGAAAACTCAGGTATCTACTTTGCCTACTTTAAAGGACGATCTGGCCTCCAGCCAGAATCCATTTAAAATACTTCTAAGACAGATAGAATAAGTTACCGTTATAGGATAAGATTCCACACAGTTGAGGAGCAATGTCTCTGCAGAATGTACTAAATGGCTTTGCAATGAAAACAAACCATAATGATACTCCAGTATCACAGAGCATCAAAGTCCAGGTCAACATATAGAGTTAAGTTGTGCCCTGCACAAAGGTACCATTTTTAAAAGACTGTTTATGTAGATTTTGCTGATCTAGATATTTTATAGCAACTTTGCAGCAGAAAGCAAGCACAAGTCTTGTAATAACAAGATTATATTATTATAATTTTCTGACATATGGAAGTAAAATGTTTTCAGGAAGTGGTCCCTTCTTGTAAATTACAGAATCACTGTATAGCCTCCTAGCAGCCCTGAATCAAACTACCTTGCAAATCAAATGTACATTTGCAAATGTTCCCACAGGGACATCATTTCCAAGGCGTAACTATTATGGACTGAATTCTAACCCCAAAAATTCATATGCTGGAACCCTGACCCCAAATATTAATGTACTTGGAGAAAATAAAGACGGCAGAAGCAGTCTGCTCTAATCTGGCAAGGCCAGCAATATACTCTCACTGTCCTTCCTTGGGGGCCTATCAACTTCTAGCCCTATTTCATATATTAGTTTGCAGGGATCTGATCACTTTTCCTTCAACAACATATCACATTGGCCTTTACACTGGTGACTATCTTGATGGGACCTAGTGAGCAAGAAGAAACAACTACCCTGGACTCATTGGTAAGACATCTTCATGTCAGAGAGCGGGAAATAAAAAACTTGAGAAAACTCAGTAGCCTTCAACCCCAGTGACATGTCTAAAGGTCCAGTGGTGTGAGGCATGTTGGGATATCCCTTCTACGGAGAAGACAGGTTGTTACATCTGGCCCCTCCTACAACCAAGATAAAGACACAACATCTATCGTACCTCTTCGGATTCCAGGCAACATAGTCCTCATTTGGGTGTGTATTTACTCTAGCCCATTTGCCTGCCAGGGGATCTGAAAAGCTGCTAGTTTTGAGTGGGATCCAGAAAAGAAAAGGCTCTGTAACAGCTCCAGACTGCTCTGCCACTTGGGGCACAGAATCAGCAGATTCAATGGTGCTTGAAGTGTCAGTGGCAGACAGGGATGCTGCCTGGAGCCCTTGGCAGGTTCCTATAGGTCAATTGCAGTTTAGGTCCTTAGGATTGTGGAGCAAAGCCCTGCCATCCTCTGCAGGTAGCTTTACTCCATTTGAGGGACAGCTACAGCCTTAGTAGAGGCTGAATGCTTAACCATGGGCCACCAGAGTTACCATGCAAACTCGATATTATCTGACCCTTCAAGCCACAAGGTAGGGCATACACGGCAGCACGCCATCATCAAATGGAAGTGGTATATGTGTGACTGAACCCAAGTAGGCCCTGAAGGCATAATAAGTTACATGAAGAAGTAGCCCAACTGCCCATGGTCCCCACTCCTGCTTAGCTGCCTTCTCTCTCCCAGCCTGCACATATGTCCTCATAGGGAGTCTCCCACAATCAGCTGACAGAGGCAAAGAAGACTTGGGCCTGGTTTATGGATGGTTCTGCATGCTATGTGGGCACAACCCCTAAGTGGGCAGCTGCAACACTACAGCCCTTTTCTGAGATATCCCTGAAATACAGAGGGGAAGGGAAACCTTCCCAGTGAATAGAACTTCAAGCAGTAAACCTGGTTGTTCACTTTGCTAAGAAGGAGAAATGGACAGATGTGGGATCATGTACAGATCCACAGGCTGCGGCCAATGATTTTGCTGGATGGTCAAGGACTTAGAAGGAACATGATTGGAAAATTGGTGACAAGGAAATTTAGGGAAGTGGTACGTGGAAAGACTTTCCTGAATGGCCAAAAACGTGAACATATTTGGGTCCCATGTGAATGCTCCCTAAAATGTGACCTGGGTGGAGGAGGATTTTAATAATCCAGTGGATAGGATGACCCATTCTGTGGATACCAGTCAGCCTCTGTCCTCAGCTACCCCTGCCATTGTCCAATGAGCTCATGCACAAAGTGGCCATGGTGGTAGGAAGGAAGGTTATGCGTGGGCTCAGCACCGTGGACTTCCATTTACCAAGGGCGACCTGGCTACAGAGTGCCCAACCTGCCAGCAGCAGGGGCCAATGCTGAGTCCCCAGTATGGCGCCATTCCTCATGGTGATCAGCCAGCTACACGGTGGCAGGTTGATTACACTGGGCTACTTCCATCATGAAGGTGCAGTGTTCTGTTCTTACCAGAACAGGTACTTACTCAAATAGGATAAGGATTTGCCTTTCCTGCACACGATGCTTCTAGCAAAATTACCTACCATCCATGGACTTACATAATGCCTTGTCCATAGTCATGGTATTCCACACAACACTGCTTCTGATAAAGGAACTCACTTCACAGCAAGTGACATGTGGCAATGGACCCATGCTCATTGAATTCATGGTCTTACCACGTTCCCCACCATCCTGAAGCAGCTGGCTTGATAAGACGGTGAAAAGGTCTTTTGAAGACTCATTTATAGTACCAATTAGGTGGCAATACCTAGCAGGGTTGGGAAAAAGTTTTCCAGAAGCATCCAATATATGGTGTTTTCCCTCCCATAGCCGGGATTCACAGGCCCAGGAGTCAAGGGTGGGAATGCGAATGGCACAACCTATTATTACCCATAGTGATCCACTAGTAAAATTTTTGCTTTCTTTTCCTCTGCAGTCTTATGCTCTGCTACCCTATAAGCCCTTATTTCCAAAGGGAGGAATGCTTCCACTAAAAACACAGCAATGATCCCATTGAACTAGAAGTTAAAACTGTCACCCGCCCACACTGGGCTTCTTATGCCTGTGAATCAACAAAGAAGGGAGTTACTGTGCCAGCTGGGATGACTGATCCTGATTAATACAATAAACTATCCAACAGGAAGAAAAACAATTCTCAATATGCCTTTTAGTTGAATTGTGAGACCAGCGATACGCAGCTGGTCCTACAAGGTCCGATTTTGCTACATACATCCCTTTAGTAACAGAGTGGTCAGATTTTTAAGAATAAAGCACTTCTTCTCATTCCGCACTTTGGTCTGAGTGCTCCCTGGTTGCAAACTGTCTTTTTGGTGTGTACACAATAAACTTTTACTAATTAAAAAAAAGAATAAATAAAATGAAGAAAAAAGACTAAAGCACTTTTTATCAAACCTCAAGTCATTGGCATCTAGATTACGAATGCAACAAAACAGTGAGCAGTCTGATGAGTTTCTGAGTGGTTTTCAGAGATTTCAAAATGCCACACCTTCTAGACATTGATGATAAGAGGCACTTTTACTCAGATCCAGAAGCCTATGCACAGCATCTTCCAGAAATTTTAATGGTTCCTTTCTATGTATATTACATATAAAACATACTCTAAGTATGTGTATAACAACCAGGTTTAAGTCATGATTATTATGATTAGTTAATTCATTCAACAAATATTTAATGAGCAGCTAAAAAGTACAATATGTACTATTGGGTCCAATCTTGACACATCCTTCATTCCTTGACTAATATCCAACATGCACTTGGACCACCAGCACTGGCGTATGCTAATGGCTGAGAACAGATATTTGCTTACATTGCATTAGTCCTTAGGTGCACTAGCTAGTTATGGTTAAAATATCACCATTAACTAATGCCAAACTTAAACTCAAACAGTAATAAATATAAATAATCCAAGCCAATAAGATCACAACTTATTCAAATATAAAAATAGGCAACAGTTTATAAGAGCAACATAATTTTGAATAGCATTTGAATAGAAAAACTGTTTTAAAGTTCCCTTACCTCTTGTTTGCACCCCCTTTCCGCAGGCTTCACTGGTGCCCATTATTCCCTGCCTGACAGACTCTGGCACTAAGATACAGGGGCTCCATTTCTGTGGCCTCCACCTGTGATGACAAAGAATAGCAGACTAGAAATTTCACCATGACAAACATACAAAAGAAATATCTGAAACAGGTGAATTTGAAATCCAGAAACATAAAGGTAGTAATTCAATAAAAATGGATTTGAAACCAATGTCATAAAAGGGAGCTCTGGCACACACTAGGGATGGTAACAGTCCCTCTGCCCCAGATCCATGGTTAATGCAATAATTCCACTTTTTAAAATGTGGACGTTTTGCACACAAAGTGGCCATAAAAAGCATTAGAAGCATAGAACTAATCTAGAAGGCTTAGCTCTTTACGAACTAAAAATTGTTTAAAGAAAAACAGTAAAAGAAAATAAAAGAGAGAAAATCCCTATGTCCCATTGGAGAATTAGAGAATCAAGGTTTGAACACCTGAAAATTTGGGGTGCAAGCTTTCACACTTGATCTTCTGCTTCAAATTTTTCACAAGGTGTTTCCTAGGACTTTGGCGTAGCTCAAATGTCTCAGTAGGTTATAGAGTAAAAGGGAGGTGGGGGGCCATGGGGACTTATCTTATGTGATCGTTCCTCTCAGGGAAGAGGAATGGATCTGTCTCTGAGGAATTACCAATATTTCTTCTCCACAGAGGAAACGGTATCTAAGGAATCCTTCTGGCTTTCTTTTAAGGTGAACAAAACTCTACTTTTATGATCCACAGGACAGACTATGATGTAAGCCCTACTGTGTCTTCAGAATAGTCCAAAAAACCCAAACTCTAAATGTAACCACAGATTCTCCTCCTTCACCGGGTATATTTTTACCCTTTTTCACATGGGCCAATACCTCTGAAAACAGATGCTACTTCAAAAAATGAAACAGAAACATGAAGTAAAAATATTACTGACCAGTTCTGCAGGATGGAACAATTCAGAGATCCATTGCACATCAACGTGCATGTAATTAACGCTACTACGTTGTATACTTAAAAATCTTTAAGATGGCAATCTCTGCTGTACAGCAAAGTGACTCAGTTTTACACATATACACATTCTTTTTTTTAATATCCTTTTCCATTATGGATTGGCAAAACATTGTAAATCAACTATACTTCAATTTAAAAAAAAGTGAATTTAGCAAAAATAAAAAAAGTTTCAGATGGTAAGTTTTATGTTATGTGATTTTACCGCAATGAAAAAGAAGTCTCAGCAAAAGAAAAAATAATGTATATCACAACATGGAGCAGACTTTCTTTGCTCAGGAAAAGTCACTTCAAAGGATTCTCTTAGTCATGTGAACCTAGATTCATATAGCGTGTGGAGATCACTTAACATAGCCCGGCTTTAATCTCTGCACTCACCACCACCTCTCCCCCACTTAGACTAGGTGAGTCTCAGGTGTCTTGAACAATTGGAGGTAAGTGAGGCAGTGGTGGTGTTAAGGGATAGATAACAGACCATCTTTCAGAATCAAGCAAAGTACATTAAAATATAAAAGTAAAAAATACATATCATTGAACTCATTCAAGTGGCCTCCATAATGAGAATAACTGAAGAGCTAGGGAGAAATCAGGAAACAGGTAAATAGAAAAACCTGTCACATTTAAAGAAATCACCTATTACTTTTAAGTAGTAGAAATTTACTTTGTAGATGCATAGACGCATTAAGCATAGTTCCAAAACAAAGAAACTCAAATGGTAGGGGGTTTAATTTAGCTTTTCAACTAGGACGTGTCATTCACTCAGATCCCTCAAGTTCACAAAAGACTTTCTAAAGTGAGATCAAGGGATTCAATCTAGCTTAGCATGCTAAATAAAAGGAAGACATGTCCAGGATTCTCTTGCTAGACTCTTAGTTTTAGAAGGATAAGCCTGGGCTCAGAGATGTTAAGTGACATGTCTGAGATCGCACTTGTCAGGGCAGGCCAGCTGTCAGTCCTAAAGCCCTCAATGCTCAGCCACAGACTCCTGGGGACACCCCACTGCCAATTCTATACAGGGGCACATCGCCCATGCTGTCTTCCCTTTTGCTTATACTGTCGGCCACTCCAAAATGTGCCTCAATTGCATATTGATTATTTTGAATTAAAGTTACTTTAAAAATGGTTCATGTAAGAAGGACACTCTGACCCTCCCTTCTGTCTCCCTGAAAGCAGGAAATAGAACTCTCCTGTGAAAGGTGCCCTCCTTACATCTGGAGGTGGAAGGACACCCTTATCACCAGAGATAGGGAATTCCGGGCTATATAAACAAACATGTTACTATTTAAACTTACTACCCCAAGCCCAAACTCTTTCATGTCAAGATTGAGCACCCAAACCCTACGTTTCTTCGTCCTGTCAATTCTCCACAGATTTATCATTGCTCTGTCTAAAAAGTCTAACAGTTGCCTGCTTCGGCCACTTTTAAGGTACAATTTCTATGGGACCTCCATGCATATGAATTAAAATTTGTCTCATTTTCTCCTGTTAATCTGTCTCATGTCAATTGTATTATTAGGCCAGCCACAAGAACTCAAGAAACGTAGAGGGGGAAATTTCCCCTCTCCGACACTTACTAACTTAACATGGTGGGAAATGCTCAAACTTACAGAAAAATTTCTATAGGCATTTTGATTCTGTTTTAATTTGGTAAACGTGAGAATGTCTCACCTTAATGGAATTAGAAAAAGAAGAATCAGAAGAAAATGATAAAGGTCTACATTAACTTGCCTCCCTAACAAACCAATGAGGGGAAAGCAAAATCTAAATTGGAAACATATTGCTCAAAATTCAAGGATGTTTGACTAAAGGGCATAGACTCACGCTGGCAACTTGGACACATGTTAAACGACGCATCAGGAGACATGATACAATCATCCCATCCATGTACAGCGGAACTGATTTCTGGGGAAAATGGCAGGAGGTCACTGATGGAAACTAGTTCAAACATGAGTGACTAAATTGAAGCGCGACACGAGAGTAAAGAGAGTGAATAGGAAGGAGAGCCCACTAACAATTTCCAGGATTTTCTCTGATTATAATAGCACTGGGCTCATAAAATGTCTAAAAATATTTGATTTGGCTAATTTTTTCAATTGGCTACCTTCCCTGAGAGCTTTTCTTGTTGAGCTCAGAAGTCTCCATATTTATACGTGGCACAAAAGGAGGGATATTGACAGTGTTCCCACAATGGCCCTGTGGATGATGAGCAAAAACTGGTAGTCTGGGCTTGTTCCAGTGTTTTTTTTGCTTTTTGTTTTTTTTCTGCGGTACGCGGGCCTCTCACTGTTGTGGCCTCTCCCGTTGCAGAGCACAGGCTCCGGACGTGCAGGCTCAGCGGCCATGGCTCACGGGCCCAGCCGCTCCGCGGCATGTGGGATCCTCCCGGACCGGGGCATGAACACTTGTCCCCTGCATCGGCAGGCGGACTCTCAACCACTGCGCCACCAGGGTAAGCCCACTAAAGGCATTTTTAAGTGTGCTGATGACAGCACAATTTTTAAGACCGTGGTCTTGTTTTCACAAATAAGTAAAATTCAACAGTGATTGAATTTAATCCAGAAGTCCTTTAAAGCACTGTTTCAATCCAATGTTAAAAGAATGGAAGTTTATGACTAAACACACAAACCTCAGGTATTGTTTTTATAAATAGTAATCACCAACTTGCCAAAGGGGCACATATAGAGTTTAAAAGGTACTCATTTTCTTTTCTAAAAACAAAAATTTCTCCATAGGTTAAACTTTTTTCTAACATTTCTTGAAATGTGTATATGACAAAAAGTGCGAACCAGAACCATTTTTAAACTAAAATACAGAACTATTATAGAGGTACACATTTGTTCTTAGTTCTTGATTAAAGTCTTCAGGATGAGAACAATAGAATGAGGTAAGTTGTGAGTGTGTGTGTGTTTGCAAGTAAGGATCTCCTCCTAAATCTCTCTGGATCCTGATCCTGGAAATTGATTGCCTGGGTGGCGGAGCTCCAGCAGCTCACTTGCAATCAAAACATGATTGTTTCTTTTTTTTTTTTTTCCTGTTAATTAGACTTTGATATTCTTTACTCTTCCAAAATCTACTCCAGATAAGAGGGGAAAAACAGTGAGATATCCGAAGATAAACAATGCTACTACCGGCTTTGTATTTCTCACTACAAGTATTTCATATAATAATCATATATCATATGAAAGGAAACGGGTCATGACTTATTCTAAGGTCTAATGATTATTTAAAAAGGTAATTAATTACCGATATATGGGGCACAATGACACATCTTCACACTCTCGCTCTTCAAATAAGGTATCTGGGCATTCTTGGCCTCCATTGGCTGCTTCTTGGATGATAATCCTGTATCGAGACTGTTTTATTGTGGCATTTCCTGAAGTAAAGAAAAAATAAAATTATAGTGCCCTTCTATGTGGATGCAGAAAATAGTCCAGGGTTAGGGAGCAATTGATAAAAGAAAAAAAAAAAGAGAAGAAATAAGAACCTGTGGAAAGACTACTTGGGAAATGAGAATAACAAGCAAAGACCAGGGATTAATACATAATCTTACATCTATGAGGAAGACACGTCACACTTAATAATTGTAATTTCAAATCTATATGTTCTAATATGCGAAGACTGTTTCCCACTGTCTTAATATATTTTAAATTAATCAGAATCTATATTATGTTTGGCATAAAAGTTCCATGGCATAATCCAAGAAACTCCAGAAATGCTCTTTATTCTCAAAACAACAGCTCAGGGGGCTAATATTTTACTATTAGCGATTCACTCCCTCAGGGGGGACACTTCCTTCTTTAGGCTACTTTTTACTCTGCTAATACGCTTATTAAAATTAATACATTAGTAGCATATTTATTTATAGGTATTAGTTTATTTGATTTCTTATTCCTCATAACCTGAGATAATATGGGTATAACTGGAATTTAGAGAAGAGGCACTAAAATCATGACAGAACGAAACATAGACATATGTCTTGCTGGTGATTCTGCTGAGCTGCAGAAGTGGTAACAGGCGCCTCGATAAAAAGACAGCTGATGTTCACTTTAACATGGGAGGACATTCATTTCATAATCTGTAGATGCCTTCTAGTCAACAGCAACTACCAAAATCAATGATGCTGTTCAGCAGCTACTTCAATTACCATGTGTAAGATATTGCACTTGATACGCAGATACAAATTCTTGAACTTACAATTAAACAGAAAGAAGAGGGGGCAGATAGATACGCAACTAGTTATGAGACGTTGTAGAGTAAAA
Source organism: Phocoena phocoena (assembly GCF_963924675.1). Classification (NCBI taxonomy): domain Eukaryota; kingdom Metazoa; phylum Chordata; class Mammalia; order Artiodactyla; family Phocoenidae; genus Phocoena; species Phocoena phocoena. The sequence goes on along the minus strand of NC_089225.1, from coordinate 23,031,276 downwards.
AGCTTCGGACAGTGGACACTGTCAGGAGAGTATAGAAGAAAACGTCATCATTTTTAACTCTGGAAATCTAAGGCAGCTCCTTGGAGAAGGCAGATTTTATTCTGGCACTTGAGGGCTAAGTAGAAAAAAATTTTTTTTTCAGAAAGAGAAAGACAAATACCGCATGATATCACTTTATGTGGAATATAAAATATGACACAAATGAACCTTTATGAAACAGAAACAGACTCACAGATACAGAGAGCAGACTTGTGGTTACTAAGGGGGGACTGGGGGGAGGGAAGGATTGGGAGTTTGGGATTAGCAAATGTAAGCTCTTATATATAGAATGGATAAACAAGGTCCTACTGTATAGCATAGGGAACTATATTCAATATTCTGTGATAAACCATAATGGAAAAGAACATATTAAAAAAAAGAATGTATATATATGTACAACTGAATCATGTTGCTGTATAGCAGAAATTAACACAACCATATTTCAATTAAAAAAAGAAAAAGCAATTTTAAAGCCTGAAGCCATTTCAGGTCAAGGGAACAGTTTGAGAATAGGCACTAAGATATAGGGTGCATGGACTTTACAGAGAAAGACACATAATTGCGTTCAGGAGAAAGATGGGTGTGTGTGTGTGAATAGGGCTTGCGGGCCAGTGCTTCTAGGGGCTTGGGGAGAAGCACAGAGAGGATTATAAAGAATGGAGAGAAGGGGAAGCATAGGAGAAAACTGAAAAAATTTTTAGGTTTAAGACAGATAATGGGGACTTCCCTGGTGGCACAGTGGTTAAGAATCCACCTAGGGGACACAGGTTCGATCCCTGGTCTGGGGAGATCCCACATGCCAAGCAGCAACTAAACCCACGAGCCACAACTACTGAAGCCCGTGTGCCTAGAGCCTGTGCTCCACAACAAGAGAAGCCACAGCAATGAGAAGCCCGCACACCGCAACGAAGAGTAGCCCCTGCTCGCCAAAGATAGAGAAAGCCCGCGCACAGCAACAAAGACCCAATGCAGCCAAAAATAAACAAAAATAAATTAATAAAAAAAAAAACGAACCTAGGAGACTTATACCAAAAAAAAGACAGATAATGGACATAACCATATAAAGAAGAAAATCTCTAGAAAGCCAGTACACTAAGCGGAGCAAAACAAAAGGACAAAAAAGGAGCTTTCATTAATATTATATATTCACATGGTTTCTAAAAAATTGTAGCACAAAAAGACTTACTATATAAGTATAGTGAGAAGCGACTGACCTAAAACCCTTTCCCTGTCCTCCTCCTCCCAGAACACTCTGAACTCTTTCTGTATTTAGTTCTTCTGTGGTTACCTCCAAATCTATAAATAATATGTTCATGTCATCGCTTCTCATTTTATTAACTTTAGACATCATCTATTGATTTTCTGCTATAACTGATGAGTATTTACTCTGCACCATCTTTCAATTTTTTATAATTGTGTCACTATTTTTATGCCTCTCCCAGTTATTTAAAGGCTTTAAATAACCTGTATTTTTTTCCATCCCATCTTCATTCCCGTCTTCCATCAGATCAGCCACCATGGTTCTAAAGAGTCTTCCTGGGTAGATGAGCTTCCTCGTCTATTGCCACCCACTTCCTGCTAAGTTAGGTCCTGGCTTCCTGTGCTGCATCGCCAGTTTCTCTGCTCTTCACTCTGTCCACTGAGCCTTTCATAAATGAGTTTAGATCTCTCACCCACTGGTGGTCCTCTCCTTCTGTTTTTGACAAGGAACTGGAGCTTTTTAAATTCATTTCTACCACTTTAAGAGATTATGAAAAGGGGAGACCAACACACTTGTATATTTCATGATCCTGAACTGAGTTAAGGAGATGCATGGGGTCTTTTCCATCTACTCCATTTTTTTGGCTCTTCTTTAACCTGCTTTGTACCGAGAGATCTGACTACAGAAGGTATGTACTAGTGGCCACCTTGTGCATTGGTTTCTGGTTGGCTTTGGCCCTAAGTGATTTGGGGCACACAGTGGAAGGAAAAAAATGTTGATAAAAGGAGGGAAAAGGAGAGGGGAAAAGGAGAGGGGGAGAGAGAGAGAGAGAGAGAGAGAGAGAGAGAGAGAGAAAGAGAGAGAGAGAGAGGGAGGGAGGGAGGGAGGGAGGGAGGGAGGGAGGGAGGGAGGGATCAGGGTATTTATTCCTCCAGATTTCATCCTCTGAATCAACTCACAAAGCCACAGTTCCTATGGAGTGGTGCTCTCCTGCAGCTACTTTCTCTGAGTTCTTCTAACTGCTCCTACCCATATCAACTTTCAGGCTCCCAACTTTCCCTAGCCAGGTACTGTCAGTTTACATTAACCCTGTCCACCCCTTTGTAAACAGTTCCTTCATTGAATTTTCCCCAGTTACCCGATATGAGTGGGCCGTCTATTTCCTGCCAGGACATGCTTATAAAATCAAAGGAAAGTTGCTACTACTTGACAGAGAGGAATGGTATAAGTGGCCCCTTTATAATGTAGTTAAAGCTCAGTGAGGAGTATGGAAAAAGAAGCTTAAGAAGAAAAAAAAGTGCAATTAAAACAGTTCTGTATAATAATATATTAATACAATCTATCTCCATTTGGGTGGGGGCAATCCAGATAAATAATTGTGCCTTTAGGAAAAAGAAAAAGTCTCTTCCACCACTGTCAACTCATTCCAATCACACTGTACTTACTCTGATAATTATTGTTTACCCTTAGGATGTACACATGAATATGTGTGTATGTGTGTGTTTTGTCCAAGTGTTATCTCAGGAGACTGGAAGTAAAGATTGAAGACAATAGGAAAAACTAAAGGGTTGACTTTACGGCACATTGAGAGAGAGCATGGATCAATGCCTCTCCCTTCATAGGGCATGCACAAGCGCACGCACACACACACCACACACAGTGAACACTCACACACAGAGGTATTCTACTTTATGGTGTAATCCCAGATCAAATAATTCGCAGTTTGGGAAAAATAGCTGCATTGATTATCATGCCCTGTAGATGTTCAGGTGAAGGCTGAGAAGGGTGTGTTCTATGGGCAAAACAAACTTTTAGAATTGAGCTCAGGTTTTTTAAAGAGAAAACTGATTGGCACTGTACAGAAATTAAGAAATATTTATATGCCATTGAAGAGAGAGAGAACCAAGGGAGGATCCTGATGAAGGGAAACGCCACCAGGATCTGGGAGACACCTGTTAAGAGTTTCTAAGTGAACATGTGTGTTTCTTTTGCCTTAAACATTGGAATGGTCACATTCAGCATTCAGTTTTTTGTTTGTTTGTTTTTAACATCTTTATTGGAGTATAATTGCTTTACAATGCTATGTTAGTTTCTGCTTTATAACAAACTGAATCAGTTATACATATAAATATGTTCCCATAACTCTTCCCTCTTGCGTCTCCCTCTCTCCCACCTTCCCTCTCCCACCCCTCTAGGTGGTCACAAACCACGGAGCTGATCTCCCTGTGCTACGCGGCTGCTTCCCACTAGCTATCTATTTTACGTTTGGTAGTGTATATATGTCCATGCCACTCTCTCACTTTGTCACAGCTTACCGTTCCCCCTCCCCATATCCTCAAGTCCATTCTCTAGTAGGTCTGTGTCTTTATTTCCATCTTACCCCTAGGTTCTTCATTACCATTATTTTTTTCTTAGATTCCACATATATATGTTAGCATACGGTATTTGTTTTTCTCTTTCTGACTAATTTCACTCTGTATGACAGACTCTAGGTCCATCCATATCACTACAAATAACTCAATTTCGTTTCTTCTTATGCCTGAGTAATATTCCATTGTATATATGTGTCACATATTCTTTATCCATTCATCTGTCGATGAACACTTAGGATGCTTCCATGTCCTGGCTATTGTAAACAGAGCTGCAATGAACATTGTGGTACATGACTCTTTTTGAATTATGGTTTTCTCAGTGTATACGCACAGTAGTGGGATTGCTGGGTCACAAGGCAGTTCTATATGTAGTTTCTTAAGGAACCTCCATACTGTTCTCCATAGTGGCTGTATCAATTTACATTCCCACCAACAGTGCAAGAGGGTTCCCATTTCTCCACACTCTCTCCAGCATTTATTGTTTCTAGAAATTCTTTTTTTTTTTTTTTGCGGAACGTGGGCCTCTCACTGTTGTGGCCTCTCCTGTTGCGGAGCACAGGCTCCGGAGGCACAGGCTCAGTGGCCATGGCTCACGGGCCTAGCCGCTCCATGGCATATGGGGTCTTCCTGGACCAGGGCACGAACCTGTGTCCCCTGCATCAGCAGGCAGGCTCACAACCACTGTGCCACCAGCGAAGCCCCTGTTTCTACATTTTTGGATGATGGCCATTCTGACTGGTGTGAGATGATATCACATTGTAGTTTTGATTTGCATTTCTTTAATGATTAATGATGCTGAGCATTCTTTCATGTCTTTCTTGGCAATCTGTATATCTTCTTTGGAGAAATGTCTATTTAGGTGTTCTGCCCAGTTTTGGATTGGGTTGTTTGTTTTTTTGGTTATTGAGCTGCATGAGCTGCTTGTAAATTTTGGAGATTAATCCTCTGTCAGTTGCTTCATTTGCAAATATATTCTCCCATTCTGAGGGTTGTCTTTTGCTCTTGTTTATGGTTTCCTTTGCTGTGCAAAAGCTTTGAAGTTTCATTAGTTCCCATTTGTTTAGTTTTGTTTTTATTTCCATTTCTCTAGGAGGTGGGTCAAAAAGGATCTTGCTGTGATTTATGTCACAGAGTGTTCTGCCTATGTTTTCCTCTAAGAGTTTGATAATGTCTGGCCTTACATTTAGGTCTTTAATCCATCTTGAGCTTATTTTTGTGTATGGTGTTAGGGAGAGATCTAATCTCATAGTTTTACATTGGCCTGTCCAGTTTTCCCAGCACCACTTATTGAAGAGGCTGTCCTTTCTCCACTGTATATTCTTTCCTCCTTTATCAAAGATAAGGTGACCATATGTGCGTGGGTTGATCTCTGGGCTTTTTATCCAGTTCCATTGATCTATCTTTCTGTTTTTGTGCCAGTACCATACTGTCTTGATTACTGTAGCTTTGTAGTATAGTCTGAAGTCAGGAAGCCTCATTCCTCCAGCTCCATTTTTCGTTCTGAAGATTGATTTGGCTATTCGGGGTCTTTTGTGTTTCCATACAAATTGTGAAATTTTTTGTTCTAGTTCTGTGAAAAATGCCAGTGGTAGTTTGATAGGGATTGCATTGAATCTGTGGATTGCTTTGGGTAGTAGAGTCATTTTCACAATGTTGATTTTTCCAATCCAAGAACATGGTATATCTCTCCATCTATTTGTATCATCTTTAATTTCTTTCATCAGTGTCTTATAATTTTCTGCATGCAGGTCTTTTGTCTCCTTAGGTACGTTTATTCCTAGATATTATATTCTTTTTATTGCAATGGTAAATGGGAGTGTTTTCTTAATTTCACTTTCAGATTTTACATCATTAGTGTATAGGAATGCCAGAAATTTCTGTGCATTGGTTTTCTATCCTGCTACTTTCCCAAATTCATTGATTAGCTCTCGTAGTTTTCTAGTAGCATCTTTAGCATTCTCTATGTATAATATCATGTCATCTGCAAAGAGTGACAGCTTCACTTCTTCTTTTCCAATTTGAATTCCTTTCATTTCCTTTTCTTCTCTGATTGCTGTAGCTAAAACTTCCAAAACTATGTTGAATAAGAGTGGTGAGAGTGCGCAACCTTGTCTTGTTCCTGATCTTAGTGGAAATGCTTTCAGTTTTTCACCATTGCGGATGATGTTGGCTGTGGGTTTGTCACATATGGCCTTTATTATGTTGAGGAAAGTTCCCTCTATGCCTACTTTCTGCAGAGTTTTTATCATGAATGGGTGTTGAATTTTGTTGAAAGCTTTCTCTGCATCTATTGAGATGATCATATGGTTTTTCTCCTTCAGCTTGTTAATATGGTGTATCACATTGATTGATTTGCGTATATTGAAGAATCTTTGCATTCCTGGAACAAACCCCACTTGATCATGGTGTATGATCCTTTTTATGTGCTGTTGGATTCTGTTTGCTAGTATTTTGTTGAGGATTTTTGCATCTATGTTCATCAGTGATATTGGCCTGTAGTTTTCTTTCTTTGTGACATCTTTGTCTGGTTTTGGTATCAGGGTGAAGGTGGCCTCGTAGAAGGAATTTGGGAGTGTTCCTCCTTCTGCTATATTTTGGAAGAGTTTGAGAAGGACAGGTGTTAGCTCTTCTCTAAATGTTTGATAGAATTCGCCTGTGAAGCCATCTGGTCCTGGGCTTTTGTTGGTTGGAACATTTTTAATCACCGTTTCAATTTCAGTGCTTAATTGGTCTGTTCATATTTTCTATTTCTTCCTGGTTCAGTCTCAGCAGGTTGTGCGTTTCTAACAATTTGTTCATTTCTTCCAAGTTGTCCATTTTATTGGCATAGAGTTGCTTGTAGTAATCTCTTATGATCCTTTGTATTTCTGCAGTGTCAGTTGTTACTTCTCCTTTTTCATTTCAATTCTATTGATTTGAGTCTTCTTCCTTTTCTTCTTCATGAGTCTGGCTAATGGTTTACCAATTTTGTTTATCTTCTCAAAGAACCAGCTTTTAGTTTTATTGATCTTAGCTATCGTTTCCTTCATTTCTTTTTCATTTATTTCTGATCTGATCTTTATGGTTTCTTTCCTTCTGCTAACTTTGGGGTTTTTTGGTTCTTCTTTCTCTGATTGCTGTAGGAACAAGGTTAGGTCATTTGAGATGTTTCCTGTTTCTTATGGTGGGATTGTATTGCTATAAACTTCCCTCTTAGAACTGCTTTTGCTGTATCCCATATGTTTTGGGTCGTCGTGTCGCCATTCTCATATGTTTCTAGGTATTTTTTGATCCCTCTTTGATTTCTTCAGTGATCTCTTGGTTATTAAGTAGTGTATTGTTTAGCCTCCATGTGTTCTTATTTTTTACAGATCTCTTCCTGTAATTGATATCTAGTCTCATAGCGTTGTGGTCAGAAAAGATACTTGATACGATTTCAATTTTCTTAAATTTACCAAGGTTTCATTTGTGACCCAAGATATGATCTATCCTGGAGAATGTTCCATGAGCACTTGAGAAAAATGTGTATTCTGTTGTTTTTGGGTGGACTGTCCTGTAAATATCAATTAAGTCCATCTTGTTTAATGTAACATTGAAAGCTTGTTTCTCCTTATTAATTTTCATTTTGGATGATCTGTCCATGGGTGAAAGTGGGGTGTTAAAGTCCCCTACTATGACTGTGTTACTGTCGATTTCCCCTTTTATGGCTGTTAGTATTTGCCTTATGTATTGAGGTGCTCCTATGTTGGGTGCATAAATATTTACAATTGTTATATCTTCTTCTTGGAGGGATCCCTTGATCATTATGTAGTGTCCTTCTTTGTCTCTTCTAATAGTCTTTATTTTAAAGTCTATTTTGTCTGATATGAGAATTGCTACTCCAGCTTTCTTTTGATTTCCATTTGCATGGAATATCTTTTTCCATCCTCTCACTTTCAGTCTGTATGTGTCTCTAGGTCTGAAGTGGGTCTCCTGTAGACAGCATATATACGGGTCTTGTTTTTGTATCCATTCAGCCAGTCTGTGTCTTTTGGTGGGAGCATTTAATCCATTTACATTTAAGTTAATTATCGATATGTATGTTCCTATTCCTATTTTCTTAATTGTTTTGGGTTTGTTATTGTAGGTCTTTTCCTTCTCTTATGTTTCTTGCCTAGAAAAGTTCCTTTAGCATTTGTTGTAAAGCTGGTTTGGTGGTGCTGAACTCTGTCAGCTTTTGCTTGTCTGTAAAGGTTTTAATTTCTCCATCAAATCTGAATGAGATCCTTGCTGGGCAGAGTAATCTTGGTTGTAGGTTTTTCTCCTTCATCATTTTAAATATGTCCTGCCACTCCCTTCTGGCTTGAAGGGTTTCTCCTGAAAGGTCAGCTGTTAACCTTATGGGGATTCACTTGTGTGTTATTTTTCCCTTGCTGCTTTTAATATGTTTTCTTTGTATTTAATTTTTGATACTTTATTATGTGTCTTGGCATGTTTCTCCTTGGATTTATGCTGTATGGGACTCTCTGTGCTTCCTGGACTTGATTAACTATTTCCTTTCCCATATTAGGGAAGTTTTCAACTATAATCTCTTCAAATATTTTCTCAGTTCCTTTCTTTTTCTATTCTTCTTCTGGAACCCCTATAATTCGAATGTTGGTGTGTTTAATGTTGTCCCAGAGGTCTCTGAGACTGTCCTCAGTTCTTTTCATTCTTTTTTCTTTATTCTGCTCTGCAGTAGTTATTTCTACTATTTTATCTTCCAGGTCACTTATCCGTTCTTCTGCCTCACTTATTCTGCTATTGACCCCTTCTCGAGTATTTTTAATTTCATTTATTGTGTTGTTCATCATTGCTTGTTTCCTCTTTAGTTCTTCTAGGTCCTTATAAAATGTTTCTTGCATTTTCTCTATACTATTTCCAAGATTTTGGATCATCTTTACTATCATTATTCTGAATTATTTTTCAGGTAGACTGCCTATTTCCTCTTCATTTGTTAGGTCTGGTGGGTTTTTATCTTGCTCCTTCATCTGCTGTGTGTTTTTCTGTCTTCTCATTTTGCTTATCTTACTGTGTTTGGGGTCTCCTTTTTGAAGGCTACAGGTTCGTAGTTCCCGTTGTGTTTGGTGTCTGTCCCCAGTGGCTAAGGTTGGTTCAGTGGGTTGTGTAGGCTTCCTGGTGGAGGGGACTAGTGCCTGTGTTCTGGTGGATGAGGCTGGATCTTGTCTTTCTGGTGGGCAGGTCCACGTCTGGTGGTGTGTTTTGGGGTGTCTGTGGCCTTAGTATGAAATTAGGCAGCCTCTTTGCTAAGAGTGGAGTTGTGTTCCTGCCTTGCTAGTTGTTTGGCATAGGATGTCCAGCATTGTAGCTTGCTGGTCGTTGAGTGAAGCTGGGTCTTGGTGTTGAGATGGAGATGTTTGCCGTTTGATATTACGTGGAGTTGGGAGGTCTCTTGTGGACCAGGGTCCTGAACTTGGCTCTCCCACCTCAGAGGCACAGCAGTGACTCCTGGCTGGAGCACCAGGAGCCTTTCATCCACACGGCTCATAATAAAAGGGAGAAAAATAGAAAGAAAGAAAGAGGATAAAATAAAATAAAATAAAGTTATTAAAATAAAAAATAATTAAGAAAAAAATTTTAAAAAGTAAAAAAACAAACAAAATAAACCGGACAGACTAACCCCTAGGACAAATGGTGGAAGCAAAGCTATACAGACAAAATCTCACACAGAAGCATAAACATCCACACTCACAAAAAGAGAAAAAGGGGAAAAAATAATATATCTTTGCTCCCAAAGTCCACCTCTTCAATGTGGGATGATTCGTTGTCTATTCAGGTATTCCACAGATGCAGGGTACATCAAGTTGATTATGGAGATTTAATCCGCTGCTCCTGAGGCTGCTGGGAGAGATTTCCCTTTCTCTTCTTTGTTCTCACAGTTCCCGGGGCTCAGCTTTGGATTTGGCCCCGCCTCTGCGTGTAGACGCCCTGAGGGCGTCTGTTCTTTGCTCAGACAGGACAGGGTTAAAGGAGCTGATTCTGGGCCTGCAGCGGCAGAGGCCGGCATGACGTTGCACCAGCCTCAGGCGCGCCGTGTGTTCTCCCAGAGAAGTTGACCCCGGATCCCGGGACCCTGGCAGTGGCGGGCTGCACAGGCTCCCCCGAAGGGGGGTGTGGAGAGTGACCTGTGCTCGCACACAGGATTCTTGGTGGCGGCAGCAGCAGCCTTAGCGTCTCATGCCCGTCTCTGGGGTCCGCGCTGACAGCCGCGTCTCGCGCCCGTCTCTCGAGCTCCTTTAAGCAGCGCTCTTTATCCCCTCTCCTCACGCACCAGGAAACGAAGAGGCAAGAAAATATCTCTTGCCTCTTCGGCAGGACCAGACTTTTCCCGGATTCCCTCCACGCTAGCCGTGGCGCACTAATCCCCTAAAGGCTGTGTTCAAGCCGCCAACCCCAGTCCTCTCCCGGTGCTCCGACCGAAACCCGAGCCTCAGCTCGCAGCCCCGCCCGCCCCGGCGGGTGAGCAGACAAGCCTCTCGGCCTGGTGAGTGCCGGTCAGCCCTGATTCTCCGTGCGGGAATCTCTCCGCTCTGCCCTCCGCACCCCTGTTGCTGCTCTCTCCTCCATGGCTCTGAAGCTCCCCGCTCCGCCACCCACAGTCTCCGGCCGCGAAGGGGCTTACAGGTGTGTGGACACCTTTCCTCCTTCACAGCGCCCTCCCAGAGGTGCAGGTCCCGTCCCTATTCTTTTGTCTCTGTTTATTTTTTTCTTTTGCCCTACCCAGTTACGTGGGGGGTTTCTTGCCTTTTGGCAGGTCTGAGGTCTTCTGCCAGCGTTCAGTGGGTGTTCTATAGGAGTTGTTTCACGTGTAGATGTATTTCTGATGTATCTGTGGGGAGGAATGTGATCTCCGCGTCTTACTCTTCCGCCATCTTCTCAAATCTCCCAGCATTCAGTTTTAAAGGGATTTTCCCCCTCCCTATGATGTAAAGTGCCTCAAATTATGACCAAACCTATAGCAGAGTTGGTTACGCAGAACAGACATGGTTTAGCAGGTGTAATAGGAAACTCAGGGTCACGCAGCCCCTACACTTGGGATGAAGCAGCCAGTATAGTCTTCTCACATTGTATTGTTGTTTTAATTTTTTGGCTGCACTGCATGGCATGTGGCATCATAGTTCCCCGATCAGGGATCGAACCCATGCCCCCTGAATTGGAAGTGTGGATTCTTAACCACTAGGGAAGTCCACTAGGACCGCCAGGGAAGTCCCTTCACACACCTGTATTTTGAAGCCAGCACGAGGGCAGCAGTTTTGTATCAAAGTAGGACAATCATTCCAGAAATCTGAGAATTAGCAAGAAAGGAAGTGGATGCCCCTGATAGCACCCAACATCATGGTTTGAAGCAGACAAGAGAGGATGAGCAAAAGGCCAAGTAAAAGCTCTCAGGAAGTGATGTCAATGTCTCCCTTTCCTTTGAATACACAAGAAGAAAATGATTTCTGGGAAGTAATAGAGAGAGGCAAAGACCGTGGCTTTGCAGGTGGAAAACATTTGTATTACATATGTATCTAAAAAGTATTAGAAATTTCCTGGAATTATCACCTTAATCGATATCAGATCCACTTCTAGGCATTTTGCATATACTCTCTCATTTTATTATTACAACACTTTATGAGGTTGGTATTATTACTATTGTTGTTTTTATTGTTATCATTATTATTGTCATGATACCCATTTTGCAGATATGAAAATAGAGGGTAGAAGAGATAAATAATTTTCACAAAATCACCTACCTACGATTAAAATCTCAGCTAAATAGACATCAAAACCCATGATTTTTTTATAAAAGAGACTTTATAGTAAGATGAAGAGAAATAAGAGGGCATTCCAAGTCTTCGTTCACACTGCAGGTTCTTTGTTATTCCCAAGGGATACCTTTTCTTTTCTACTCGATTCTTCAACAGTACCCTGTTGGCAGAAGGCTTCAAGTACCAATAAAAGCAATGTTTGTAGGGCTTTGTGAGTGATGCTTTCAACCTCATTATGAAAAGTAACAATAAATTGAAGTGCCTGTTCGCAAACAAACAGCCGCTCAAGCATGATTACATCTAATAAACCACTAGTCTACATTCAATTTTAATTTATGCATATTTATCATTAATAAGTCATCAGGCGTAATTAAACTGAAGTTATTAATTATAGTCAAACGAAGTTAACATTTAGAAAAGATGGCAACTTAAAGATCAAGAGCCATATTTCATAAAGGAAATATATAAGTGGGCTACAAACATTGAGGGATATTTATAGATTCTCTGTGAAGTCTTTCCCAGAAAGATGGTAGCCAAGGTGGAGGAAACGGTGCATAAAGAGTACCTCTGGGTATTCACAGCCAGGTAAGCTGGAACACATTACACTGAATTGAAGAGTCATGGGTGTTGAGCCCTGATACCAGGGTTATTCAGTCAATGATTTGAAGTAAAGAACTGGACCTCTAGATTTCCAGTTGATTTGAAATGTGAGAGTAGGGAGCAAGGAGAGCCTGGAAGAGCACAGTGAGTATAAGCAGTGTCTGACAGGAGTTGGAGATTCTCCTAGAGGCAAGAGGATGTGCAAAGTAGATACAGGATGGATAGGTAACAGCAATGCACAGAAGTCATCCCAACACCAATCTGCAGAATTCTGATGGTACGTTTATAAAAAATGACCTCTCCGGCTCTCCCTTGTTTCTCAATTGTCTCAATTACTAATAGGTCTAATTACAATTGTCTCTAATTACTAATAGGATTTCAGTAACCCACTCTGCTTCTAGGCACCAATATCCTTCCAGGCTTATCGCCTTGTAACTCTTGATTCCCACCTGACACCCTTTTCTCCTCCCCACTTACACGTCCTGTTCACCATTAAACAAACAAAACCAAAATTCTATTGATCATTCCTCTCTAATCAATCAATCTGGAAGCAAAAGGATGGCACCAGTGATATTTTAAGATCCATATCATGTAAACAACCACACATTAAATACTTCCTGGGGTGGAGTTACAACTCTAGTCCCTATTAGATTTCAGACAATTCCTTTAAACACGCTAAGCCTCAGCTTCCTTGGCTATAAAACAGGCCAAAGATAAGTTTTTATTTCATATGATTTCTGTGAGGATTAAATGAGATACTGCATGTAAAGCATGTCCATGCTGTGTGGTACAGGGAGTCTTTTCCAGCATAGTAAAAGTTCATGAGAGAAGGTGAGAAGAAAGGTTCTGAAAAATAGTAGGAGAAAAGCTTCAATAGTTGAGGCTCTTTCTAATTAAAAGCAAGATGTGAAAAAATGGTCTTCTATTCAGTTCCGGGTCGCATTCATGTTCTGAGCATCTAAAGGTAGACCACGAGTGGCTTGAAATCCTTCCACGTTTCTGGTAAATTAAACTCCAACTGCAAGGCAGTTAGCACCAGCCACCTTCTGATAACACTGGAGAGGGATGGGTAGGGTGATCAAACATCCTGGTTGCTCAGGGTAATCCTAGTTAATGCCTGTTATCCTGACTTAAATATTAATAGCTCATCTACTCACTTTCAGAAAGGCATCATTTTGTGTAAAAAATTACATGATCACTCAGAAAAAGACCATCACTCCCATATGAATGCAAGGAACAAGCACATTTTGCTTCTCACTGCACCAAAGGGTTGCATTTCAAATGTGTGGAAAAAGCAGACTGCACTGCTGTTCTTATCAATTCAGTCCGATCACTGGATCTTATTGCTTCTTGCCACAGAATTTTGCTTGAGATAGCAGTTCATGCAGTCCAAGAAAACTGTTTTGTGCCCCAAACACACTTGCTTATGAATCATGAAATTAAAAATTAAAGGGAAAGTAGAGTATAAGGCTTACCTCAAAATCATCGACTAGAGCTACGATATGTGTTGTTATGATAGAAACATCACACATAGATGCTATGTAACTAAAGAGAACCGGCATTGAATCAAACTGTGTAAGAATATGAGGAGAAAACAAGTTTCACTTGGCAAAAATTCCAAATGGTCATTAAGAAGTCTGTTTCCAAGTCGATTCTACAGACAAACAGAGATTAAAGTAGGATGTTAGGCAGCCCGAGTTTCTTGAACCTCAAATCCCCTAAAAAGTAGATTCTATCTACTAATTCATCATACACAAGAGAATTTCCCTTTCTAGCTTATTCACAACCATTTTTGAGATTCAGAGCTCATTTCCTTTTTAGAAAAAGTACCAAACCAGGATTCACCAACCCAACTGTCTCCCACTTAAATTTGGAGAAATACTGTGACATCTGAGTTCTCAGAAGGAAACACTTACCACATACAGTGTTGTTATCACTGATAAATATTTATCAGGTATCTGCTATATATGGAGGAGACACATGTCGGTGCTGTGTGTTATACTGAAGTATACATACATGCATTATTAAATCTCCCCAGGGGAAGCCTCCTGCACTGTTGGTGGGAATGTAAACTTATACAGCCACTATGGAGAACAGTATGGAGGTTCCTTTAAGAACTAAAAATAGAACTACCATAAGACCCAGCAATCCCACTACTGGGCATATACCCAGAGAAAACCGTAATTCAAAAGGTCATGTACCACAATGATCACTGCAGCATTATTTACAATAGCTAGGACATGGAAGCAACCTAAGTGTCCATCTACAGATGAATGGATAAAGAAGATGTGGCACATATATACAATGGAATAGTACTCAGCCATAAAAAGGAATGAAATTGAATTATTTGTAGTGAGGTGGATGGACCTAGAGTCTGTCATACAGAGTGAAGTAAGTCAGAAAGAGAAAAACAAATACCGTATGCTAACGCACATATATGGAAACTAAAAAAGAGGTACTGATGAACCTAGTGGCAGGGCAGGAATAAAGACACAGATGTAGAGAACCAACTTGAGGACACAGGGGGTAAGTGGGAGCTGGATGAAGTGAGAGAGTAGCACTGACATATATACACTACCAAATGTAAAATCGATGGCTAGTGGGAAGCGGCCGCACAGCACAGGGAGATCAACTCGATGCTTTGTGACCACCTAGAAGGATGGGATAGGGAGGGGGGAGGGGGGGAGGGAGGCTCAAGAGGGAAGGGATATGGGGATATATGTATACATATAGCTGATTCACTTTATTGTACAGCAGAAACTAACACAATATTATAAAGCAATTATACTCCAATAGAGATGTGGAAAAAAAAAATCTCCCCAGTGAAGCAGAAGTGAAACATGATGGATGGATAATAATGTAGAAGTTCTCTATAGTTTTATAAACATTCAGAAATGCTAGTATAAACGTTGTATTTACTATCCAAAGGCCATTAATCTGGTATGTTCTCTCTTTGCTCAAGGACGAATGGAGGGCTGAAGTGGTGAAAATGCAATGCCCTAGAAGAACTATGAATAGGAAGTTTTCATTTACGTCCTTCCTATCCATCTTGGTCTTCTATATATAGAGCAAATACATCAAGAGCAGCCTCCTCCCCCAGAATTCCCTCCCAGCTGAGACCTCCAAGTACTTCAAAATGAACACTGAGCCTGTCTATACATGGAAGAAATTAAACAAAATCGCAAAGCTTTTCTGCTAAACTTCCCAGGAATGTTAAAAAAAAAAAAAGGTTCCAGGATACTCAAATACGTCTTTCATTTTGAAATGTTGCCTGAAAAAATGTATTCTATATTCTTAAATTTTCATAATCATCATTCACTTTGCAACAGAGGCCAAATTCAATGGCTCTGGAAATAGACAAGTCCTCCAAGGCTCTGATTTCTGAGCCCAGCTCATTACCAAATTGCTGTGTGACCTTGGGCACTGCACTTAACCTTTCAGAGCTTCAATTCTCTTGCTTGTCCTATGTGGGTAATACCGTTGAGCCAACTCACAGGATAGTTGCTAGGAATGCCTAATTGAATGAGATTTAAAGCATTGTGTAAATTTTATATATATACACACACACATACAGATATATATGGCCACTATGCTTAATGCAAGCCTTTAACACAGATTTCAAAAGAAGCAACTCGTGTTTGTATCTGCATAAACCATCAGGATGACAGTCAAGGCAAGTAGACATTTTCCTTCTAAGGCAGGCACTCACGGAAGCCTATAGGCGATAGTTCTAATTTCTAGGGAAGGGTTTCCAGGTCAAGCTCATGTTTCATAGCATAGTAAGAACACAACTCAGGGGCACAAACCTCAGAGGCTTCAGAGATAGAAACTTCAGCTGGAAACTTCAGAACCTCAGATCCTCCAAACTTTTTACAAGAGTGAAATGTATCACTTGGCCATTTGCTGTATGGATGGAGTCTGCTATGTTGTAAATGCACCATCGCTCGTGATGGCTCAACCACATAAATCCTGGTTTCTGCAACTTTTTGCAACACCCTTTCCAGGATGTGTCTACATGTAAAAATTAATTTACCTGAAATGTAACCTGTGGGGAGTCAATCACACATTAATATCAGTTATGATATTAAACTTTTTGGTTTGGGAATCGTGGTAAAACAAGTTAAAGAAAAATAATTGTGAAGGCAAACCGACCGTTTTTCATTCAACTATAAATATTAACACTAATTATCCCTTTTATGCATGAGGTACATGCTATCACCCGTCTTGCTGTTTTGCTTTGCAGTGTCAACCTAAAGTCACTACATTTCGAAATTCCTTTTTTGACTAAGTGTTGATGGAATAACAACACTAACTTTAGAATCAGGGAATCTAGAATCCCAGGTTTGTGAACTTGGGAAAATTACTTATCTCCTGGTGTCGCAAAGGGAAATAATTAGAATACCTTCTTTGGGACTTTGAAGAAGAAGAATTAGATAAAGCGATGGATGTAAAGGTGTTAGCTCAGCGTTTGGCATCCGGTAAGTACATAAAATTGTTAATTGGTAGACAGGTTAGTGTGGTAGACAGGTTAGTGTGGAGGACAGGGTAAGTGCATTTCCTCTCCCTCTTCATCTATATAACCCCTCAGCTTTCTTTGAGACCCAACAGAGGATCATCTCTTTCAAGTCTTTCCCACCCAACCCTCAGCCAAGGGGCCCTCCCGCCATGCTTCCTTCCCTCTGCTTCTACAAAATCTGCGCTGTATCCTATTGTCTTCTTGCCTCTTTTGGCCTCCAAACAGTAAGCCTCCTCAGGTCTTGTTGTAGCATGTAAAACCTGGTAGACAACTAATGAATGATTGCTGAATAAATAAAAGGATGAATGAGTGATGGTCATGTCTGCATGAACATATAAACATCGACCAAATATTTATTTTCTTAAAAGGGAAGTTGGAGATATTAGTTTCTACCCATGAGGCAGAGAACATGTCTGGAGAAACTCTGCTGGCATAGAAAAATAATAGATTGCTGGAGAAGTTTGTTTTTTAATTCATTTGAAAATGTTTATCTTTTTAAATTTTGGAAATTTTCAAACATATTAAATACACCCAATGTATCCATCCATCAGCTGCAATAATTATATGCCAGGCTGGTTTCATCTATACCCCTACCCACTTATTCACACCCAAATTATTTCAAAGAACATTCTGACATCATATAATTTCATCTGTAAATATTTCAGGACAGATTTATAAAAGATAAGGGCTCTTTTTTAAACAAAACCATAGGAACACTATCATACATAGAAATATTAATACCAATTACCCTAAAATACTTATAAACACCCAACTGTCATTGAGCTGCAATTTGGGTCCAGTTGTTAACTGGGCTACAATTGGCTGATATGTCCTATAGGAGCCTCCTCCTTTTCTTTTTGTTTCCTTTGCAATTCTCTTTGAAATGAGTTAAAAATATTTTATGAATGCATTGTTTAAAAATTGGACATTAAGGAAAAATTTTGGAGTACTGGCTTTTGGGAAAATTTCTCCATTGCTGATGGTAAGAGCCTGGCTTTTAATGGATGTCATAAATCAGGGAACAAGAGACAAAGTCTGTGGCCAGAGTACTCTCCCCTACACACACACACACACACACACACACACACACACGCGTGCGTGCAAAAAGCCTGAATCCCTTAGTGTGTGGACTGGGAAATCACCTGTTTTGACAGAGAGAAAAGTGGGGTGCTTGTCTGTCTTGGCCTTGGTTCTAGAAGGAATAGAAAAAAAAGAAGTCACCCAGAGATTTGCTAATCAGATGCCTACAATTAATATACATGTGGAGCTGGAATTTTCACTATTCTCTCTGGAAGAAGAATACATAAGACATAACTGTTCATAAGGTGTTCTGGATTATTCTGGAAGTGGAATACTGAAATCCTCTAGGGAGGAGATACTGTTCTAGAAATTGAGAATACAGCAAAAGAAAAACATTATTCCTGTACTCATAGACTTTACATTCTAGTGGAGGGAGACAAATACAAAATAAGTGTCAAATATTTAGTGTTTCATATGGCAATTAAATGATGTGCAAAAAGCCAAAAAACAAAACAGAACAAAATGTAGAAGGGAGTGCTAGGGAATGTGTGTGTGTGTGTGTTAGGGGGTAATTTTAAACTTAAAAGCCTCAATGAAAAGGGAATATTTGAGCTGGAACATGAAGGAGGTTGGGGGGGTCATCTGTATAATATGTAAGGAAAGAGAAGTCTAGGCAGAGTGAATAATATTTGCAAAGGCCCAGAGTCAAATTCCAGAAAGAAAAAGGGAGACAAGAGTGGCTAGATCACTGGGTATACTGGGGTGTAAAGGGAAGATAGAAAAGGTCAGTGCCTCCACATGGAAAAAGAAATTGGATTCTTATCTAATAGCATACATAAAATGAATTATTACAGACGTACGTAAAATTTTCCAAAGGTAAAGATAGGGAAACTTTATGTCTTTGGGATAGGAAAGAATATCTTAAAACACAAAAATGAAAATCATAAAGTAAATGATTGGTAAATTTAACTACGTTGAAATTAAGTATTTCTGCTCACTGAATGACAAACCGTACCCTGAATGGTAATATTTGCATTACACGGAACCAAGTAAGCTTCACTCTTCAGCATACAATCTCCAAAATAATAAGAAAAGAGCTTCCCTGGTGGCGCAGTGGTTGAGAGTCTGCCTGCCGATGAAGGGGACGCGGGTTTGTGCCCCGGTCCGGGAAGATCCCACATGCCGCGGAGTGGCTGGGCCCGTGAGCCATGGCCGCTAAGCCTGTGCGCCTGGAGCCTGTGCTCCGCAACGGGAGAGGCCACAACAGTGAGAGGCCCGCATACCGCAAAAATTTAAAAAATAAAAAAAAATAAGAAGAAGAAGAAGAAAAAAGACCCAAGCACTTACCATGTTTCATTCACTTGCCAAGTGTTTTACATGAATCAACTCAATCCTCATAACAATCCTAAACCACAGTTACTCTTATCATTCCCATTTTTCAGGTCAGAAAATGGAGGCACCGAGAGGTTTGGTACCTTGTCCAAGGTGCCAGTAAAGTGATAGAGAGAAGACGTGAAACCCAAGCAGTCTGGGTCCTGAGCCTGTGTTCTTACCTGCTTTGCTTTGCTGTCACCCTCCCCCACTTTGTTGCAAAGCCCTCTGCTCCTTCAACATTCTCAGCCACCTGCAAGAATTGCAATCCAATACAACGGTAATCCAATAATCTGGGTTAATGTCATAGTCACGGGGTGTGACAACTGTTCCCAGGAATCAGAACTCCAAGTCAGTTAGGATCCTTGGCCCCTAGAGGAAGCCTATGAGCACCAGGACCAGCACCATGGGCATATGATCCGTGCGGGTTCACACAGGCTCAGTGGGGCTCTTGGTTTAATGCTCTCCTGCAGCTAAAAAGTGTTAGTAATTTTTGAGCAAGGCACTCACGTTTTCGTTTTGCACTGGGCCCTGCAAGTTATATTGCTGGTCCCTGATAAGAACAGATGATGGTAACGTGGTGAATTAGTGAAAACCTCTTTGTCTTTGGGCTCATTTTCCTCCTTGGAAGTATATACTCAGAGAGGTGACTAGGAAGGGTTTGCTCTATCCTGGAGTTGACAGTTGCTTACTGTGTATTTCTCTCTTAGCACTGAAATATCTTGAGCCGGAAAAGATTTACATAATAAGCCAGTTACGTGAACTCCACAGGATGGGCGAAGAACTCAGTCCACTCCGGGTCATGAAGACATGCTATTAAACAATGTTGAGTTATGGAAATTTGTACGCTTACCTACACATTTTATTTTTATTCAAGAAAACAGATTCTCCTTATTTCTTGGCCAGATAATTGAACAATCTCATACTTTTCCCAATGGTTTCCAATGCTGTTTAACTTCATTATTTTCTGTACTATTTTTTTTTCCCTAAAACACACCCATGCTTAAAATTTAACTTGTCTATCAGAATTCCAGGTAATGTCCATACTTCTTAGAAAGGCACAAATCTCTTCATGAGCTGGCTCCTGTATGTCTCTCTAGCCCTATTTCTTATCACTCTCCCATGTGAACTATACAACTCAAGCATCACAAGCTACCTGTAACTCGTTTAATTAAAATGGATTTTCATGCTGCCAAGCCTCTTCACACACATCCCCTCTTCTATCTTTAAGATACTTGTAGTCCATGTTAACCTGGAAACTCCTGATCTACCAAATCTTGTCTCCTCTAACCACTTAGCTAAAGCAAGACACCCTCCTCCTGGCTATTTAATACCCTGTGCTCATTCTTGTTATAAAAGAATATGTTTACATACTGGAATCCCCTAATAAAAAGCCCCCCGATTAAAGTAACCTCATCTTATTCATCTTAATGCTACTAGCAGTTGGCACAAAACTTGGTATAGTCAGCCCTATGCAAAGCTTCCCTGAATGAATGATACCTTCGTCCATTATCATTCATTCAATAACCCATTAGGCACGTACTTTGTGGCAGCGTTTCAGTGTTTCTAAACAGTGAACAAGACAAAGAGCTTATGAGTTTCTAAACAGTGAACAAGACAAAGAGTTTATGTGTTTCTAAACAGTGAACAAGACAAAGAGCTTATGAGTTTCTAAACAGTGAACAAGACAAAGAGTGTATGTGTTTCTAAACAGTGAACAAGACAGAGAGCTTATGTTCTAGCTGGGAGACTGGGCAGTGCAGTGAGGAAACTAACACAGGGTGATGAACAAGAAAGAGAAGGGGAAGAAGGTGATTTCTAAGGTAGTCAGACAAAGACTCTCTGAGATATGGCATTTGAACTGAAAACAAAGCGTTGATCGAAAGGTACCCATGCTAAAGGCTGGGAGAAGAACACTTTAGGGAGAAGGAATAGCAAATGAAAGTCTGAGCAAGATAGAACAAGCTTGGTCAGAAAGGAGGCCAGGGAATTCCCTGGTGGTCCAGTGGTTAGGACTGCACGCTTTCACTGCTGAGGGTCCGGGTTCAATCCCTAGTTGAGGAACTAAGATCCAACAAGCTGCACGGCACGGCCAAAAAAAAGTTTTTTTTTAAAAAGAAAGGAGGCGAGCATAACCACAGGAATTTAAACAGTGGAAGGTAGGGCTTGAGTTCACAAAGTTGCCTATTAGAAAGAGACGGTGAGGGTGAAGCCTCCTGATGATTTCGACCATGTGAGGGGAGGTCCACTTCTACAGCCCTCATCATCCCTGGACCCGCTCTACCTCCCGTACTTATGTCTCCTTTGGGAAGGATAAGTGGCCCCTAAATCATGACTTCGCGAGAAAGAAGTGTACAGACATGGCTCCTCTTTCTCTCGCCTTCTCTTTCTTCGGGATACACCTGCTTGGAGGATGCACGTATTCTGATCTGTTTTTAACCAGACTCATTCAAGTTTTTAGGTGTCCAGCAGGGGCTGTGATCTGGTAGTTAAGTCTGTCTAATTCTTTTCTCTTTTTTTTTTTTTTTTTTTTTTTTTGCGCTATGCAGGCCTCTCACTGTTGTGTGGCCTCTCCCATTGCAACGCACAGGCTCAGCGGCCATGGCTCACGGGCCCAGCCGCTCCGTGTCATGTGGGATCTTCCCGGACCGGGGCACGAACCCGTGTCCCCTGCATCGGCAGGTGGACTCTCAACCACTGCACCACCAGGGAAGCCCAAGTCTGTCTAATTCTAGGGTTGAGAATGAGCTAATATTTTGATCTCCCTCTGCTTTGACGAACTCATTTGTTACTGAATTTGGGACGGGGAAAATAGGTGAGAAAAGACAGACACCCCCCCTCAAAGTCTAAAACCCCATGTGAGCTTGTTGGTCACGTAAAATGTTATTTCATGTTCCATGCAATGTAATACAATATGTATTTATTAAACTCTATTATTGTCCTGCTAGAAGAGTGTGTGTCTCTCTCTTTCTCCCTCTCTCTCATTTTCTCCTCACACATATGTGCACACACACACACACACATACACAGCACTAAGTATCTTCTGTTTATAAAATTAACAATTTTTGTGGCTTGGGCTTGGGTACTCACAAATCCTACAGTTTACCCAAGGAAGGCAAAGTATGAATCAGAGGACAACGTGGGTATTCTCAACTGAGCAACTGTTGCTGAGGTAGCCTCTTCACATAGGATAAGAAAACCCTAGGGAGCAAGCTGACTTATAAAATCTGTAGTTCCAAGTTGACATATTAAGATCACAACATTTAACTCTAACTCTAGGCTTTGTTTTAGTAATACAAATTAAATCATTCATAAATCTACCACCATGAGTCAAAAACCAATGAGTCAAAACCTCCTGAAACCACGCTTTCATTGAAAGTCATCTTAAAATTGGACCAAAGCCAAGGAAGTGAAAATTAATTAATTCCTTCTTTTTTTTTTTTTTTTTTTTTTTTATGCGTTACGCAGGCCTCTCACTGTTGTGGCCTCTCCCGTTGCGGAGGACAGGCTCCGGACGCGCAGGCTCAGCGGCCATGGCTCACGGGCCCAGCCGCTCCGCGGCATGTGGGATCTTCCCAGACCGGGGCACGAACCCGTGTCCCCTGCATCGGCAGGCGGACTCTCAACCACTGCGCCACCAGGGAAGCCCAATTCCTTCTTTTTAATTGTAGAAAACTATTTAATAAACTGAAAGTAACACTCCAGCTAAAGCAAAACTAATTTATTCTATTTCTTTGTAGAAAGTACACTGAAAGTCTAAAAATAAACTTCTAATTAGAATGGGTACCTTGATTTCTGAAAGGCAACTCATTCACCTCTATAGGGAAATAAGGATTACATTGTGTTGCATTGTATTGTCTGAAGAGAATTCTAGAGATATGAGAAAGAAACCAGCCGGAAGTAAAAACATTTTGACAACAAAGAGCATTCACATTCAAGGAAACACAGACTTTTGCTAACAATAAACCATTATGAACATCCATGTAAGCCACAGGATTTATTTATGGTAAAGTAGCTTGACTGTTGAATGAAGAGAAATAGTGTTTGAAAGCAACTTTTAGATGCAGACTAGAAGGCATAACAGTGGATTCCAGGCATAAAAGACAGAAGAACCTCATGCATCAAATCTACATTCGATTCTTTTGTTTGCTTTTTTATTGATTTGATTTTGTTTGGTATGTTAGCTTTTTTTTTTTTTTTTTTTTGCTGTACGCAGGCCTCTCACTTTTGTGGTCTCTCCCGTTGCGGAGCACAGGCTCCGGACGCGCAGGCTCAGCGGCCATGGCTCACGGGCCCAGCTGCTCCGCGGCACGCGGGATCTTCCTGGACCGAGGCACGAACCCGTGTCCCCTGCATCGACTCTCAACCACTGTGCCACCAGGGAAGCCCCGCTTTTTTTTAAAAAGACAGCCAAGACAACACTGTTTACGATAGATAATGGATAGGAACAATAGCATACGTATTTTGATATGAATTCAAAGTACACGGAGACTCCAGATTTTGTTTGTTTGAAGTAAACTTTCTGGCTCAGATCACGCCCAGGGTGAGTGCCTTCTCCCTCCTCCCAGTTTCTGTTCTACATGAAGCTGTCATTCGACTGCATTTATAACCCCTGGAGCTTCATTTTCCTTTTCTAGATTTCTACTTAATTTACGACAGCCCTCTTCCTGAGCTGAAACTTTGAAGTGAAAAGAGGATGATGTTTGTGGTGGAAGCAGGCGGGCAGGTTCTGCACTCCTCTGCCTATATAGTTCAGCACTGAGAGGGATGGACAGAAACCTAAGGAAGTGAAGGGAGTCAGGGTCTGAGTTCTCTCCCAAAGGGCTGAGCATGGGTGTCCTGGAGAGGCTGGTCTCAGCGGTGAACAATCAGTGTCCCTATCGGTTCCTGCTGCCTTCCAGCACCACTGTCCCCTTCCCCTTCCAGATACCTCCTGACCTGAAGGGGGCTGATGAATCCACGGGCTGCTGCGTGATTGAAGGACCAATCTGATACAAACTGGGCCATCAGACTCTCTTACTTGGTAAGCCGAATAAAGACCCTGAAGGGAAGGAAGCTTCTGTGGGTGCTGGGTTCTTGACTTCCCTGGTGTTTTGTAGAGTAAGGACTAGAGAGCCATTCTTGGGCTCTATAACTGCTACTTATGAGAGTAGAGATTCAAAGGAAGCCTGTTAGAAGGGGCAGGACAGCAGGTATACACAGAGAAGCAGAGATGGAAGAATCACACTGATTCTGACAGTTGAAGAGAGAACCCTCAGCTCCTGTTTGCATTTCTAGTTATCATATGTCCATAAATTTTCTTTTTCTTATTTTCGGACATCTGTGAGATTTCCTGTTCTAACTTCCCAATAAGCCTCTTTTTACTTACTGTAGATTGGAAAGCTTCACAGAAAAACCTTTGATTCTTGAAAACCAAAATAGACTTGATTAGAACAATACTGTAGAGGGAAGTTACACCTTTTTTAAAGACTCCATTGGCTCATAGTTAAATTAAATATTTCTACAGGTCAGTGGTCCTCAAAGGTTAATGTTTCTTAAAATGACTAAGGCAGTTGGTTTGAAAATGCAGATTTGGAGGCCCCAATCCTGACTTCAAAATCAGAATCTCTTAGGGTTTTAACAAGCATTCCAGGTAATTCTGAGCTAGAATTCCATGGGCCACACTTTTAGAAACTTGTTCAAACTATTCTAAGTTTTACCCCTTAAACAATCCAGGCCACTGAAAGACTGCACATGACCGTAATTCTGCATTTCAACATCATACCCTTCAGTCATATATTAAAAAGACTCTATGACTTTAACGCACTTCCTATAGACATATTGCCTCAGTTGATGACCTCAGTTAAAATGTGGAGTTCCAGTAGGAAATTACTTGAAATATTAATAACCAAAAGAACAGACTGACTGCACAAAAGAATGACTGAATGAATGAGTGAGTGAATGAATGAATGAATACAAGGGACGGAATGTGTTTCCACTTTAACCACATTTGCCAGGAAACCAGAGACAGATTTGATTCCCGAAATCCCACATCTTCTATTGCCGCCATCATCACGTGTTACAGAAGATATTCAGTTGTAAAGGCAGATCACCTTTCCTTTCAGCAGTCAGTGAGGTTTGGCTTAAGCACGTAAGTTCTAACTAGCATCCATTTATTTGACACAGATATACTGAATTCTATTCTGTGTTAAGTTTCTTATGAGGCATTTTGGGAAAGAAAACTGAAAACGGTTTAGCTCTCAAAGACTTCGTGTCTCTTCGGAGGGACCCAAAACACGTTTACCAAGAGTGAGAATGCAAGCCATTCAGACAGCGTTATGAGACTCAGGAGTGAGAAGTGGTTATTTCCAGCAGAAGGATCAGGCCAAGTTCTCTGGAGAAGGTGGGGCTTTACATCTGGTAAGACGGGCAATGAGTAGAGATGAGAAAGGTACTCTAGGCAGGGTGGAATTCTGATTTTCCTTACTACCTTTCCTTATAGCTCCTTGAAGCTCTGCAGAGCGCATACTATATTTTGTAACTGCATATTCATTTAGGCAATTATATATTCGATGCCTCCATCTTCCGTCACTAGACGGCACTCACCACAGCAGAGGGCTGTGTGCGTTTTCCTCACCGCTTTACACCTATACTTACAGTACTTAACACAGCGTCTAGAACACAGTGATGGTTCAGCAAATACCTGCTACCGAATGAGTGGTTAAGAGCCTAGGCTTCCTCGTGCTTTTGCCATTTATTCGCTTTGCAATCTTGGGACCCACAGCTAAGCCTCTATGTCCTCCTATGTAAGATGGGGTCGTAATAGTCCTTTCCATATAAACGTGAGGTAACAAATAGGACAATGTATGTCAATAAATTATAGCTATTATCACTTTGATAGGAAGAGGCAGTGATGTGAAGCAAAGTAGAAGTTACAGGCTTTTAGCAATAAGCGTTTGAACTTGTCTAGATTTTTTTCCTGTAACTTTACAGGCTCACCAGGCAAAGCAGTGTAGCAAGTTTAATTTAAACTGGGTATTTGGACCTGGTCTTTGCTCCTGTTGGACGAGGTGGCCAGGAGGGCTTCCCTTGAAGATCCCGTTGCTTCTTTTATGGAATAGGACTAAGAGAACGGCTGTTCCTTTATCACGAAACTGCCCTGATGGTCAATGAGAGAGCACACGTGAAAGCTCTGTGTGACAGATCTGTGCTGTACAGAGCCTGTGCTTCAGGTTTGAGAGTACCTGGCTCTGAATCCTTGAATTGCTAGTAAACAAGGAAGATGAGCTGTGCCTCTGTGAAAACAGGGCTCGTTGTGGCATGAAATCAGGCAGTCTCTCAGGTCAGAGAAATCTGGATTCCAACCCTGGCTCTAGATCTACCACCTGGGGCCACTGGGGGAAGTAAAGAAAAATCCCAGCTGGCGATACTGTGAACTCCAGGTCCCGGTAAATACACATCAATCTCTGGTCCAGAAAGAAGGGGGGCTAGAGGGTAGGAGGAAGAGTGTGGACTGAGAAGGCGACCCAGTCAGCTATTAAGTGGACTAATATTCGCTCTGAGTGAGGGGTGTGGGTAACGCCCATTAAAAGCCCCGCCCTCTGAGCAGCAGCTCCCCTCATAACCCAGTGGTGTTCTGAGTACTGGGGCTATGTAGTGATCTCTAGGCTTTAAATTATAGACTAAAGGGGGCACATCCTCCCCAATGGAGCCTATAAAAACAAAGGCACCTATACTCTGTGTATTGGGGCTGTGGCTTGGGATGTATATGTAAGATACACATCTTATTTTATTTAGTTTTTCAAAAACACTTGGGAATAGAAAACATCCAAAATTTATAGAGGTTGTAACCTAGATTTAAATTAAGTCACTTTCTCAAGGAAAGTCATTAGATGATTATATTGCCTTCAACACTATTTTGGGGGCTGGTGTTCCAGGACCCAAATCTTCATTACTCAAACACAAGAGACTCTTCATTCTTTTTTTTTTTTTAAACAATTCCTAAGATTTTTT
Source organism: Phocoena phocoena (assembly GCF_963924675.1). Taxonomy (NCBI): domain Eukaryota; kingdom Metazoa; phylum Chordata; class Mammalia; order Artiodactyla; family Phocoenidae; genus Phocoena; species Phocoena phocoena. The sequence continues at coordinate 23,004,396 of NC_089225.1, read as the reverse complement.
AAAATTAATTAATTAATTTATTTTTGGCTGCGTTGAGTCTTCGTTGCTGCACGTGGGCTTTCTCTAGTTGTGGCGAGTGGGGGCTACTCTTAGTTGCGATGTGCAGGCTTCTCATTACGGTGGCTTCTCTTGTTGCGGAGCACAGGCTCTAGGCGGGCAGGCTTCAGTAGTTGTGGCGTGCGGGCTCAGTAGTTGTGGCTTGCGGGCTCTAGAGTGCAGGCTCAGTAGTTGCGGTGCAAGGGCTTAGTTGCTCCACGGCATGTGGTATCTTCCTGGACCAGGGCTCGAACCCGTGTCCCTGCACTGGCAGGCAGATTCTTAACCACTGCGCCACCAGGGAAGTCCCGACTCTTCGTTCTTTGGGTATAAATTAGTACTCCATCCTCTATTTCCCAGGTGGAGAAAAGTACAGATGATGGGCCTTAGGGGGGAAGGAAGGGACCATATGCACTTGAAAGGAGTAAGTAAAGAGAGAGGCTGATGTTAGTATGCCTCTGAGTGGGAGAAAGGTGATTTTTGACCTATCTGACATTCTGAATGACCAATACCTCTTCCCCTAATTGGCCTGGACGCACTGAACACTCTGTTAATGCTTTGATTTCATCTAAATGGAAGCAAAATCTTTAGGAATTAGAGCTGGTAGTAAGACAGATATGGAGTTCATTTAGTCATTCATTCAACAATTACTAAACACCCATCATGTGCCTTCTAGATTTTATAATCTAAGAAAAATACAGACATGGAAACAAGTGCATTATACCAGCACATGGATGACTAGACAATGCAGGATAGCAACAAAATAAAAGACACAAGTTCCCCAGTCTTAAGGAACTTACATCATCATCAAAATTGCTGCCATGTGTCCTATTCTCATTTAATCCTATGAATTGGGTGCCAATATTACCTCATTTTAGAAAGGAGAAAACTGAAACACAACAAAGTTTAAAGTGCATCTAATACGACTTGTACAGCAAAGATCGGATTTGAACCAAGGAAGTCTAACTTGAGGTGCCATGTTCTTCACCACTAAATAGTACACCACCTGGACATTAAAAAAACATTACTGTCTTTGACACTGGAAACTCAAGATGTAACTCCAGGAGGTTTGACGCAGGAGCAAAGGATCCCACCAAATAAGGTTGCCTAGCAATTCCCAGCAGTAGTTTGCCTTCGGCCTTCCTATTGCCATGACACTGCTCGCCAGCAGGCCCCTTAGAGATGAAAGTTAAAGGAGCTCCCTCAGCCTTAAATTATTAAGACTGACAAATAATTAATCATTAGCTCCATGGTTTCTAGGAATTTACAGAAAGACCTATTTTGAATATGCCACATTTTATCTACTCAAGTGTCTAATAACTTTACCTCTTACATATTTTTCCCTTCCATGGAAGTGATATACACATCTGGGAATCATGACAAAATTAGCCACTGGCAGTAAAAAGGAGGGTAACAGTAAAACAAGCAAAACAAGGGTGGCCATGAGCTGATGGTAATTTTTACTTGGTGATGGCTGCATAAGAGTGCATTCTATTAATCAGTAATATTTTATATTAGCATTATATTAATTTATGTAGATGTCTGAAATTTGTATTATTAAGTGTTGAAAATATAAAGTGAGCTCCTTTAAAGGTAGCTTGAGAGAAATCTTGGAAAATCAGTACTGATTTGTGACTTCAAAGTAAAAACATTAAATGTGATAGTTGTGAGATCAGTGGCCAAGATAATTAATTTCCAATATTACCCAGGCAAACAATTATCAATGATAATTGATAAATGTATTTGAAGATACCCTGAAAGGATAAAGCACTAAATGAGCGTGCCTCATCCCTGCCCACGTGTAAGAGTCACTTATGGTGAGTTTTAATACTGCAAAGTTCCCTTCAACGTGAAGAGATTCTAACGTAGGATGAGGTGAGGCATCTGTGTATTGAAAAAACTCCATGGGGCTACCTCTACAATGAACAAACTGTAGCTATTATTAGGCAAACGGTATTGAGTAGTTATGCAGGTATTTGCGTTATAGGCTGAAGGAAGAATAGAGAAATTAGTAAGAACATCACCAAAGAATGGTTCTTGATCACTTGGCTAATTTTTTGCTGGGACTTAAAATTTGGAGAGTCCACAGGAGCGCCACAGCTTGAGAGTTATTTGATCTTCTTCGAAGAATGTGGGACCACCATTCATCCTTTAAGGAGAGACTCAGATGAACAGGAATAAGAAGACAGGAAGCAAGGCTAGCCACTAGCTAGAGATTGTTCATGGCTTGAGAATACTTTTAAGTTGTAAGGATTTTTAGATCATGAACACAGCCAGAAGCAAATAAAACCTCATAGAACTCACCCATTACTAACACACAAATCACTCCTGGTACACTCTGCCCCTGGGAAACCACCTTGGCTTTCTGAGAGGTTCAGAATGGATTTGGTTTGGGATTCACGTAATCAAGTGATTCCCTGGTCATACCAAAAACCTATTAAATCGTAATACCTTGGAGTAGGCCCCATGCATTGGGATATTTAAGAAATCTCTAGGTGATTACATTATGCAGCCAAATTTAGGGACTAGGAGTATAAGCTCTTCTCCACTTCGATGACCCAACCTGAAACCACAGGTGCAAAAGAGTTCCCCCATCCTCATTAGTGGAGGTTGCCACCTACTCAGGCCCATCCTTCTCTTGATCTCTCAGTTTAGGTTAAGCCACTTCACTCCACCCCACACCCCGATCTACCTGTGTCCCCACTTGTTGGTCTGTCCCTAGTCCACTCTTTTCACTTTATAACTCTGACCATGTCACTGCCTTGCTAAAAAGTGCCTAACCCCACCTCTACCTGGAGCTTTGTAATCAACATACAGGTTATCACCTTGGCGCTTGTAGAAAGGTCTAATTCCAGGTCCAAGTATACTGAATTAGAACGTACATTTTAATTAGATCCCCCAGGGACTTGTAAAAGCATTTCATTTTGACCAGTACTGCTTTAAAACACTATTTCCCAAAGTATCTTTTGAAGGATGTTCCCGAGAGCAGAGAATCTACTGCCTGGATTCAAAACCACACTCTTCTCTCTCTTCACAGGACATCTGTCCATTCAAAACATATTAATTGAGCGACAACTCTACCTTTTACTACGCTGGGATTAGAGGATCTAGTGGTGAAGATGACAGAAGTGGTCCCTGCACTTGTGGACGTACACTCCAGCAAAGGCAACTCTAGCAAAGGCAACAGGATGCTGTGGGATGACCTAGTCAGTAAAGTGCATGGGGAGGGTCTACTGCTGTCTAGGAGATGAACACAACGTTCCCGGGGAAAGGCTGCTATAGCGGGTCCCTGCTGATCTAGAGCTCAGAGGACCAAGAAGGAAGCGCAGCTGAACACAGCTCCAGCACCACACAGGGCAGGTGCAAAGGCTTGGAACGACGATAGAATTGCCTGCCCCATGCCTACCCAAAATACATCACCATTCAGCTTCTTACAACACAAATTTTTGGAAACATCCCATAGTTATTGAGTCAGAATATCTAGTCATGGAGTTGAAAATCTGCCTTTTAATAATGCTTCCAGGTGATTCAGAACTCCATCATCATAGATTATTTTATCTTCTTGCATTTTCCCAGTGTTTATCTTTAAGAGCTTGAATGTTTTGCAGGTACATTACTATTAAAATTTCAAAAGCCAACCTGCTAGATGTTACCTTTCAAATGGTTCAGAATAGAGATCACAGCTTTTCTGTCCTACTCTGTCTGGAAATGACATTCCCCTGGCTACTCTACAAACCCTGTTTATCCAGATCAATCACTTTGAATTTTCATTTAAGAAAATAAGTTTTGGAGCGCCTCTGGAAGAGATTGCTATCTCCACCCCTCAAAAGATCAGATAAACATTCCACTGTATTTTCAAAGCTCTTTTGTATTCCACACATTTGGTTCTGATTCTCTCCATAAGCAAAGTTTACTGGATGCTACTCGGTTAACACTGACAAAGGACAGTTGAAATGGCAGTTAGAAAACCTTACGCAGGTGCCCCATCACTGAAATACAAGATACCGATGATGACCATCTCCAAGAGCTGTCATAACCCCCTTGACAATCACTGAGAGGCGGTTTGAAGTGGCAGGCAGATCTGTGTCAATATTGGCTATATTGTCATGCCACCGCCACGAAGATGTGGGAGTCAAAGAGCAACTGGGGGATCCTAGATGCACAGGGCCGGAATTTTCCGAGGAAAAGTGTTAGTAATCTCAATCTTTGTGGCAGGTTGTCTCTTCGCAGAACTGCATGCTTCCCTCTCCCTTCTTGCAGGAGGCTAGTGCAGAGATACAGTGAGAGCCAGGCCGTGCTTGAGAGGACGTGACAGCCAAGACAAGGCCAGGGAGGTGTGGATGAGACTCATTTTACTCTGAGCACTAGGGTCAATATTCTTCCATCCTTCCTTTTCCTGGATGTGCCTTTTCTTGCTATGACAGTGGTATGATCCATAGGACCAAGGCTAGGGTGTCAGACTAGGGGAAATGGACCAAGTTATGAAGTTTAGGTCTTAGGCCAGAACGGAACTTTGGGACTAGGAGTTTTTGGATCTCCACGTGGACTAGCTCCATCACGGGACTGAAATAAGTGTAGGGGAAAAGACCTTGTCTAAGAAAGGCAATAATTTTACAAAGGTTCTCCTGTGTGTTTATTAGGACTTAGCTATTAAGTAAATTGAATCACAGCACTCCAAATACACCCAGATGTATAAAGCATCACCGTTAAGAGTAAAGAAATAGAAATCATATATTGCCAATGTCTGTACCTGTTCAACACTTTGTAATGTATTGGCCCCTATTCTTCTGTAGGCTTATATTTATCAGTGAAGTGCATATAGTGTTTAAGGCCCTACATTCTAATGAAGATACCTGAGTCAGGCTTAAGCACACAGGAGCCACAAAGGAACTGTGATGGTATTCATGCTTTATAAGGAACCACGTTTGAATGGCCGTTCAAAATGCCACAACAGGGTTAATAGAAGATGAGGACCCCTACAACGCACACCTGTAAAATAATGGCATGTAATATGTTTTCCCTGCCAAATCTTAATGGATCTGGAAATCCAAGACTTCATTTACAAATGTCACAAACTTTGCTCCCAGGGTGACATGCAAATGGAAAGGAAGGGAGCCCCCATACCACCATCTCTCGCTTATTTAGCAGTGGGAGAGGCATTCAGGAGATCAGGAAGGAAAGAAAACACTAAGAAAAGAGCATCCACCTACCTGGTTGGCACAGCCTTGGGCAGGGCGTCCACTCACTGAAGGCGGTCACAAGACAGTCTTTTTTGCACGGGAGCAGGCAAGGGCGTACTGTTTCCGGCCGAGTAGATTCCGGACATCTGCCAATGTGAAGAGACCAGATCAATATTTCCTGGAGAAGGTAAGTGGTTTAGCCTAGAACCATAGGATTTCAGAACTGAAAACACTGAGACCCTGTTGTTCCTTTTACACACGTGGGAAGAAAGACCCAGGAGCAGAAGCTACTTGCCCAAGGGCTCAGAGCCAGAGGCAGAGCACAAAACAGACTTCATCTCTCTTGATCCAGAGACCAAAATATTTTTCACTAGACCAGGAAAGGAATAACAATCGCTGAAACCAATGAAAGACAAATCCTAAGTGAATTTCTCCCCATTGCATGAATTCAAATAACATTTGATTTTTTTCAGAGTGGACAAATCTGATATATTTTTTGAAAAGTGTTTTATCCAGGGTAATACATCAATTCAGTGATATTGTACAAGGCAACATGTGGATATACTGGGAAACAAAAAACAGTGAAGACCACTGAAAATAATATACATATTTGATAATTAACATGATTTTAGAATATTGAAGTAATTGGCAGGTGTCTTTTTAGAACATGTAAATTGATGAGTTAGAATAAGCAAGACGTGAGAATAGTATGTTTGCTTGCAAATAACAAACACACTAACAAGTGAAACATTTCAATTCTGATATTTTGCTGATAATGTAATATTCAGACTTGGGAGGAACGTAGTCAGTGGATTCATAATCACTTGGAAGAACTAAAGTCTCAGAAAATGGCAATCAAGTTTTTTTTGTTTTTTTTTTTTTGCGGTATGCGGGCCTCTCACTGCTGTGGTCTCTCCCATTGTGGAGCACAGGCTCCGGACGCGCAGGCTCAGCGGCCATGGCTCACGGGCCCAGCCGCTCCGCGGCACGTGGGATCTTCCCGGATCGGGGCACGAACCCGCGTCCCCTGCATCTGCAGGCGGACTCCCAACCACTGCGCCACCAGGGAAGCCCAAGTTTTTGTTTTTATTTGCATGCTTATCTGCTTCTTTTTATGAGTGCAGGGGGCTAAAATCCACATTTATTATCTTATAAAGCAGTGATATGCTAAGAGGAAAAACAGGAAAGCACTCTGCAACTTATATTTGCATTTTAAAATTCTTTTTCCTATAAATTTCTTATAAAGCACAGAGATGCAGTGTGTATAAAGCCTGAGAGCATGAACTTTGGTATTGGATAGTCAGTGGTGAGTGAAGTGCTTTTCCCACTTTCTTTCATTTATTCCTAAGGACAGCAGTGAAAGGCATTATAATCTTCATTTTCAGATGATGAACTGAGGTGCTGAAAGAATAAGTAATGGATCCAAAGTCACATGGATTAAGTAAATTAAATTATTAGTAATTTAATAAAGTATTGATTATCAATAAATTAGTGGCATTATTATTAATCATCCTTAATACACACAAAAAAACTGTCTATCAAATAGATCAATGAACCTAAAAATAGAAAGAAAAAAGAGTGTCTTTCGAGGAAATAGCATTATTTAAACAAGATATTCTAGTAAGGAAAATTTATGTCATACTTTAGTAGAACTAGCAAAAAACACTAAACTCATTCCCGAGTCCTGTGTTCGTACCCTGAAAGCTCCTAAAATTAAATTAAACTGCTATTTATTCTATCTCCTCTCCAATCTCTCCTGGTATCTAGCTGGAAATGAAAGTACAACGTGAGGAATGCCATTTTCCTGTGTGGTCAGCGGGGCAGCAGGGCTTGGGGGTGCAGGGAGCCAGCTAGGACACACTCACTCAGACATCCACAAATAGCTCAGAAATGCTTGCGGTGCTGGTTTGGTTTCAGGCTTTCTGGGAGAGTGGCTTTTTCTGCAGGGACTTTGTTCACTTCAATTAGCAGTAGGTGTTAATCTCTTTTTAAAAAAATATTTTAGATATACCTTTATTGAGGTAGAATTGATACAGAAAGAACTGCACCTATTTGCATAATTTGATGAGTTTGGACATATGCAAACACCTGTGATACCATCTCCACAATCAAGGTAATAGACATATCCAACACCTCCCAAAGTGTTCTTGTGTCTCTTGGTTTTTGTTTTTATTTTTGTGTGTGTGTGGTGTTAATCTCTTTTGGGGAACTGATATTGCCTACTTTTCAATTTATACTTTATTAACAGCACTCACAATAAATATTCACTGGGCACAATGTCAACTCTTCGTGACATGGTGCCCTTTCTCTATCTGTGTTGTTCTTCTAGGTCCACAAGTGAGAAACGGTATCACACCCTCAATGGCAAAGGTCAAGCTCAGGTGTGTAACCTGAGCTTGACCTTTTATAGAGACCATGAACTGAGGGCTTTCCTGAAATGTGATCCCTGGTCTGATAGGTGCCAAATATTCTTTTAGGAGTGAAACTGTCTTTTTGTTCATTTCTTTTCCCAATAATGTTGACCTTTTCATTAGAGGTTCAACTTCCTCCTCCCTTCTATTTACATGCTGTCTACCTCTCCCAGGATCATCACATTTCTTTTGTTGTTGTTGTTGATTCAATTAAAATATACTTGCACGCAAACTTTCAAAATTACATTTATTTTTGTATATAGTCCTATCTATACTCTTGAGATAATGTACATACCAATAAAAGATAAATTAAAAAATGAGAATCAGAACTGTAGGGTTAAAATTGGTTTGAAAAGTCATTTACCCCAACCTCTCATCTGAGTTTTCTTTTTTTTTTCATTTTTGAATTTATTTTTTTATACAGCAGGTTCTTATTAGTCATCAATTTTATACACATCAGTGTATACATGTCAATCCCAATCACCCAATTCATCACACCACCATCCCCATCCCCTGCCACTTTCTCCCCTTGGTGTCCATACGTTTGTTCTCTACACCTGTGTCTCAACTTCTGCCCTGCAAACCAGTTCATCTGTACCATTTTTCTAGGTTCCACATACATGAGTTAATATACGATGTTTGTTTCTCTCTTTCTGACTTACTTCACTCTGTATGAGAGTCTCTAGATCCATCCACATCTCAACAAATGACCCAATTTTGTTCCTTTTAATGGCTGAGTAATATTTCATTGTATATACGTACCACAACTTCTCTATCCATTCGTCGGTCAATGGGCATTTAGGTTGCTTCCATGACCTGGCTATTGTAAATAGTGGTGCAATGAACACTAGGGTGCATGTGTCTTTTTGAATTATGGTTTTCTTTGGGTATATGCCCAGTAGTGGGATTGCTGGATCATATGGTAATTCTATTTTTAGTTTTTTTAAGGAACCTCCATACTGTTCTCCATAGTGGCTGTATCAATTTCCATTCCCACAAACAGTGCAAGAGGGTTCCCTTTTCTCCACACCCTCTCCAGCATTTGTTGTTTGTAGATTTTCTGATGATGGTCATTCTGACTGGTGTGAAGTGATACCTCATTGTTGTCCCAGAGGTCTCTTAGGCTGTCTTCATTTCTTTTCATTCTTTTCTCTTTATTCTGTTCCGCAGCAGTGAATTCCACCATTCTGTCTTCCAGGTCACTTATCCGTTCTTCTGCCTCAGTTATTCTGCTATTGATTCCTTTTAGTGTAGTTTTCATTTCAGTTATTGTATTGTTCATCTCTGTTAGTTTGTTCTTTAATTCTTCTAGGTCTTTGTTAAACATTTCTTGCATCTTCTCCATCTTTGCCTCCATTGTTTTTCCGAGGTCCTGGATCATCTTCACTACCATTATTCTGAATTCTTTTTCTGGAAGGTTGCCTATCTCCACTTCATTTAGTTGTTTTTCTGGGGTTTTATCTTGTTCCTTCATCTGGTACATAGCCCTCTGCCTTTTCATCTTGTCTATCTTTCTGTGAATGTGGTTTTTGTTCCACAGGCTGCAGCACTGTAGTTTTTGCTTCTGCTGTCTGCTCTCTGGTGGATGAGGCTATCTAAGAGGCTTGTGGAAGTTTCCTGATGGGGTGGGTAGAGCTGGCTGTTGCTCTGGTGGGCAGAGTTCAGTAAAACTTTAATTCCCTTGACTGCTGATGGGTGGGGCTGGGCTCCTTCCCTGTTGGGTGTTTGGCCTGAGGCGACCCAACACTGGAGCCTACCCGGGCTCTTTGGTGTGGCTAATGGCAGACTCTGGGAGGGCTCACGCCAAGGAGTACTTCCCAGAACTTCTGCTGCCAGTGTCCTTGTCCTCACGGTGAGACAGAGCCACCCCCCACCTCTGCAGGAGACCCTCCAACACTAGCAGGTAGGTCTGGTTCAGTCTCCTATGGGGTCACTGCTCCTTCCCCTGGGTCCCGATTTGCACACTACTTTGTGTGTGCCCTCCAAGAGTGGAGTCTCTGTTTCCCCCAGTCCTGTCGAAGTCCTGCAATCAAATCCCACTAGTCTTCAAAGTCTGATTCTCTAGAAATTCCTCCTCCTGTTGCCGGACCCCCAGGTTGGGAAGCCTGATGTGGGGCTCAAAACCTTCACTCCAGTGGGTGGATTTCTGTGGTAAAACTGTTCTCCGGTCTGTGAGTCACCCACCCAGCAGTTATGGGATTTGATTTTACTGTGATTGCACCCCTCCTACTGTCTCACTGTGGCTTCTCCTTTGTCTTTGGATGTGGGGTATCTTTTTTGGTGAGTTCCAGTGTCTTCCTGTTGATGACTGTCCAGCAGCTAGTTGTGATTCTGGTGTTCTCAGAAGAGGGGGTGAGAACACGTCCTTCTACTCCGCCATCTTGGTTCGGATCATTACATTTCTAATTTTCCTAAATTTACTCTTAATCTCCAAAAATACTCTCCTTGACTATTAGCAACTTATGTGTCCTCCACTTCTAAACACTACAATGTTTATTTTATGTATTGTTTATTGTCACTGACTAAAAAAAAAAAAACCTTTTGATATCTTCTGCGTTGCTGGTTTTCTGTGTGTGTGTCTGTGCGTGTGTGCACGCACATGGGCATGCGTTATACATACACTAATTTTGAATGCCTTGATGGTAGAATTCCATCTCATACCATATCTTAAAAATACCAGGTCTTAATGCTGTGTAAGTATTTAGTAACAGTAAGTGAATGACTGACAAGTATTCTATGCTGCGGAGGCTGAAGACAAATCTCTGGGAATATTAGGCAAATTTATCCAGCCATTTTCAAAACAAAATTGAAGCCTTAAAAAGCAGGGTAACATATGGATTCATGTTTTAGTGAGTAAACACAGTATGGCTTCTTGCCTTTTGTCATAATTTATACTTCTTGCTCTCGTGCAACACTCTGATTCTAGATTGGCAACACTCTTGTTAAAAGGGTGAATACACTTCATTTCAACACATATATTTTCCTGGACTTGCACTGGAGTATTTCATAATGACTGCCTCTTGGTCACGCTGTAGGTTTTAGTTCCTGTGCTGAAATGCATCAAACTGAGCTACAAAGGTCTGCCATTTCTCAGTTATGTGTCCATAATCATGAGGCAGACACTGTGCTCCATCTCCGGGAGCAGTCCTCCAACCCAGGGACTGAGGGATCATCTCAACCTGCCAACTTTTGAAACATTAAATGTGTAAACGGAGCTCGCCATTACTATATCTCACCAAATGCCCAGTGTTTTCCCATGAAAGGCAGAAAGTGTTTTACATGACCTTTGGATGGCTTTGAGTTGTGTGATTTAAATCTTTATTATTATTTTTTGCACACTACAACTGAAAAAATACACATTGGGTAGTGAAACAAAACCAAACAAAATCCCCCAAATATCCCAACAAGCTCTCACTTCTGTTTGAGTTGTGCCCTAGCTAGTCCTCATTTTCTGATATGATCAGTTCTATTACTCACGCTATGGTAACATTCTCACCTATACAATTACGTGGAAACCAGAACACCAACCCTGGGAAGCAAGAACTTGCAAGGAATTCTGTGCATCCCCGTGCAGTGGGTTTAGAGATAAAACATATTACGATAGCCCATCCAATCCATGGAGACATGCTTCTTTTTTCTACTGTGAAGGCCGCTCTTTCTTTAGGATATTTTCTCTTTCTTTCCTCTTTCTATTGCCATTACCCTCACCCCAAGGATTTCACAAATGGAGGGACATTTTTTCCACTGCAATAGCTTTCACATAAAAAAGAGCGAAAGCATATTATTCTGAAAGGGCAAGGCAAAGGATACTTTCTCTTGCTGATAATCTCACTATTTCACTACGGGCTTCACTGGACACTGGGTATTATTTTCTTAGCTCAATTAATCTCATTAACCTCAAGAATTTTAATTAACTTTACTTAAGTCAATGCAGGCTCCTCTTGTTTAGCAGGATCGTTTGGAGACATACAGTAAGAATTAAAACTAGGTTGTTAGGTCTCCAGCCTCATTAAAAGTGCAAAAAGTAATCAGCAACGTCTTTCTCTCTCTCTCTCTCTCTCTCTCTCTCTCTGTGTGTGTGTGTGTGTGTGTGTGTGTGTGTGTGTGTGTGTGTGTGTTAGGGAAAACATCTGTGCAATTCATTTTTCTATGTTGGAAAACCGAGTAAAACTGGAGGTTATTCACTGTAATAATATTTTAGTCTTACTTATGTAGATTATCAAATAAAAGCATATGCATTTGTGAATTATGCTTTAAACTATCAACTCTCGGCCCTGTGGTTTTTCTGGTCACAAAATATCATTAGGTTAACATCTGTATAAGCTGATGGGCTCAGGGACTTTAATAAAAAATTGTCATTCAATATGATCACGAGGCTAGCCGGGGAGGTGCGGGGCTATGTGAACACATAATCCATCCCCTCATGTCCAAATAGCCTTTCAAGTGTGATGATAATGTATCTGGTAGTTGTCAGTCTCAATTCTAATGCTTCTTTACTAAGAAAAAAACCAAATTACATTCATATCAAGTGGAATTTTCTTGTTGTGGTTCAGAGGTAAAAGTTGTGTGGAAGGGAGAAGATCAGACTTCAGGAATGCTAAATTTTCTCATCGCTCTAAAGAATAATAATTTGCTGCGTTTCACATAGCATTTATTCCTATACCTAAGCTATATTTATTTCTATTTGTATATTCAAGCTGATATTTCATGCATCTTTTTTTAAGCAGTTGAAAATTTACATCATAAAAATAACATGATCAGGGCTGCAGTACTTTTCAAGATAAAAGGAGTTCTCTTGTCTGCATGGTATCTTTATAAGCCTTTTAGGATTGTACCATAACCCCATGAATTAGATTATCACCTGATCCAAGTGATACGCAAACATTAATGTCCATGTTTGGCTATATCGGCCCATTGACCCAATCGGTCCACATGGTATTGTGGATACCAGGTAAGTTGAAACACGCAAGTGATATAAATTGATGCTCCAAAAATATCACAAGCAATTTAGAGTTGGATGCTAAAGCAGAAATAACGTTTATGAGTTAATAAGAGCAGAAGGTCATACATATGATCTGTTCATTACTCTTCAAGGTAGTCCCCTTTGCCAAACTTTATCATGGTAGATAAAATACTTTTTCTTAAAGCAAAGGATAAATGTCAGCTTCTCAGACTTCTGCGATTCATATCCATTCCCCGTCAAACCCTTTAACTTTCCTACACACAGGTCTAATTAATTCATGACTTCTAAAAATGTTTATCTACAATAGCTACATGTCAGATACTGTTCTAAAATCTGCAGTGGCAACAATGAAGACTATCCAGCCCCAGCCCTCTGGAAGCCACATTGAGGAGGAGAAAAGGAGGAAGTCTTACTGACTGTGCTTCACTTCAAGTCATAGTCATCTTCCCTTGCATTTTCATAGCCACCTGCTTATCAAATGCTCCAAAACCGGCAGTATCTAGCCAGTCTGCCCTATATCTGCCGTTAGCAGTTCATTTCCTTAACTGAGCTTCTCTGACTTTCCTTATACACAGCTGAAGTGGCTTCCATAGCAGTGTGGATAACGCCCAGAGCCCATCACCACGGGGCCCCCAAGATGAAATTAATCAGGTGTTTGAGTTGCCCATGACAGCAACACAAATTGGACTGAATTAGGCAGAAGAGCAAATGTAGTTGCCTATGTTGCCAGGAAAGGCGGGAGTGTACTTAGGGGGGCTGGGACCAGGGCTTGATGCTGCCAGCATTTGTTCTGCTTCAGTTTCTGAGCATCAGCTTTACTCTCTCCTCCTGCTTTTTCCACCAGGCAGGACCGTGGCTATGGCAACCGTCCATCCATATACTTAGAACATCATGAATAGAAAGAAGAGAGGGTTTCATTTTCCCAACTTAAAGGTTCCTGGGAAACAGCTCTAAGTTGCCTAGCTTGTGACACTAGACCAAAGCTTGCACCAGCCCATCCTGTTGACCCATCACTACTGTGGCTGAAGTAGGGGTCTTTCATCACTTGAAGGGAACTAGTTCAAACATGGCCACTTGGAAATCTCTATGGACAGGCCAGTTACCCAGTCTCTGTATATGACTTAGGTGCCTTACGTTTTCTTTTCCATGAGGCTTCCTGCAGGGACTTGAGGAAGAGTTATGTCTTCTCATTTGGTCTATGTGGGAGAAGAAACTCCCACAGCTGAGCTCTCCAGTCGATTACTCTTTTTCCTCTATCTCTTGCAATTGTTCCTGACCCTTTTTGATATCTATATCCTAGTCCTCATGTCCAAATTCTCCGACAGTTTTTAAAAAATTTACATCTCCATGTGCAGAGTATAGTAGGTATGAGATTGTAAACCTACTTGAGGACATGGATTAGTCTATTCAAAATATCTATATGGATTTATTGCTCACTGCAGACAAGGTCCATGAGATCTAAAGAACAGTATAACACGGCCCCATATTTTCAAAGTGCATGACCTACCTTCTTGTGGACCTAGTCTTTATGTGATTGAAAAAGAGCCCAAAATATTGATATCAGCTCTAGAAAGTTTATTACTCAAGCAGATTCAATATTTGTGGGCATTATATTTACTGTTCTCCATTAATTAATGCATACATAACAAAAAAGTATCTACCTTTGGTTGAGGCACATTTTTTAGTCTTTAAGAGGCAAATAAAACAAAACAAAAATCTCTTACTCTAGCACAGACTGAGACATATTCAGTGCATGAAAAATGTTTCTGACTAAAAATACTCAACTATGCAATAGTCCTATGCACTTTCAATTAATTATTGATAATACCTTTTTGTCATCACTTGTCCCACATGACTCTTGACACAGAAGACCCTCCGCATCTGAATGCCCACACCACACGTAGCTTCTCCATTCCAGCCAATGGTTGCATTAAGGGCAGTTACCAATGTGTCTTCGGAACAGGGGCCCCAAGCTGATGTCTCCCAGTAGAGTTGCATACAGGAATGGTCATTGCATGAACGATATTCTTGGAGGGCCTGACTAGGGGGGCATGGTTTTCCACCTGCAAAAATCAAAATAAAAAAGAATACAGAGTTGTTGCTGTTATTACCATGTTGCTGTTGCTGTTGTTACTGCCATTCTTATTTTTTGTTGTTTTTACTGTTTTAATGGTCTAGAAAGACAGCATTTTGATACAATCTTCCAAAGGCCTGGGCCACCGCACCCCATTTCTGACGCTATGGTCATGGTTCTTTTATCCTGAGGACAATACATTCCACCCTTCTCTCCTCAATAACAGGCAACGGTATGCCAATTAGATTTTAAAAATCAATTAATTCTACTGCTCACCTCTGCGTCATGCATCTCTGAGATAAACTCCAAAGAAATCTGCTTTTATTTTAATATGATTATGCCTACATAAATTAGTCAGTTAGATATAATAGCCCATGACCTTGAAGTGATATAAGATCAAACACAAATACTCACACACACACATTACCTACATATAGTCTCTCTTTCCTAAGACAGTATTGTGTTTCTCAGAGAACCACTTTAAGACATCCATCCTCCCTCAAGCAGTGCATTTTACTGCAGTTTGAGAAATCCAGAAATCTCTCTTAAAGTTTGGCAGGAGAGAGCCCATCCTTAAACTCTGAAATAATATCTGACAATGTGTTATACACTGGCAGGGAGACCAGACAAATGTGCAGCCTTATATTCTTGGGTGAGTCAGACAATCAGATTTCATTACTATCTTTTCTTTCACAATTTTATATCCATGTCAAAACTGGTATTTATCTAAACTATTGATTTTTTCCTACTCTGCCACACCACAATGTTTTATTCAGTGGGCCAAATGCTCGGGAAGACTTGTGACCTTAGTTTTGTTATTCCTGTTATTTTTTTCCCCATTATATTGACTTTTTTCTCCTTCCAGAAATATAACAGACAAGAGGGGGAGGCCACTGCACTTTAAGAATATGAAAATTTTCATTCCTCTTGACCCTGGCCCCATTTCTTAGGACCACAGAGAGAATCTTGTCTAAAAAGGAGTCCCTCAAAGCCAGGGGCCATATTGCTCTGCTGTCCCAGCTGAGCTGTCGGCAGAGGAAGCCAAGGGAGGGCCTGAAAGAAATGAAATGACATATGTGTCCGGGGACAGAGACCATTGCTTTAAATGACAGGAAGAGCTGCTCCTCTAATTTGTTCTGAAGTCACCCGTTTATATCCCCATAGCACATTTTAGCTTCTTGAAAGCCGTTTTCACAGCCTTCATCTTTTTCCCTCTCACCACATGCCAGACTGACAGAGCAGGAAATGAGGACATACAGATCAGGTAGTCTGCCAATGTTAGTGGCAGCTCCCAGTCAAGAAGCCATGTCTCTTGATTCCTAATTTAGAACTCGTTTTACCAGACATATTCCAATTATGTTCCCAACTGCATGAGCAGTCTGAAGCTGGATGTGTATCAACCAAGCCTTGTTTCCTTCCCTAAAAAGGTATAATGAAAACTGACACCCACCTGATTGCCATGGCCTGTACATAGTATGGGCTAAAACAAGTCCTATACATACGGGAAGCCAGCATAGATAAACTAGAGGATTAGAGAGAAAAGGCATGCATGGAGAGCAAACTGTTCATTTGGATTTAGGGAACAGAAACCTTTCCTATTACTCACCTTCTCCAGCCAACGCCAGGATAGTCCTTGACCTGGTCTGTTTCCCATCGGAGTTTTTATTTGAACAAGACTGGGAGCAAGATGACCACTCTGTCCACTCGCTTACCACACAATCCATCCGGCAGGGAATTTCACACACCATCTCTTCAGGAGGAGGAGATGCTGGGCAGAGAGTCCCTGATACATCTTCTCCTGTAGTCAACCAGAGCAAGACAGATGTCGATTAATGTAAAATCGAGGCAAATCCCAGGAACATTTAGGTTCCTCTATTACTTCAGTTTAGCTTAGAAGACTTCACCTGGTGTCTCTAAACCAATAACGTGCAAAAACTGATTATTTTTTTCAGCCATTCATAATATTTATATCAAGAAAAACTGTCAGGAGATAATTTGGCATTTAGAAAGGTAGATACAGCATCAAAACTGTGATTTGTCATCCTTCCCAGGGACGAGTGAGCTTCCTTCAGGAACAATTTAGCCATGGATGGCTGGAGACAGACAGGATTGACATGCTATGGACACCATGTGTAACAGGTACATGTATTTCTGCAAAATGGGAGTCAGAGGAATCTTTTGGCCTGAAAACCACAATTTATGTTGAGTAATCTATTCAGCAGCCCCTCGCAAATTATCAGTCTAATTTTTTATTGGGTGCTTTCACCTCCAAATATGTAACCTTAAGCGAGATTATCACACAGTGATACTTTTACTCTGTGCACAGTGGTAAATGTGCACAATAGAAATGAATCTGTGGCTAAAATTATATAATGTGTTGAGATAAGTTGAAAGCAAGTCCAAAATTTTCCCTAATCTATTCCCTCTTTGATGATGTGATGATTTAGTCCAACCAAAATACATACACACACACACACACACACGTATATATGATAATGGGGGATGGAGTTTTACAATTATCAATAACAGACAAGACTAAGGGGATCATTTCTAAGTTGCTTTTCCATATCTCAAATGATTACAATGAATTTTTTCTAAGCTCTCTTTTAGGTTACTTATTCACCATTTTTAGAATTCAAATATTCTTCTTTATAGATAACAATTCAACTCTTACTATGCCCCCCCCCCCCGCCATTTACAGTCACCTCTTAAATACAGAAGACATGAAGAATAGTAAAACCATTTATGGTTTGAAGGAACAACATGGAATGTGGAATGGCAACTCTAGGAGACAGGTAGTTTTGTCTTTGTGACTTATGCCCATGGAATTCTCCTGTCAATCTGTCTGACACAAAAAATAACTAATATTTATGCAGTATCTCCCTTGTGCCAGGCACTGTCCTTATAAGATGCTCTTACAGACAGGGTTGACCCATCTTCTTTTATAGATGAGAAGTCAGTGGCTCTGGAAGGAAAACTTGCTCAGGGTCACACAGGCCTGAGTTGGGAAGCAAATGAAAACTTTCTGACTCCAAAAATTCTGGTTTCCCCATTAGACATATTGTATCTAATTCCAAGAGAAGGATATTCCTTTTCAGAGGAAGTAAATAAAACAAGCTGACAGTGAGCAAGACTGCCTGGAGGAGAAGCTAGTGCCCTCCTAAGATCTGCGTTCATATTTGTAAATGAGGCCAGGCTCATTGCCCTTGAGGTACAAATAAAACTTTTCAAGCATATTATGAGAAGTAATGGAGATTCTAGTAGATCATCGAGCTGAAAGACCAGTTCCAATCACTCTCTTTTCAGTCTCAATCTATTTTCAGGTTGAGTCCACACTGTATAGTACATGCAAACATGCACACGGATGTGCATGGATGCATGCGTGTGTGCGCACACACACACACACACACACACAAACACACCCCCTATACAGCTTAGGGGGAGTGCTTTCCCAAGTACAGAAGTAGGCAGGTCAAACTAAACATACAAACTACATCTAATCAAAATTCAATTTCCACATCTGTGAATATTATGAGGATAATTTTTTTATAGAAAAACACTTTAAAGCAGTGTCTTGCAAAGAACATTTTGATGAATAAGAGATATTTGAAGAGCTCTTACTTTAAACAGTGGGGGGGAAAGCTGAGACGTCCTAGATTAAAATAGTAAAACTGGTCTCACCACTGGAGAGTAGTGTGTGTTGAAAATGCCAATTGCCATGTAAACTTCCTTCGATGGAAATGGTATGTAGTATTTTTCAGTCTTATTTCACTAAAGGCCATCCTTTTTTAGGGAGCACCTCTCCCAGGAATGGTATTTTTACTAACAAGTTTTGAGAAAACCCTGCCTTCAAGAGTTACAAAATTATCAACTACTATTTGATGAGCATATACCATGTCCAAGTCATATAATGGGATAAATATATAAGTGAAGACACTACACTTTACCCCCCTAGAACTCATGATTAATAACAGAGATGAGCTATAAATACATAAAGATAAAACCTAGTCCAAAAGTAAATGTCAAGTTGCAAATGTGTGTTTTCAATAAAGAAGTGCTGTAGTGATTTAGGGAAGAGAAGGACCTCTGGGGAACCAGTCTGAGAACAGAAGGCTTTCAACAAGGAGAAAGAGACAGGGTGAGAATTGGTGGCAATCAGGGAGGGCATGCCAGTCAGTGCAACTGTCAACAAAGGTATAATGATGGGAAAATACAAGGTATGTGGAAGACAGTTAATCCTGAAGCTGCCTGAGGAGAAGAGGAAGCCCATGTTGGAAGAGTTGTTTGACATCAAATTCTGAATAACTTAGACTGACACACCAATTTTGTTCTATTTCCGCCTTCCTTCAATTCCCAAATGCTCAGGTTTCCCGTGACCTAAATTTAACTTCCTCCCCAGTCATCCATCATTCAGCACCCTTAGTATTCACTTCTGGTGCTGGGATGCTTTTTAAGACCTAAGCTTTCCCATAAACTGATATATCCATTTCCACAGTGCAGTGAAATGTCAATACTCCCACCAACACTTTGATAGCTTGTCGATATGGACTAATTTGGAAATGTGAGCAATCAGATAAGTTATTCTTTAGCGAAGCCAAGCTAATAGTCATGGGCAGGCTCTTCAATTCTTGTGTGAGCTATTTTAGAAGAAATCTTGCCAAAGAAAAGCTGCACGATGGGATCCTAGTCACAGGTGGCCTAGCCAGACACAGTTAAGTATCTGAAGGTGAAGCCCAGCACCACTTATCCTCTGGAGCATATCACTTAACTTCTTTGAGTCTCAGTTATCTCATCTGCAATAATGAAATAATAACACTTACTTTTCAAAGACAGTCTGAGGATTAGAAATCACTTATACAACAAACACAGCAGGGTGTCCGACAACAGAGGGAGGACTCAATATAGAGGAACCTTTAAAACCTTTTAAAAAATGTTGTTTGGGGCTTCCCTGGTGGCACAGTGGTTAAGAATCCGCCTGCCAATGCAGGGGACACGGGTTCGGGCCCTGGTCTGGGAAGATCCCACATGCCACGGAGCAACTAAGCCCGTGCGCCACAACTACTGAGCCTGCGCTCTAGAGCCTGCAAGCCACAACTACTGAGCCTGCGTGCTGCAACTACTGAAGCCTGCGTACCTAGAGCCCGTGCTCCACAACAAGAGAAGCCACTGCAATGAAAAGCCTGTGCACCGCAACGAAGAGCAGCCCCACTCGCCGTGACTAGAGAAAGCCCACGTGCAGCAATGAAGGCCCAACACAGAGAAAGAAAGGAAGGAAGGAAGGCAGGAAGGAAGGCAGGAAGGAAGGAAGGAAGGAAGGAAAGAAAGAAAAAAAAAGTTGTTTGCAAAGATGTACACCGCCAAAACCCAATGGCATTCTTGATCTAAAAAATCTAGATACTTATGCCATAACCATGGAAAGCACTTGCTTTACTGTGCATATATGGGTACAAATAACCACCAACAACTTCACAGATGAGTTCACATGATATATAAAGACTGCTTATAATTATCCAGATCACTTTATTTATCTGTGGTCTCATCTAAACCATTTAAGAGCCAAAAATAAAGCACTTGAGCCTGAATAACCTCATCTGCCCATCTACACTGGTAATAATGATCTTCCTATTGCACAGAGAGAGCTCATTTCAAAAGAAGAGCATTTATGCTTTCTTGTTTTCATTTTCATGGATGGATCAATGAGACCAACTGAAATCTCAGGCAAGTGTGGAAAATAAAGCAGCATGTGGGACAGAAACTTAGTCATTAAAAGTGATTTTCACAAGCTCTTAAAATCTAATATTAAAAAAAATTGAGTATATTTAAGAGGGAAATTGAATTCACTTTTCAAGAAGACTCTAAAATTACTCCAGTTCTCGTCACACTCCCTGGGATCAATAATGACAAACTCCACATTCTCTCCTCATAGAGTAGACTTATTTAAACCAGTTGTGATTCTGAAAATATGGGATATGGTGCCGCTCCAACCTTGTCACTCACGATTTTTTAATAATTTAATTTGGTGAAATCCACATTACATAAAATTAAACATTTTATTTATTATTATTATTATTTTTTGGCCACAAGGCATACGGGATCTTAGTTCCCCGACCAGATATCGAACCCGTGCCCCCTGCAGTGGAAGTGCGGAGTCCTAACCACTGGACCATCAGGGAAGTCCAAAGTTAACCATTTTAGAGTAAACACTTCAGCGGCATTTAGGAAGTCACGATGTTTTGGCAACTACCACCTCTATCTAGTTTCAAAATGTTTCATTACTCCGAAGTAAAATCCTTTACCCATTAAGCAGTTTCTCCCCATTACTTCCTCCCTCAGACCCTGGCAGCCACCAACTACTGTTCTATCTCTACAGATTTATCTATTCTGAATAGTTTATGTCAGTGGAATCATATAAGTTGTGACTTTTTGCATCTGGGTTCTTTCACCTCGCATAATATTCTGGAGGCTCATGCAGGTTGTAGTATATATCACTACTTCGTTCCGTTTTATGATGGAATAATGTTCCGTTGTATATACATACCAAGATTTGTTTATCCATTCATCCAAGCTCATACTTGTTTGAGTCTCTGAGTTCAATTATTTTCAGTATATACCTAGGGATGGAATTCCAGGGTCACATTCATCACTCAGTTTTGTTTGTGATTCTGGAGACCTTGGAATAGATGACCGGACTGGGGCCTGGCCCTAGTTCATACTACTCTTCTCATGCTTGGCAATTCCTGGCTAAAGACAACAGTTCTTAGATGAGAGAAAGAAAGATTCTTTTCTTTTTTTTTAAAGTATAGTTTATTTACAATGTTGTGGAAGTTTCAGGTACAGCAAAGTGATTCAATTATATATATATATATATATATATATATATATATATATATTCTTTTCCAGATTCTTTTCCATTATAGGTTATTACAAGATATTGAATATAGCTCCCTGTGCTATACAGTAGGTCCTTGTTATCTATTTTATATACAGTAGTGCGTATCTGTTAATACCGAACTCCTAATTTATCCCTCCCCCTGCCTTTTCCCTTTTGGTAACCACAAGTGTGTTTTCTATGTCTGTGAGCCTATTTCTGTTCTGTAAATAAGTTCATTCCTATCATTTTCTTATAGATTCCAAATATAACTGATCTCATATGACGTCTGTCTTTCTCTGTCTGACTTACTTCACTTAGTATGATAATCTCTAGGTCCACCTGAGAGAAACCTTCTTGAACATATGAATAAACTCAAGATTCCCTAAAAAATGCTTCTGTTTCTGGTTCAAATGTATACGGTACTTAAAGTATAAATAGCTCATGACAGACTCTCTTTGGCTACTGGTCAAGCAACCATGTAGATTTAACACTAATGTAGCTTTCAGATTTTGGGCTTTCCACATCAACTAATGTTTAAACCATACCTATGCTATATACTATATCCTGTGGCTTTCTTTGTTTTATAATCCTAAGGAACTAGAATTTAATATTATGAGCTACCATCTCTCTTTTGTAGTGATAGAACAAACAGCTATAATTCTTAGTTTTCTAACCTATACTGTAAGTATCCAAAATTAGAAAAGTTGTAGACAAAATAGAAAGAGAAACCCAGATATCCACAAATCTACAGTCATATTTTTAAAGTAGACCAGCATTTTATCATTATACACACTTCAAACTACCTTATCTTTCAAAAATAATGCAATTTGGGTACTTTGTCGATATTTCTCTTGTGTGTTATTACACTCTCTATGGAAAATAATGAAGCAGTTATCAGAAATACATGTCATAAAATTGTATGTCCTATTTAAATCTCAGAAAAGAATGCCAATAAACGTTGATTAAACACCTGCCGACAGCTGAGTAAGATGTCAACGGATGGCACATAGCAAATTTACTGGAATCCATATGCACTTAATTCCGTCTTTTAAATTTAAATATCTCCCTAAATGCAAGTAGCTTCTGGCCACTTCTGGACTGGGACCCTAATCAGCTAAGGAAATGTTTATATTTCAAACCAATAAAATATGAAAGAAAGCTAAGGGCTAAACAGAAGCCATGTGCAACGCCAGCAATTCAATTAATGTTTCTGCTTGCTGATTTTCCCATTTGAAGTGTATTTGTCTATCTAGTTTGCACATATAGGAAGGCAAATTTTAGAACTCTGATGTTAAGTATTATCATATTTATAATAACAGAAACAACAACTGCAATAACAAAATGGCATCAGCATGTGATGTTTGGGAAAGCACAGAGTGGGCTGTACTCTGAGCAAACCATATGGTCTACTGAATATCCGTATTGACATCATTAGTTAGGTACTATGGTCACACCTAAGGTACAGAGAGGTTAAAAATACTTGCTCAAGAGTCACATGGGGGCCTCCCTGGTGGCGCAGTGGTTGAGAATCTGCCTGCTAATGCAGGGGACACAGGTTCGAGCCCTGGTCCGGGAAGACCCCACATGCTGCGGAGCAACTGGGCCCGTGAGCCACAATTACTGAGCCTGCGCGTCTGGAGCCTGCGCTCCACAACAAGAGAGGCCGCGACAGTGAGAGGCCCGCGCACCGCGATGAAGAGTGGCCCCCGCTTGCCGCAACTAGAGAAAGCCCTCGCACAGAAACGAAGACCCAACACAGCAAAAATAAATAAGTAAATAAACTCCTACTCCCAACATCTTCTTTAAAAAAAAAAAAAGCCCGATCACACTTGATGTCTCAACTATTCCTTTATAGAAATCTACCTGCTTTAGTTTTATTCTAAAAAAAAAAAAAGAGTCACATGGCTTGTACGTGTCTGAGCTAGAACTAGAAAACATACCTGTTAGACATTACAAGCTATATTCTTAGCTGTTTTGCTGTATTGCATCCTGGTTCATATCTCACATATGTCTTTCTCATTACATTACTTTTAGCTGATGCCAAACCACAAAGAAGGGATTCTATACAATTCATTGGCAGCTAGCCAGTAAAATTAGTATTGGAAAAAATAAGCTGAAAGGAGTGAGCAGTTCCTTGATTATTTAGGAACTCTATCATAAGATGAGGCAGAATAGGGCAATACTTTTCAAAAATAGAAAAGATAAGCAGATGAAGAGAGTTCAGAATGGAGAGATGGAAGATTAAGATAGAATGCAAGACCAAATAGGAACAGGTATGGACATTCAGCAAAAACAGTACAATGTATGAGTAGATAAATGACACAAACACAAGCAAAAACTATAATAATGATGTAAGGATGCTCACAAAGTGAAAAACAACAAAACTCTAATAGTTGATAAAAGGAAAAAAAAGAGAGAACGTAAGTGCAAAGGCTAAAATAAACATAGTGGAAAATTCAAATGTTAAAAGGAAAAGACTTTAGGAAAGCAATAATAACAGCTAAAAATAAGAAAACAATATTTCCAAGGTTAAGATGTTTACAAAGGCCAGAAGTTAGCTGAAATTGCACCTAATGGCAGATGAGTTGTTTGTTCAGAAGCCTAACTGACCAGCTATATGAAGTTCCAGCTCACACTTTGATCACTTAGAATGTACCCAGCATAATGTTACATTTTACACCTATTTATTGACTCATTTAAACATCAACAGTAGTAAACAAAAAAGCATCAATAATAGTAAACATGTATATTGTACATAATAGATGTTAGTGATTAAGTGAACTACATGTATCAACTCATTTAGACGTCACAACAAAACTATGAGGTAAGAATTACCATTATGTTCATTATCTAGATGAGAATATTGAGTCTTAGATAAATTAAAATTATTTGCCCAAAGCCAAACACAAGTAAAATGCTGGAGCTTGAATTTGGACCTGGGCAACGTGGCTCTAGAGTCCATTTCTTAAATACAATGCTTTATTGACATGCACTGCTTCTACTCACCGTCAGGACAATATATGTACCCGGCTACATAAAACCCGATCTAGCGGAGAATCAGTCAAGTGTAAAGCATCCCAATACCTTTGGCTCATGAATCCTGTGTGTTACTCAGGGTGAGAGAAGATGCAAAACGGCAGAAACAGTATATGATTTAGGAGCAAACTACAATTGCTCAAAAAAAAAAAAAAAATCCAGGTAAAATCTAATAAAATGTCTCAGTGGGGAAATGTCACATTTTCTTGGTCTCAGTCACACATTCCAGGGGGAAGTAACCACTATTTTATGTGTGTGGGAAAGGTCTGAAAATTACGCACTTAGGTTTACAAAAAAATAACTATGTAGTTCTGTTTTTGACACCTACCAAAATGGGACCTTGAAAAAACAATTCTTTTTTTCTAACAATGACATCAATTTGCTCACAAGCCCTAATTTCCGGTTGGTAGCCAGGGCCAGATGGGAGTTGGGGAAGGAGGTGGGGAACAGAAATATATCCATTTAAAGTAACTTAACACCTCATGATCAAACTAAATCTTTTCAAAGTTAACTCAGTCTCAGTTTCTCAACGTTTCTTCCTCTCCTTTCCTCCCTTCTCTTTGGGTAGCAGCGGAGTGTAAGAGGAATGTCTGTTTCAAAGTTGCACATTCTCCTTTGAATTCAGCTGGTTCCCTACTGAGCTATTTCCATCGACTTGGTCTTTGAGTCTCATTACCTAGTCTTTGAAGGTGCATCCGCATCCTCTGGTAATTTCCAGGGTCCCTGTCACAGCTTCTGATTTTCTAATCCACACGCTTTATACTCACCTAGACCTGACTCCGAGCTAGTCCCAGTCTCCTGGGGCGGTCAACACCTCCACTTCCCACAGTGGGGCATGATTTCAGGATCACCCCCATGTTATAAATAAGCTGGGGCCCTGTGCGCAGAGGCTCTTCCTACAGTCTCAAACCTGGGAATGAGGCACCGGCCCCTCTGCTTTTGCTTTCCCTTTAACCTATCTGAAATGTCCATAGTTTTCATTTCCTCAGCCCAACGTTTCATGTGCAGAATGAGATGGGGCCAAGGACCCTCATGTCCATGTACCTCTTCTCAACATCCTCCCTAGATTCCTCCTTTCTGATCCAGAAAACTGGCCAATGCAGGATTCTGGCTTATGCTAAATCTGTATTCTGAATCTTCTGGCCTCTCATCTTGATATCTGGAGGGAGCTCTTTGGAAGTTACAAAACACTTGTCTTTCATATGCCTGGCTCTTGCATGCAAAAGCCTGTTTTTCAGGATTATTGTCTCCGAAAAGAGCTTCAAGATTTCATTCTTGGGCACTAACTTGTTCTGTCTGTTTGCATTTGAGATATAATAATCCTAACTTTTTTGGACACAGTAGGTAGTTCAGAAATTTGGCGAGGTTGCACCGGGGTGGGGTGGTGATAGGGTGGGGAGGTCCTGTCCGAGAAGGCACAGAAGCAGACACCAAAAGAAAAGCACGCTGATATATCTGAGAACAAAATTTGAGGACACCTGCTTAGTGTGGAAACCCTGCTTCTCATGAGAATTTTATAGAAAGACTCTGTATAATTTTTTAAAAGATGAATGCAGAATGACAATAATGGAATAAGTGCCCTTAGTAATGCAAGACATGTTTCTTCAAAAGGGAAAATCTTGGAGTAAATAAACAGTGCATTATAAAGGGCAGAATATTTGATGAGGAGTTGTGACATCTGGATTTCAGTTCTGCCTTGAATACTTACCAAAATGTGACCCTAGAAAATGGTTAAGCATTTTTAGCCTTCAGATGCCTTGTGTAAGTAGGAGGTGGGGGACTGCTATCATCCTTGATTGTAGTATCAGGTCTGATGATAGATCAAAGAGGCTAATGTAAAATAATACTTTGGAAATTGCAAAGCACCATGGATATATAATGTAGTTTTTAATTACTGGTGAAAATTGGGCTAAAGGACATTCCAAGTAGGAAAATGATTGGAGTCAAAGATACTATCCTTCTTCTCCATCCCAATTTTGTCTTAGCTAAAGAAATAAGAGGAACTGAAATGATTATAAAGGCAGAAATAATATTACTCATGTCATCTACCTCTTGTCTAGCTATATATATAGCTATTAAGAAAAAGGATTTGGACCAGCTTGAATATGTGGTATACCTTTAGAAAGCACTGCAAGTTGTCTAAAAGTTTTCAAATGTTTGAAAATCAATATTTTTAAGTTAAACTGGCGAAGTCAACAGAGTAAACTGACATATCAGTAAAGCATGATCATTTCTCTCTGTAATTAACCTACAGGAACATAAGTTTAATGCCTATAAGTGGGAAATATATTATGATTTATTTAACTACCTCACTTTAATTGCACAATTAAGATGTTTTCAATTTCTCTGTGATAATACTGCAAAGAACATTCTTCACTGTATCACTGACTGCTTTCCTAAGAATAAATTTCTAGAAATGGAAAAACAAAGTCCAGGAATGTGAACTTCATTAATGTCCATGCATGAAAAATACTGCCAGTTTGCTTTCTTTCCATTATTTATCATCACCCTTCATTTTTAAATTTATATACAATAAAATTCACTCTTTGTGCTATACAGTGCTATGGGTTTTGACAAAATGCATAGAACCTTCCATCCACTACCAAAACCAAGAGACAAAACAACTCTATCACCACAAAAATTTCCTTGTGATGCCCCTTTGGTGTAAACCCCTGCCCCGATCTTAATGCCCAGGAAACGCTGATCTGTTCTCTGTCCCTATAGTTTTGCTTTTGTCCCCCAGAACGTCATAAAAATGGAATTACACAGCATGCAGCTTTTGTAGCAAAGTACATTTGAGATGGATGCATCCACATTGCTGCATGTATGAAGAATAATTCACTCTTTTTTGTTGCTAAGTAGTATTCCATTGCATGGAGATAGCACGTTTTGTTTATCTATTCTGCTGAAGGACATCTGGGTTGTTTCCACAGTTTGGTGATTATGAATAAAGCTGATATACAGGGTCTTGTGTAAATACAAATTTCCATTTCTTTGGGGTAAATGGTTAGGAGGATAACTGTCGGGTCATATGTAAGTGTAGATTTTTTTTTTTTTTCCGGTACGCGGGCCCCTCACTGCTGTGGTCTCTCCCGTTGCGGAGCACAGGCTCCGGACATGCAGGCTCAGCGGCCATGGCTCACGGGCCCAGCCGCTCCGCGGCATGTGGGATCTTCCCGGACCGGGGCACGAACCCGTGTCCCCTGCATCGGCAGGCGGACTCTCAACCACTGTGCCACCAGGGAAGCCCAAAGTGTAGATTTTATAAGACACTGTCAAACTGTTTTCCAAAGTGGCCATACCATTTTTCATTTGATCAACAACGTATGGACTTTCTGGTTGCTCTGTCTTCTTATCAGCACTTGACATGACAACTTCTTTGTTGCTTGTTTAATTTTCATCATTCTTACAGCAGTGTAGTGGTAATGCACCGTAAATTTGGTTTGCATTTTCCTCATCACTAATGATGTTGAACATCCTTTTATGTCCTTATATGCCATTTCTACATCTTCATTGGTGAAGTGTCTATTCAAATCTTTGACTCATTTTTTAAATTGGATTGGGTTGCGGATTGAATGTTTGTATCACTCCAAAATTCATATATTGAAGCTCCAACCCCCGATGTGATGGTATTTGGAGGTAGGGCCTTTGGGAGGTGATTAGTTTTCGATGAGGTCATGAGAGTGGGACTCTCATTATGAGATCAGTGTCCTTATGAGAAAATGAAGAAAGGGCACACAGCGAGAAAGTGGCTGTCTACAAGCCAAGAAGCAGGCCCTCACCAGACATCAATCTGTCTGACATCAACCTTGATTTTGGACTTCAGGGACCGTTCAAAATAAATGTCAGTTTTTAAGTCACCCAGTCTATGGTATTTTGTTACAGAAGCCGGAGCTAAGACAGGTTGTTGGTTCTCATATTATTGTTTTGAGAGTCCTGTGTATATTCTGGATACAAGTTCTTCATCTGACTTGCGATATGCAATTATATGCTCACTGTCTGTGGTTCTTCTTTTCATTTTCTTAACAGTATCTCTTGCAAAGCAAAGTTTTTCATTTTTAACTTAAGTCCCATTTGTCAACTTTTTCTTTATGGGCTGTGCTTTGATGCCATATCCAGTTTGCTTTTAAAAAGACAAATTTTCAGGAAGGAACAGAAAGTGGATTGTCTGCTGCAAACAATGAGTTGAAACTTACATATTAGGACCTAAAATTTCATAATTTTGGATATAGTCACCTCTCTAACTGGTGTATCCTAGTATCTAATGCTAACGTAAGTTTTTCAAATATGGTGTGAGAGCCTAGTTTTTCCATGGAAATTATTTACTGATGTAACAGCTGAGAGTCCAGCATTATAACATACTGACAATATGTGTGATGCAATGATAATTAGCTTCTGGGTAAAACCCTCATGTAGTATCCAAGCAGTATAATGCACAATCTATGAAGATGGGACTTTGTCTTTTATAAAACTGCATCAAACATCTGGCACAATGTCTGGTACGTAGTAGATCTCAACAAATTTTGGCTGAAGGAATGAATGAGAAGGGAAAGATATTTAGTCTATTTAAGATATGAGCTGTAGCTTATGCTTTTGTAGTATGCATCCCAACCCCAGTGGAGTATGCACTGAGATACCTGTGATGAATTCATATGGGGATGTCAGGCACTAACTGGGAAATAGGTCAGACTTCTAACCCCAACATTAACTGAGAGATAGTATAGCATAAAGGATTCTGGAGTCAGACTGCCTGGGTTCCAATCCTACCTCTGACACTTATTTCCTAATACTTAACTGCTCTGCGTCTCAGTGTCCTCATCTGTACAATGGGGAGTTCTATTTCATAGGGGACCGTGCTGAAAAGAGTACCTTTTTCCCAGCACTCCTATTCTCCTAGGTTATTGTAAAGATACAATCAGTTGATATATGTAAAGTCCTAAGATGGGAGCCTGCAACCTAGTAGTTAATATTATAGTTATATAATTGTGGTAGTAAGGTACTGAAAGTTACAGCTTGTCTTTGAACAAAGGTACTGAAAGTTACAAGCTTGTCTTTGAACAAAGCACAAGAAAATAAGCTTGCGTTTTTCTTGAGTTGGTACATCCTCTTCGTTTCTGTCTAAATCACATGCCTGCAACTGTGGGAACTATAATATTGTCAGTTCTTCCCTTCAGACTCTGCACCATTTGAGATCCAAGAAGAATATGTAGAGTTCACGAGCATCTTCTAAGGATTTTTGTACTGGGGAAGAATTCTACAAAAGCAGAACTTTTTAAAGCAGTCAGCGCTTCCCTGGTGGTGCAGTGGTTGAGAGTCCGCCTGCCCATGCAGGGGACACAGGTTCGTGCCCCGGTCCGGGAAGATCCCACATGCCGTGGAGCAGCTGGGCCCTTGAGCCATGGCCGCTGAGCCTGCGCACCTGGAGCCTGTGCTTCGCAACGGGAGAGGCCACAACAGTGAGAGGCCCGCGTAACCGCAAAAAAAAAAAAAAAAAAAAAAAAAAGCAGTCAAATAACCCCGATTGTGTAACTCTCAGGGGACGACCATACTATTTCCTTTGAAAAGTGTTGTTGATGCCTTTTTTTCTATGCCTGATCCCCTGGCTATTAAACTGTTCCTATGCAATTTTGCAGAACATGGCAGGGGTCTAATGATTACTTTTTGTACCACGTTAAAGAAGTATAATAAAAACACCAAACCACAAATCTACATTGAAGGTTTGCAGTGTTGAACTAGTGGAGAATCATGCTTGAATATCGTTTTC
The DNA here is from genome assembly GCF_963924675.1 of Phocoena phocoena. Taxonomy (NCBI): domain Eukaryota; kingdom Metazoa; phylum Chordata; class Mammalia; order Artiodactyla; family Phocoenidae; genus Phocoena; species Phocoena phocoena. The sequence continues at coordinate 22,974,061 of NC_089225.1, read as the reverse complement.
TTATTGAAATGTTGCAAACTAATTAAGACTCTAAAATCATTCTTGGATACTACTTTTACAATTTGTTTCATGAACTTATTTCAGATACGGGACTACAGTGCCACAGACCAGAGAACACATAAACTGATTCTCAGAATATGTTTCATCATCCGGCAGAATTTGAGACCAAAACAGAAAACAAATAGCTTTTAAAAACTTAGTTTGGTCTTTTAGAAACCAGACAGATGAAAAAACTAAAATCTCCAAATGAAAATTAGGTAGGCAATAATTAGAAAAACAGGATGGTGAAAGAATGAACACTGAAGGTTTATTATTCTTATTCAAGTCAAGCTGATGTCAGGTGGATATCTGTATGTATAATAAGCAAAAATGTTTTCACCTAGATGAATTATGTGGTTGGTACGAGGTCCAGGAATATAATGATTTCCACTATAATAATTTTTACCTACTATACCTCACTAGTATTTCTTAAGACTGATATTGATATCTTCCAGCAATTGAATGAATTCTAAAGTAGAATAAACCCTATCTCTATTTGTCTATCTTCCCCAAACTGATCCACAATTATAATAATCATTCAATTGGCACTGCCGTTTTTTCCAGCCAATCTCAAGAAGCCCCAAAAAATCAATAAATAAACTTAAGTAAAGTTTAACAGATTAAAATAAAATGTATGCTGAGAGACTTCAAAATACAAGGTTCAAAGTCGAGCAAATATTTCAAACCTCACTTTATACCATTGCCAAATTTGCCTTGATACTTCATCAGAGTAATTGTTACATTTGATTCAAGCTGTGCGCTCAGAGTAATAAAAGATGAATACAGACACTTGAAATCTGTGTACTCCTTTTTCTTCTGCACTGAGCCCAAGAAGAAATACGTTCTTATTTCATGAAATAAATATTATTTTATTGGATGTCTGCTTTCCTTAAGAGGTCAAATCCTTAATTACATCATTAATAATTATGTAGACATTTACTGCCTGCAAGGCATGGTTTCTTTGGAAGCAAGTTAAGAACACTAGATATTTCAGATCATTTATCTTATTCTAACTGGCCCACTGGTTAGAAGAATAATTTTCTAATCCTTCCAGGCAGTTAACATAGCACTTACTAGGTTATTTGTAAATAGGCACTTTTTCCTGAGATGTAATAAATGGAAAGAAATGTCTGCTTAATAAATTTAAGGTTGCATAATGTCTTAAGTCTTTAGCCCATTACATTGATTGCTTGGCCTGAGAAAACGATGTGCCTTCTATATTTCTGAATGCCCAGTGCCTAGAACAGTACATCGTTCATAATAAATATTCAATAAATACTCATTGAACTAAAGTGTAATTGAGCTGAACAGATGTTTTATTAGAGTCTGAGACATTTCTGGCACCCATAGAGGTAGCACAAATTGAGGACCATTTTTAAATGCCTAGGAATGTACCAATACAAATGTATCTGATCAAGATCCTTCTGCTATGAGTAAAAACATTGATTTAGAAGCAGAAAGGCCTGGGTTTGAATTCTAGCCTGTCCTTAATAGTTGGGCGTCACTGGGTAAGTTATTTCAATTCTCTATATTGGCTTCCTTATCTAAACACACGAATAACGATTCCTACCAATACATCACAGAGTTACGTGATAATTAAATGAGTTACGATTAAAGTAACAGGTGCACAATAAGTGTTCAGTATGTCTTGGTGGTGACGGTGATGATCGTGACAATGACAACGATGATGACATATGTCTACAAACCTTTATTAATGCCTTTAGATTTTGCGTAAATTCACTGTAGATACAAGCGGATGTGTGAAAGACTATTCTAGCACAGGAGAGGAGTTAGGAAGGATGTAGAAAATAATGAACACACCAAAAGGCATTTATGCAAAGATATGCAAGGCACCACCTGATCTGTCAGTTTGCTTGCTTAGGCAGTGGGTTTACCTATCCATGGCTTTTATTTTGCTTGGGGTAATATTCCATTAGCATACATTTCCTTAGGGGGAGATGCTGAGAAACAATGCTGACTGGCAAGAGGAACGTGTCAAAAGGAAAAGTTTGCAACAGGGGTTGCCTTTAGGTAATCAAAAATAACTGAAAGTGCCAAGGGGGAAGATAGCAGAATATTCAAAAAAGAGTCAAATTCCCATTATAGTTACCTCTCAGAAGATCCAGGAGCAAACTTGCTCCGAGGCAATCAGGGGAGGTAAATCAGTGCTACTGAGCAGCCTTGAAACAGGAACACTGGCATTGGCCGCCTGAGCATCTGATGCGTTACTCTGCTTTACAGACCTGGCGTCCTGTGATTTTCCAATCTAGTTTGCACAGATCAGCCAAAGCTCGGGAAACCCCATTTTTTCTTTCCCGGTGAAATTTCACCAACTGTGACCGCTTAATCACCAGTCTGTTTCATACAGCAAGCGAAAGCCTGGCTGACTTACGAGATCTGCACTAGGCCTGTCAAACCCATCCTTGGACATCTGGGTACCACGGGGCACTTGTGTTCAACTCAGAAGTTATTGTACATTGTTTACCATCAGGCTTGACAGAGGTTCCAGTAATGTCATACAGATGAAATTTCAGCAACACAGAAAGGGAAATCTATTCTGTTTCCCTCATTAATTGCTTTACCTGAAATCTCAAGTCGGTAGGGAATAATTTGGACCCACTCTTCCAAACTGAGATGTGTAAATGGAAGAGGAATATGTGTGATAATTTGCCTCAAAATACAAAACCTCCAAAGTTAGAGAAAGAAATATTGTTTCTCTAACTTAGAAAATGCTCTTCAATTCTCTTCATTATTCAGTTATAATGGAAGAGGATATCCTGACAACTGATTTGGGCAGAAGCTGTTATGTGTGCAAAGGAAGAAGTATATAAACGGAGAAAAATATAAAACTTTCAGTGCTAATCTATATTTTAATACCCAAGCATATCTTGACAAACTTTCAAATACAGAACGCATGAAATCCATAAAATATATATGAGCATGATTGCATTACTGTTTCTAATTTATTTTCCCCCTCAACAAAATTCTGCCTTTGAATTCTTATTTATTATGCCTTTTATTCAACTGAGTACCCAGGCAAAAAATACGATAAAGCTTTGCTAATTTCATAAAATACTGAAACTGCAAATAGAATTCCACTATCTTTATGTACTCTTGGTCCTATCTCACAGCTTAATCTAAAAACCTAGTTAAGGAAGGCATGATTTCTTAGACCCTTATCCTGATAAATAATTACTTTCAGCACCTCAGAGAAGAAATTTTCAGACAAAACTCAGAAATAACATTTCCACTTGTTCAAAAGAAGTCAAAGAGCTAATTCACAAAGATCAAGAGATTAAAGAAGACAAAAATGTGGCCAATGTCTTGACACAATCCTTCCAAAGCAAGTACGTCTCCTACCCTCTTGCAAGGTCTAGGACTGAATCAAAATCTTGCGAGAAAGTTAAAACTACTTCTAGGTGGTCATCTTTATTAGGTCAACATTTTAAAATGTACTGTACTGTCCTAATTTCCTAATCTATATATCTCCTTCTGCTGAAGGCATATGGCACTCTCCAGGCCACCATTCTCCTCCGTACATTACAGAAAACAAACGCTTTACTCCAAACGACTCCTCTCTCTATAAAGACTTTGACTATCGGTTTTAAGAATTTGTATAACCTGCCTCGGAATCTGCGGTGCCTGTAGAAGAAGTTGAGAGCAGTCTCTGTTAAAATGCTTATATCTCTCTTTACCTTCTACCAAAGGCATGACTTTTAAAACTCGAATATTCATTATAAACCATGCTAGAGATTCGTATTAGAGTTCACATTCTTATTTTAATAGGTCCATTTCCATTTGTTCCCTAGTCCTTAATGTCAGCAACCTTATATGTTAAACACAGGAAAGACAGTAAACAGAGGGAAAATCCAGATAAAAAGTATATAAATAGACATAGTAACACTGTTAAATGTTTCTTATTTCCCAAAAATGGCTTATATGGGAAAAGCACGCATACTACCATTAATACATAAAGTCTATGGGATAGGTTATCATCTAGAATCAGAGCTTTCAACTTACTAGTTTATTTCTTTTTCTCCCACTTGAAACATACTGGCATGTAAATTCTCATAATAAAGTTCAACATTATTACCATTATTTTTATTCTTATTCTTACATGAGACTCTGAATTTTACTACAAAGGAAACATTTTTAAAAGTCTTCTAGTTTTCATTGTTAGATTATTGTCAGTATTCTTTCCTCTTTCTCTATTACGTTAACTTGATTCTCCATATATTCTAGGAAGTAAAATATAGTCATCCTATTAAAAACAAAGGTTTATGTCATAATCTAAAGGGCATGTGTATTATAATATATAATATGCAGGTGTTTCCTTACGTGTATATCTGACACATCCACATTTACGTCAATCATAATAACTGCGTACAACGAGAATAACTTTTTTTTAAAGCTATGTTTGTATATCATTTGTTTAATTGAGACACTATACTTTGATGGCAAGTGTGAGCAAATAAAACTGGCTGAGGTCTTTGGTTTAACTTTGGTCTTTAACTTTTCCTTCTTTATTTGAAAAGAAGTGGAGACTTTTGTCCATACTTTTAGAGGTTAAAAAGGCAATCTTATTTAATTTTAAACAGCGCAGAATTTAATTTTATACACATTAAAACATAAACAGAACTTGAATTCATGACTTCGGCATATTAAAACTCCACCCTAATGCAATAAAAATTTTAATTGCATAAAATATAGAATTGCATTTTTGTGAGGTTAAAGGAATGCCTGGGATGAGCCTGAGTAGTTAGCTGGGTGTTCCTGGATCTGACTGTGATCCAGTCCCGCCTGCCACTTGTCATCACCTGGTGGCTGGTGGTTTAAATGAGAACGGGAACAATTCCAGGTCCTAAGACTGGCTGAGATTTCCAGGATCAAGATCAAGATTCCAAAATGAGTTTGTCAGTATGGGTTTTATCAGCTCAATTTGGCTAAGGAGAATACTGGGGATGAAGGGGGCAACTCTCTGCCTGTCCACTTGAATTTTGTTTCAGCATTAGTAGATAATGATATATGTTATGTATAATAATTAATAGTATGATATGGCATATATAATGGCAGATAATCACATAGATAATCAATAGATCATCTGTTACCATATTTGCCATACCATGCTATTATATGTGATCATCTGCTATTATATATGCCATATCATACTATTAATTGCATTATGGTATAATTATATACTATATATAAGCTAATATTAATGTTATAACCTAAAAATATTGTATCACATATTACCTTTATATTATATAGATTAGACAAACAGTACCAACTAAGATCAAAGGTATTATATATTATATGTACCATATATTATATATTATACTCTATATTATATTATAATTATATATATATAATTATCTGCTAATTTAGTAAAAAAATTTGAGTGGAGAGAGTTGGTGTTATGCAATACCAGATATACTGAAGATGTGTCAGATATATACAGTGTATCTGATAACTGGTATCTATTTATCTGCATCTATATATATCATTGGAATATAAATTTTAAAAGTAGTCACAGAAAATTTTGACAGAGATTATGTGCTCTGTCAAAGAAAAACCAGAGATGGATAGTAGTCAAAGTGGTAAAAACAGATTCTATTCAGGAATCTTGCAACTGGGGAAAAGAGACCTCAGTACAGAACTGGGCTCAATTCTGAACACAATAAGGAAAAGTGGGGCTTTATAGCCAATGAGCACAGCAGTGAGTTGGTGGATGGAAAATTACTAAGAGGGTGGTGCAATCCTTGCTAAAATGACCTAAGAGGATTCTTGCTGAAGCCTGGCCAGGATGATCAGATATCACCTGGGGGTGATAAAGGATGAGGAATTTGGTCAGGTATTGAGGGTGATCAGATCAGATATCACTGGGGCTTCTGTCTAACCTGACTTAGCAGGATTCTTCTAAAAATGGACACTACAAGGACAGAGATGAAAGCCCAAGGTGTGGCCTAGTTAAGGAGAGGGTTCAGAGGAGTTTGACTAAAGTTTGGTCAAGGAGAGAATCTTTGTCAGCCCCAAGTATGCTATTTCTCAGTGTATTTTGAAATAACTCACAGCTTTCTTCAAATGCAAGTTTTCAAAGATACTACATATCTGATAAGGTTTCCCCGTAACTTTTTTTTAGCATACACATATTAGCTTATAGAATTTAGGACAGTTTCTGTTTAGACAGATTCCATAAATCTGGGCCTGAGTTGAACTACATTCCTGTCCTTGAAACTTTATTCAGGTACTAACTATCAAGAAAAGTATTCTAGTTCTTATTTTGATTCCTGAGCCATAATTTTATATAATTTGCTCTTCTTTCCCAGGCCTTCTCTTCCTAGCGTTTCAGCTTTGTCCCTGGAGCTGTCCTCAAGACTTAGTGCATCATTTTACATATTAAACATACTCAGAACTCATCGTAAAAATGCTTTATGTTTGTGACTGACTAGAGATTGCCTTCAGCTACGTAGTTTCTGAACTAAAAGTCACAGGACAAAAATGACACTCTTTGTATAGTAAAGAAAATGCCAACTTAACGATAGGGCCTGCCTTAAAGCACTTGGTATTACCGTATCAGCTCTCAATACCGTCCACTTTCAAAGCCACTGGCCTCGATTCAGATCATGTTTTAATTTGCCTTAAAATTATACTACATACTATTTCTCTTGGGCACATTTTCTATTACCCAGTTTGACAAAATTTCTTGACAAATCAAATTAGCTCTGAATAATTTTCAAGCATTCTCAAATCTTTCCGAATATGGGTAAAGAGTTTCCTTGTGAAGGTTTCTTATACTTCTCACATGAAGAGCTGACTCCGTACCATTTCAATGGCTCTCAAATGCTAGTGGAGACACAGCCTTTGAAAATAAAACCAAAAGTTCATTCATGACAAATGAATCCAGGAAAAGACATCTACAAAACTATGGTATCTGCCAAAAACAAACAAAAGGTAAAAACTGACGAGAATCAAAGGGTAGTAAATCCAAAATCCAAAAGTGACGTAGTTTTATACAAAATATAGCTTTTAAAGATATGTAATGAAAGAAATATTTAACAAAATTGTTGACTTTTCAAGCACATATTAGAAAGCATCATTACAAGTACTATTGTGGTTTTACATTTGTGTGATTTTTTTTAAATGCTTGGATTAATGTTAGAATGCCCCTTTCCTTTATTAAGCTCCAAGATGAGTCTTTTCCTATTTTTCTCAGCATGGTGTCTTCACTCCCACCACTGAACCTAGCACAGAATACGAACTTAATAAATACATCTTCAACGAATGAATGTAGGCCTAACAGGAAAGACTGATTTATTTTCCCCCCACCTTTACTGAGGTATAATCGAGATAAACATTGTGTTAGTTTAAGGTGTACAATGGGATGATTTGATACACATGTATACTACAAAGCGATCACCACAATATGGTTAGTTAACACATCCTTCAGCTTATATAATCACCATTTTTTTCTGTTTGGTGGTGGTAAGAACATGTAAGACTTACTATCACACACACTACGATACACAGAAGGTAACTGACAAGAGCTTGCTCTATAGCACAGGAAGGCCTATTCGGTGCTCCGTAATGACCTCTATGGGAATGCAGTCTAGAAGAGAGGGGATATATGCATATCTACAGCTGAGTCACTGCGCTACACAGCAGAAATGGACACAGCATTGTCAGTCAACTCTACTCCAATAAAAATAATTAACAAAATAAAGACTGACTCTCTTAGCAACTTGCAAATATACAAGAGTGTTGTTAACTGTAGCCACCATGCTGCACATTAAGTCACCAGAACTTATTCACGTTATAACTGAAAGTTCGTACCCTTTGACCAACGTCTCCTCACTTCTCCCACCCTCCAGCCCCCGTCAACCACCATTCTACTCTATGCTACTACACGTTTGGTTTTTCTAGAATCCACATATAAGTGAAATCATACTGTATTTGTCTTTCTCTTATTTCACTTAGCATAAAAACCTCAAAATCCATCAGTGTTGCCACAGATGGCAGGGTTTCCTTCCTTTTGTGGTTAAAATAATATTCCATTGTATGAATATACCACATTTTCTTTCTCTGTCAATAGACAGGTTGCTTCCATGTCTCGACTACTGTGAGTAATGCTGCAATGAACATGGGAGTGCAGATATCTCTTTGAGATAGTAGCTTCATTTCTTTTGGATATATACCCAGAAGAGGGATCTTATGGTAGTTCTAATTCTAATTTTTTGAGAAGTCTTCATACTGCTTTTCAATATTAGCTGTACCAATTTACATTCCCACCAGCAGTGGACAGGGTTCCCATTTCTCCACATCCTCACTGATACTTGTTATCTCTTGTCTTTTAGATGTTAGCCATTTTATCAGGTGTGGGGTGATATGTCCTTGTGGTTTTAATTTACATTTACCTGATAATTAGTGAAGTTGAGCATCTTTTCATGTATTTGTTGGCCATTTGTGTGTCTTCTTTGGATAAATGTCGATTTAAGTTCTTTACCCATTTTTCAGTTGGGCTATTTGATTTTTGTTTGTTTGTTTGTTTTTGCTATTGAATTGTGTGAATTTCTAATATATCTTGGATATTAACCTCTTGTCAGATATAAGGTTTGCAAATATTTTATCCCATTCCATATGTTGCCTTTTCATTTTGTTGATTGTTTCTTTTGCTGGGCAGAAACTTTTTAGTGTCATGTAGTCTCTCACTTGTTGATTTTTGCTTTTGTTGCTTGTGCTTTTTGTGTGATATTCAAAAAATCGCTAAGACCCATGTCAAAGAGCTTCTTCCCTATGTTTTCTTCTAGTTTTAGGGTTTCAGGTCTTACTTTTAAGTCCTTAATCCACGTTGAGTAACTTTTTGTGAGTGGTATAAGATAAGGATCCTGTTTCCTTCTGTCATGTGTGAATATCCAGCTTTCCCAACACCATTTATTGAAAAGACTCTTTTCCTGAGTCTTCTTGGGTTTCTTGGCAAATACTAGTTGACCATATATGGGCTTATTTCTTGGCTCTCAATTCTGTTCCCTTGTTCTACGTGTCTGTTTTCATGCTAGTATCATACCGTTTTGATTATTAGAGCTTTGTAATATAGTTTGAAATCAGGAAGTGTGATGCCTTCATCATTGTTGTTTCTCAAGATTGCTTTGGCTATTTGAGGTCTTGTTTGGTTCCATACAAACTTTAGGATCGTTTTTCCAATGAAATTTTACTAGGGATTACATTAAATCTATAGGTGGCTTTGGGTAGTATGGACATTTTAATATTAACTCTTCTGATCCCCAAACACAAGATATCTTTTCATTTCTTTCATCAATGTCTTAATAAATATTTCATTTTTGTTTTTTTTTAATTTTCATTTTATTTTTGGCTGCACTGGATCTTCATTAGCTGTGCACAGGCTTTCTCTAGTTGCAGCAAGTGGGGGCTGCTATTCATTGCAGTGCAGGGGCTTCTCATTGCAGTGGCTTCTCTTGTTATGGAGCACGGGCCCTAGAGCACGTGGGCTTCAGTAGTTGTGGCATGCGGGCTCAGTAGTTGTGGCACATGGGCTTAGCTGCTCTGAGGCATGTGGGATCTTCCCAGACCAGTGATCAAACCCGTGCCCCCTGCATTGGCAGGTGAATTCTTAACCACCAGGCCACCAGGGAAGTCCCCATCAATGTCTTATAGTTTCAGTGTATAGATCTTTCTCCTCCTTGGTTAAATTTATTCCTAAGTATTTTATTGTTTTTGATGTTGTTTGAACAAAATTGTTTTCTTTATTTCTTTTTCAGACAGTTCATTGTTAGTGTATAGGAATAGAACTGACTTTTGTATGTTGATTTTGTATCCTGAAACTCCACTGATTTTCTGTGTTATTCCTAAGAATTTTTTTTTTTTGGTGGAGTCTTTAATGATTTTCTACCTATAAGAGCATGTCATCTGCAGAAAGAGACAGTTTTACTTTTTCTTTTCCAATTTGGATGCCTTAAGGCTGCTTTTCAATCCTCAATTTTCTTTTTGTTATCTGATAATAGGCAGGTACTCAGGTAAATTCCATGAAAAACTCCTTGAAATAATAACCATTATTTCAATGACAAAAATAACAACAACAACAACAAATAAATTCATGAAGCACTTAACTGTCTATTAGTTAATTTCCCACCTTGTGAGTTATATAATCATCACCATAGGTATTAGTAGAGATCTCAGCACTAGTCTTATTTTCACAAGGAATCTGAGGTAAAAGAGGATTAATTGGGTTGCACCAAGTCAGCTAATGCATGGTAGAGCCATATCTTAAACGTCTTTCTATTAATAATGTTTATAAATTCTATGCTAAAAGTTCATCTAAATAATTAAGATAAGTAATTATAATAGTAAAATACACGATTTGAAACAAAAATTACATAATGTACATATGCTTCCCAAGTAGTTTAGTGTTTTGCATTATCTTTTATATAAAATGCTGGCTTTACTGAGAAAATCTTGAGTTGGAGACATTAAGACCACCGTTATGGCATAACCTTGTATGCGTGTATGTGTCTCTGTGTGTGTTGTGAATGTAGGATGGGTAGAGTCTGGGTGAAGTCACAGACAGGCAAGATGGGTTAATAGTTTTATATGGGCTATGTCCCATTGTTCAATGTCAAATTTTATGAACAAAAATATCAAACAGTTGGACCATAAAATACACTTTCTTATGGCCAGTATCTATTTCTGTTTATGCAAATCTCACCTCCTGAGTGGGTGTGAAGGATATTTGAGATCACTTGCTACCTTTGAAACATTAAATGCCTGGAAAGTACCTTGCCATATAATAGGTTCTCAATGAATGTTCACCTTCACAAGCTGCCGAACTCCAGACAAAAAAAGAAAAAAAAAAGCCAAAAAAATACAGCTAAGAAAGAATAGCTAATATTCCTGCAATCAACAGGATCAAAGTTTGAAAGAAACAACTATAATATGAATCAATTCTCTTTTCTCTCCCAAATGAATTTTTCTAAAAACACTTCAAAATAAATGAAAGATAGATAAAGAGTTCAAAAGCCGTATGACATCCCAAAGCCTGATGTACCTAAAAGGCTAAGTTCTATCTCCTGAAATAACTATTTTAAAACTCTAACTAGAACATAATCTCATTAAATGACATAATGCAAAAGTGAACATAAAAACTGTACAAGAGAAACATTAAACACTTTTCAGAAGAAGTTAATGTTTATTACCATAGTCTTTGATATACCTCTCATCTCTAGGTTAAATGCTGTGTAAATGCAGTGCTGTGCACCAAACTAAGTCAGCCTAGTAATTTCTTATAAAATTGCCCCACTCACAGTTTATAAAGTTTGGCAATGACTTATAGGTATTTTAGAGAGAGATTTATCCTTGAATGTTTTCAATGTTTAAACTTGAAAAGAAAATAATAGAGGTTCCTACCCGACTATAACAGCAAATACTTGAATCTGCTTCGGTAGGTAATTTAAAATAAATGTATATAGTTTAACATCACTTTACAGAGGGCTTCATTTCCTCATATACCTCTGCATCGATTATGCAAATGTCTTCCAACTACATGTGGCAGAACTTGTTAATATTGTACGCCTACATGCTTAGGCATGAGCTACTTATGCTTATTGATTACGTAGTGGTAACAGCTACTTAAATGTCAAAAAGTGGAAGCTTGATCGGCTATGAGGAACTTAGATGATGTAGCGTCATAGAGGAAAAATACACAGCATGCTGTCTTAGTTTGCTCGGGCTGCCATAACAAAATAGCACAGCCTGGGTGGCTTTAAACAACAGAAATGCATTTTCTCACAGTTCTGGAGGCTGGAAGTCCAAGTCAAGATGCCAGCAGTTTGAGTTTCTTCCGAGGCCTCTCTCCTCATCTGGAGAATGGCGGCCTCCTCGCTGTGTCCTCACATGCTCTTTCATCTGTGAACGCACCTCCCTGGTTCTGTGCACCTGAATTTCCTCTTCGTATATGGATTCTGGTCACATTAGATTAGGGCCCTAACTCTAACTGCCTCATTTTAACTTAATCACTTCTTTGAAGGTCCTGGCTCCAAATAGAGTCACATTCTGAGGTCCTGAGGGTTTGGACTTCAACATATGAGTTTTGAGGGGACACAATTCAGACCATAACACACACCAAGTAACTGTAACTCTCAGGTTTCTTAAATTCAGATAATATTTGGTAACTTGCTCTCTACCTCCGTGTACTTAGAATTGCCGGTACATTAAATAATTATTTGGGCATTACTGTAGGGATTTAATCATTTGCAGAATGCAGCAGTACCTAGTTCCTGTTCTTACATTTAAATGTGAAACAAGTTAAGTTTCCAGATATGACCAGATTCTTAAAACAGGTAAAAGGTATAGCAGTAATTACATTACTTCCAGGTAACAATGTAGTCACAATTGCATTAGAAATAATTTAATTACCGCTGTACCTCTTAACTGTGTCTGACCACAAATCAGGCACGATGCGGGAACTAGTAATAGTCACTAGTGAAGAGATTAAACTCAGTCCATTCACTCACACATGTATTTTTTTCTTATCCATTTATGTTTTATGAAAGAAAACTTCCTGTGCCAGAGTTACGGATTCAAGAAGAATTAAAGCCTAATTCCCGCCTTCAAAAGGCTCAGGCTCCAGTGGAGTCAGCCATGTAGGTAAAGACCTATTTGATCAGTGTAAGAGGTATTTGAGAACAGCAAGGATGGCACATAGGAGGTCATGATCGATCACAGGTGCCGAGGTCAGAGAAGGCCTCACCGAAGTGGTGGCAAAGGGACTGAGGCTTGAATGAACTGGAGGTCACTGAACTCCAGGAGGAAAGCACGTAGCTCAGGTTTCTGTCCTTGTGTGCTTGTCCCATCCCCAACTTCTTGAGTCCCCACCCACCACTGTGTATAAAATATTCAATTCAATGCCATCTCATAACATCTAAAGCCACAATGGCTGCCCATCCTACTGCTCACTTCATTTGTCCTTTTTTCTCTTTCCACCTGTTTTCATGTTGCATGATTTGTTGATGTTTTTCTTCTTGTAAATGATTTGCCTCCTGCTCTGGTGGCCAAAAGGTGAAGAGCCAAACACTATGTAGAAATTTGTCATCACCTGCTGCCTCATATGCATTAATTCAATAGATCTTGATTAACTGAGGGTTCTTTATAATATGTATCCATTCTAGGGCAGTGGGGTTTGGTAGAAAAGTGATGTAGTAAAATGAGCCAAGCTTTGGACCAGAAAGACCTAGATTTCTAATCTTCTGGGCTTGAACAAATAATTTCAATTTGCTGAGCTCAACTTCCTCATTTGTAGTAAAAAAAAAAAATGTTGATTATAAACTCTACTTGGTTTAGTTGTTAACATATGAAAGCACCAAAACACAGTAGGTACCCCACTAGTAGATGCATTACCACCATCTTCCTCCTCTTTTACACCTTGCTTTATCTCTTCATTCCTTCTGACACTGTCCTAAATTACCTATTTAAATATCTCTTTCTTTCTAACATCAGCATCCTCTTTCCCTCTAAACTTTCCTTTCTAGAAAAACAGTGATAACTTTTCTTAAGCATCACCTGATCCACTCTCGCCCCTTCCGTGAACAGTAGACACTTCTGCTCTAATTAGATCAAATCCTTGTTTATCTAATTGCTTTCATTTCTCTCAATATATTAATTTGTATTCACAGCTCCAGCCATGAACTTGCATCTATTACTCTTCTCCCATTCAACTTCAAGTACTGCGTCTCTGCAAACAATATGCCCATGAATAGTGACTGCCTAATAAAGTTAAACAAAATGTATCCCTGCCCTTACTCTGATACATTACCACAAAACATACCTCTTCCCCCTACCCAGAATGCCTCCTGCACAGAACTCTCCAAGAGTTTATTTGGTTCCCAACATGAGCCCTGTTCAATTCTTCAGTAGAGAACAGTGATTCTCAGCCCTGTTTGCATATTAGAATCACCTGGGAATTTTTTAAATACATATTGATGCTAGGGTCCAAACGAAATTCAACTAAATCAGTGTGTTCGAGGATGCAGCACACTGATATTTCTTTTAAAAGCTCAGCAGGTAATTCAAATGTGCAATCAGGGATGAGAACCTGCGAGTGGCAAGCGGCTACATAGGACTGTGTCTTTGGGGCTTTAAATACTTTCATTTATGCTTATCCTATCTCCTTCATTAATTTTATTGTTGAATGCAGAGACCATTTCCCTGTTAAGTTTGCCCAGGTACTAGATGCATGTCCTTAGGCAAGTCATCTAACCTCCCATAACCAGTGTCCTGATTCTCAGAACTTAATGGGGCCTCCTACTCCCAGGGAGTGTCAAGAATTAAATGAGAGCGCACTTGTAAGGTAAATATAGAGTATTCAACACCTGCTAAAGAATCACCCACTAAAAATAAAATGCCTTGCCTCCACAATCACCCTCCCCAATCCGCCCCCTTTAAAAAAAAGGAAATATGAAGACATGCAGATGGAAAAAAAGCAAAAGGAGACTCTTTGCTGAAAACATAAACTACTTTCTTTGTCAGAAGAGGCACAGATTTGGGACCTCCCTGGTGGTCCAGTGGTTAAGACTTCACCTTCCAATGCAGAGGGTGCGGGTTCGATCCCTGGTCAGGGAGCTAAGATCCCAGATGGCTCGCAGCCAAAATACCAAAACATAAAACAGAAGCAATATTATAACAAATTCAACAAAGACTTTAAAAATGGTCCACATCAAAAACATCTTTAAAAAAAAAAAGAAGAGGCACAGATTTGTATTGTAAATGAAGTTCAGTAATATAAGAAAATAAGTTAGTAAATGCTATTAATGTGGACAAATGTGCTGACAACAATCTGCTGTTGACATTATTCTTAACACAAGGATAACTAATGTATTAGAAGAGCAAATGGGGTCTGAATTAATGCAAACTACTATAAAATAAATGTACAGCTGTTGCAGAATCACTGCCCTGGGATTTAAGATGCGCATAATGTTAAAAGTAAAGATACTTAAATTCAAAAGTAGCGCTCTCCAGGACCCTAGAACCTGAAAAGATGGCACCATTTCTATCTGTCGGCATTTTTGCAAAAAGGAACAAATTTGGATACAACGAACTTCCAGAGTTGAGAGTGATGTTCAAAGTCATCCAAAGCCATAATGCTGTAGAGGTCTCAAGATATCTACTGAACTCAGAGATAACAGTGAGAAACAGCATTTGCCTCTATTGTACTATAACCAAACAAACGAGAACTAAAAATTACATAACTGAGAAACAGAATAAGCATGAAAGGACTGGGTTTAACTATCCAATTTCTTTAATTTCCTGAGAAAATTTTCAGTAAGTGGTCCATCATCACTTGAATTTTTCCAGAAGCAATAAACTTAAAATCTTCCTGATATTGACTGAAAAGATTTCTTACAAATTCCATTCATTTGTGGTAGAAGAATCTTTGTGATTCTCTGGAGTCCCATCGAGACCAAACAGAACAAGTTTAACACATGTTCTACATGGCAGACTTTTAGATGCCTGATGACAACTTTTACAAATCCCAGGAATCTTCTCTCCAAAACGTATGGTTTTGCCACTGTCAACACTCTATTCAGCAATAAAACTGGCATTAGAAAAATGGTACCCTCTGGCATCCTGCCATCTTCCTTCCCTTGGGATTTGGACCATAGGGGGATCTGAACCTGGTTTACACAGAGACAACAAAGAAACTGATGACAGTAGTAGATCAAAGACCCTATTTTAGATCATCCACTTGTGGTGTACCCTGACCTTCTCGCTTCTTATAGAGTAATTGGGCATTATATTCAGATCCAGTATTCCGTGATGATGATGATTTTTGTCATGCATTAGTGATACCTCTTGACTCCAGTTTTTGTTAATCTTTTCACAGTCTTACAAATGCCAATGTTTTAGTGGTTTTTTTCTTTTTAGTAAATCTGCTAAAATTCTCTATAAAATCACTACGTCATCAACTATGAAAACTGCTACATATCATAACTCACACTTTTCAAGTGTAACTTCTTAAGAGTTTCCGTTGATTCTTGATTTCCTGATATACTTCATGTAGGTAATATGCCTGAACAAAGCCACATTTATACTAAATAAATGTATGTGTATACAAATAAAAATTGTATATGTATTCCTTTGAGAAAAACATCAACTGTAGAATGTCAATTATAATTTCTCTTTTACCTCAGATCTCAATCACACATAGACAACTGAACACTAGAGCCGCTGACACGCCAAAGGTTGCTAATAAAAATTCACGGCTGATACTGCAGCACAAAAAATATGGAAATATGAAGAACACAGCACCAAGGGATAATAAGATGCACCATGGGCCTCCTGACCATTACCAGGCATTTTCTACTAGAAGTCAAGTAAATAAGCCGGAGAGCCAATGTCTCTCTTTGTCTCTTCATTAGAATTGGGGTGTATTCATATCTTAAGTTTTTTTAGGGAAAGAGTAAAGCAACTTTTTAAAAATGGACTTTTCTTTGAAAAAAAAGTTACAACTTTAACAGATTGGAATGTTATTTTCATGGTGCCCATCCCAGGTGCCATGTAACAGACTGTCTTTTACTTAGAACCTCAGAACACTCAACAGCACACCTCTTATCTGTCATTCTATTCCAATGATCATCACATCAATACTCAGAAAAAACATTTAATGTTAATTCCCTTGCTCTAAATTGTTCCTTTCCCCTTGAAATTGTCTATGGTAATCTTTTACACACTTCTATTTCTCATTTAACGGCCTCCATGCTCCCACCGGACTCTATTTTCTGAAGTTCGAAGACCCTACTTTTTAACACACACACACACACACACACACACTCACACACACCCCTTACTCTTTGTTGATATGATTTAAAGTTCCCAGTGTCAAGAAGGCAAACAGATGACCAAGAAGCACATGAAAAGATGCTCAACATCACTAATTATTAGAGAAATGCAAATCAAAACTACAATGAGGTACCATCTCACACCAGTTAGAATGGCTATCATCAAAAAAAATCTACAAAAGTGAGAGAGAGAGAGTGGCATGGACATATATGCACTACCAAAGATAAAATAGATAGCTAGTGGGAAGCAGCCACATAGCACAGGGAGATCAGCTAGGTGGTTTGTGACCACCTACAGGGGTGGGATAGGGAGGGTGGGAGGGAGGGAGACGCAAGAGGGAAGAGATATGGGAACATATGTATATGTATAACTGATTCACTTTGTTATAAAGCAGAAACTAACACACCATTGTAAAGCAATTATACTCCAATAAAGATGTTAAAAAAAATCTACAAACAATAAATGCTGGAGAGGGTGTGGAGAAAAGAGAACCCTTCTACACTGTTGGTGGGAATGTAAATTAGTACAGCCATTATGGAGAACAGAATGGAGAGTCCTTAAAAAACTAAAAATAGAACTACCATATGGCAAAGCAATCCCACTACTGGGTATATACCCTGAGAAAACCATAATTTGAAAGGATACATGCACCCCAATATTCACTGAAGCACTATTTACAATAGCCAGGGTGAGGAAGCAACCTAAATGCCTGTCAACAGAGGAATGGATAAAGAAGATGTGGTACATATATACAACGGAATATTACACAGCCACAAAAAGAACGAAATAATGCCATTTTCAGTGACATGGATGGACCTAGAGATTGTCATACCGACTGAAGTAAGTCAGACAGAGAAAGACAAATATCATATGATATCGCTCATATGTGGAATCTAAAAAATGGTACAAATGAACCTATTTATAAAACAGAAGTTGAGTCACAGATGTAGAAAACAAACTTGTGGTTACCAAGGGGGAAAGGCGAGGGGAGGGATAAATTGGGAGATTGGGATTGACATATACACACTACTATATATAGAATAGATAACTAATAAGACCTACTGAATAGCACAGGGAACTCTATTCAGTTCTCTATAATGACCTATATGGGAATAGAACCTAAAAAAGAGTGGATATATGTGTATGTATAACTGACTTCTTTGCTGTAGAGCAGAAACTAACATTGTAAATCAAATATACTCCAGTTAAAAAAAAGAAAATTAAAGTTCCCAGTGTTATTATCAGCCATATCAGTTCTTAAATGTCTTAAGCAATCTGTATACCTACTAATAAATTACACTTTTAATTACTAAAAAATTAATTAAAAATCTTTTAGTTCTTCCCTCATCTCACCTCTCAGTGCAAACGAAAGATGGAGTATTGGGCTATAACGGGAAGCATGACCAAGGTCCTGTACACTTGTAAAGTAATTAAATTATTAACAAATAAAATTAGATACTATTTATTTTCCATTCCACTACTGAGAACCAGAGAAATGTACCTTATTAAAATTTGAATGATCTGTCTTTACTCCCTTACACTCATACCACTGTCAGAAAATTGAATGTAATTATTATTTTCCTATCCAGACAAGAAGAAATCAGGAAACAGCTTTATTTCAGGCATTTGAAATATTAATACCAATAAGGAAGACAGGAGTTCTTGTTCTATTCACTGCTTGTTACCTTAGATCAGGGAATACCTTATTCAAGAATTAGATAGAGTTATTTTTCTTTCTAGAGAACAATGTATATTCGGGAAAAAAGTAGGAAGAGTTCCAATTTTTAAAAAAGTTTACATAAGGGCTTCCCTGGTGGCGCAGTGGTTGAGAGTCCACCTGCCGATGCAGGCGACACGGGTTCATGCCCTGGTCCGGGAAGATCCCACATGCTGCGGAGCGGCTGGGCCCGTGAGCCATGGCCGCTGAGCCTGCGCGTCTGGAGCCTGTGCTCCACAACGGGAGAGGCCACAACAGTGAGAGGCCCGCGTACCGCAAAAAAAAAAAGTTTACATAAGACTTCTGTTTTGGGCTTTGATGGAATAGCTCAATACACACCAACAATCACACAGAGAACAAAGTAGGAAAGTCAAATAAAATACTGTTTGTCTATCAATCTATTGAGTGATTGCCATAGAACTGCTGAGTCATAGAGAAATCTGCAGGTCAGGATTTCAGAAAGATGGAAGCACAGGGACTAGACTAGAATCTGCAATCTCTGCCCTTAGCACATTTGACAATTCTTGGAGTGAACCTGGGCTAAATTCAGGCAGTCATAAACATAAGAAGCCTATGAAGCCTGTAGTAGTTTCCTAGGGCTGCTGCAACAAGGGACTGTTAACTTGGTGCTTAAGACAACAGAGATCTAGTCTCTCATGGTTCTGAAGACTGGAAGTCCAAAATCAAGTTATCAGTGGTGCTGATCTCTCTACAGAAGCTGTAGGGGAGAATTTGTTCCTTTATTTTTCTAGCGACCGGTAGGCAGCTTTTGCCAGTCCCTGGCTTACAGTCACAAAGGAACCTGCTTCTGTCTTTTTACTTTGCTTTTTCTCTGTGTTTTCTCCAGTGTCTTCTCTTCTGTCTTATAAGGATCCTTGGAATGACATTTAGGGCTCACCTGAGATAATCCAGGATTATCTCTTCATCTAAAGATCCTTAAACTTAATCATATCTGAAAACATCTTTTTTTCCAAACAAAGTAACATTCAGTTTCCAGGGATTTGATGCAGGTATCCTTCTGGGAAGCACTGTTCGGCCTACTATAAACCCAAGGCAGATAATAAAAAGAAAATCATACATGAGCTCATTCAGAAAAGCAGAATCATTAAAAGAAAATTGTACTAAATTTGTTACATGGAAACGAAAAACTTCTCTTCAGAAGACACTGTGACGAATGTGAAACTGCACAGTACACAACGGAGGAAATGAGTGTGTGAAACAAAGAGCCCATAATCAGAGTACGTTGATAGCCAAGTACTCTTAGAGATTAACAAGAGAAAGGCAGAGTGACCACTGGGAAAAGGGACAAAGACCTGAAAAGGAATTTCAGAATAGGTATACAAGTGGCTGACAAAGATATGAAAAATCATCTTTTGCATTTAATACAAATTAAACGACACATGAGACACAGCTACTCTCCCACCTAAGGGGCTAAAAGGAAAAAAAACAATGGCACCAAAAGTGACACAGGTGTGTAGAACCTAGCATTCTCCCCTGACACTGGGGTCCCAAGTGGTACAGCCACGTTGGAAAACTGTCAGGCAGCTTTGACTAAAAGTGAATATACACGAACACCACATGACGTAACAATTCTGCACTGATCTTTCAATGCAACAAAGTCACTCATAGAAATGACTGTCGACATAGAATGGATAAATAAATCTATCATAGCCAAAGGAGGGAATGCTTTTTAGTAATGAAGGACAATAAACTGTGTGTATATTTGTCAGTAATATTCAACGTGGATGAATCTTACAAACACAATGTGGACTGAAAATATGTTATTTCTGCATAAAGTTCAAAAACGGGCAAAACTAGAGTATGATGTTAAAGTCAGAATATTAGTTACCTTGGAGAGTGTATATAACTGAGATGGGGCATAAAGAGGTATTCCGGGGCCTTAGGAATGTTCTATTTCTTAATATGAGTACTGTGTAGATATGGATTATATTTTAAGGCTTCATACAGGGAACAGCAATTTATGCTGATTTCCATATATATATTATAGTTTATAAAAATTTACTTTAAAAGTAAATAGGGTAAACTCATTTAAAAAAATCAGTTCCTAAAAAACCAAGAAAGAATAAAACTGTGAAGAGTAGTCTAAACCAACTTGAACACTCAAGTTAAAGTTTCTACATAAATTTTATGTATATCATGCCACAATAGCATAGGTTCAAATGGAAATTTAAATTTAAACTGATGACTTAGTTCCCTCACTAATTCTTCAAGCACATATACATGTCATACCCAAATTAGGGTGGGACTGAGTAAAATATACAGGAATATACAAGATGAAAAAGGCACTTCCATGATCTTGAATATTTTATAGCCATGACAGAGAAAAGATATATACGTCTAAAATATCTAAGGGAGAATGCAGTGGTACAGATGTAACGATTTGAGTAAAAGGAAGATCATTAAAGATTCAAAAATATTCAAGTTTCCAATGTTCCTTGTAGAAGTAAAAGAGGGTAATTATGTGAAGATTCTGCAACAGTCAGGTCAGATTCTGAGGCTATTTCTTTCCAAATATCAGATATGTCTCTAGGAATATTTGGCCACCAGCACTGTTTTCTCATTAATCACTCTGGACACCTGGCCATTGGAAAATATTTTACACTCACTTCATATTTCTCATTTTCTGTATAAAACCTATTTCCAAGTAAAGTTCAAAAGTGTAATGCAAGGTTCTCATATTTGCATATTTCCCTTAGTTAAGCAGAAGATAAAGAGGAATTTTCAAAAATCTGAGATAGGGAAACAAATTACCCTCACTTATCAAAAGCAAAGATGCAATGTGGGATGTTTATTTTCAAAATTCTTTTAGGGATATTCGTCACAGAATGATTTTTTTTCCTTCACTGCATGAAATGAGGACTGCATTAGCTTTAACAATCCTTTTGGGATGCTCACCACTGAAACCAAATATTTAGGACCCTTAGAGATCAACTAAAAGGAATCAGCCTATAAGTCTGCATTTTAATCCATGACAAATATAAACATATATTTATAGGTATGTATATGGAAATATTTTTTAAAAACATTAAGTTAATATGCCAAGTCTTATCAATCATTGGGGCTAGAGGGAGGGGGTGACTGGGGAAGGGGCTTTATAAGGGCAACATGCATTTTCAATGTTATATACAGTCTTATTTATAAAGTATTTATAATGTGTATAAATCTGTATATTGCATATTCTTAAAGTTCTAAAAGATTAGGCACATCATATTCTCTTTCAATATATTTTCTAGGGCAGAAAGAGAAATGAAAATGAAAGACTGAGAAAAGCATTGTTCTTAAAGCATGTTCACCATTGCCAGTGAAGAGCTAGACATAGAACATTCTGGAATATAACTCACTTGCAGAATGGCAGGGTACAGCCGTTACTCATCCAATCACACTGCAGGTCACACAAGACTCTGCTGGGGACGCTGCATAACTCACCTCTGCCCCCAGTTGGAATGGTGAAGGACCTCAGAATTATCCATTCTTCCCATTGTTCATTTCAAATAAATAATGCAAACCTAGGACATTCAAATTCCCCTACTCAAAATTCTTAAGTGAAACCATAGATATCCTCTCCAGAGGTATCCTAATATTCAAATAATAAGGGTAAAAAAATAACAGTAAAGTAATTTAAATTCTTCATCTAGAAAACAAAAATGCCTTCCAAAAGATTTTTCATGTATAACTGCTCAGTTACCAATCTATCTCAGAGTAAAAGTTTGTTTTGAGAGATACAACCATTTAATGAGAGTCCACGGAAATCAGGAGTTAATCAAGATATGTGTTCCCATTATATGTATAAAGGCCCTCCCTTCAGCCTCTTTCTAAATACATTTTTACTACTCAAGGAGCACATACACAGTGGAGGGGAAGGGGGAACACCCTCCCTCAGATGTTGCAGGCTAGCGGAGGAGACCCTGAGTCTCTTTCCCTCAGAAGGTTAAGTGGTAGCAGTAGTAGCAACGATAGCAGAATGGTCTTGTAAGTGTAGCTTCTAAAAGCTTTGGAGGAACTGCAGAGGAAATGTAAACTTTTCCCTTTACTCTCAGTGAGCAGATTTTAGTTAAATAGAAGTCATCCCTCTCCAAGTGTCCAAGCCTCCCTTCAGAGGTTTAGGGATGTTGATACAGGTTACACCACTGAAAGATTACAAGGAGAAAATACCACTTCTCATATTCTCCTTTCAGAATCAGGGGAGAGGGACAGGCAGCGGAGAGAGGAATCCCAGAAGGAGGAAAACAAATGAGGATGAGAGAAATCCACTCATCCCGTTGATTTCTGTACCCATAAAGCCTCTGAAGAATTTCTGAAAAATGACCATATAGACTCATTAGTATTTCTGCTTCACTTTTTCCCCTTTGGGAAAGAAGTAAGGAAAAGTAGGAACTAAATAATTGAAGAGCAGGCAAGCAGAAAGATGGAGTATAAACAGAGGCACAAAGGATGTACGTGGTAGTCCTTGGACATAAAAACTAAACTTACCCACTGCCCGACCCCTCCTCCCTCACACCCACCCCATGCATGTGCCTACACGCGTGCCTGAGTGTGTGTTGCAAAGGAAATGGCCCAGGTCATTTGATTTGATACAGGACTCAGTGGACTATCAATGACCCTGTAGATATGATCTTACTCTCATTAATATAATGGGAACCTCCTACACTGAAGGGAATCATGCATTCTCAGCTTTTACAAACAGTGTGTACTAAACTCTGAAAAAATGTCAATGCCCTAAGATTACGGCAAGGTAATGCTGAGGCTGTTTCAGGGATGTTCCTATGCACCCTTTAGCCGAGAACAAAGATTCCTCCTGCCCGTCCTGACTAGAGCATTTCTGAGCTGCCAACTGTGCTCTATGCATCCCCAATTCATCTTCATAAAACGACTTACTCTGACGTCGCCTACTCAAACCTTCAATAGCTCCCCTTTTCATAATGTCCACATTTCTCTCTATACATAGTCTGGTATCTCTGCTTACCCTGCCAAATGCTTTTTAACTGACACATATTTTGGTCAATTAATCTTTTTTATTTTTTAATTGGGGTATAGTTGTTTTACAATGTTGTGTTAGTTTCCACTGTACAGCGAAGTGGAGTTCCCTGTGCTATACAGCAGGTTCTCATTAGTTAGTGTATATATGTCAATCCCAATCTCCCAGTTCATCCCACCCCCTCTTCCCCACCCCCCCCCCCGGGTGTTCATATGTTTGTTCTCTACATCTGTGTCTCTATTTCTGCCTTGCAAACAGGTTCATCTGTACCATTTCTCTAGATTCCATATATATGTGTTAGTACACGATATTTGTTTTTCTCTTTCTGACTTACTTCACTCTGTATGACAGTCTCTAGGTCCATTCACGTCTCTACAAATGACCCAATTTCATTCCTCTTTATAGGTGAGTAATATTTCATTATATGTATGTACCACATCTTCTTTATCCACTTGTCTGTCAATGGGCATTTAGGTTGCTTCCATGATCTGGCTACTGTAAATAGTACTGCAATGAACATTGGGGTGCATGTGTCTTTTTGAGTTCATTTAATCTTTATTTTATTTTTAAATTTTTACATGATGGTGCCTTGATCTTGGACTTCCCAGTCTGTCTGTAGTATTCCGTTATAGCAGCCTGAATGCACTAAGACACAGACTTATATAAAAATTACAAGAATAAACCAAAGTATTCCTGCAAACCATTCAACAAGGCTGCCTGAAAGTTATATTTTACTATACACTACACTGGATTCTTTTTCTCTCTCTCTCTGCATTTCCGACCTCTTCCTTCCTCCCTCTCTCTCTTCTGCATTTCATAAACAATGTAACTTAACACTGAAAATAATATCCTCACCTAATTTCCAGGCCTTTTTGAGATTTTGCTACCTATACCAACAATGCAAATCCAAATTCATACCATATTTTGCATTCAGTTATTATGACTCTTTTTCTCCTTTAATCTGAAAGAACTCCTCAGTCTTTTTCTGTATTTCATTATTGACCTTTCTGAGGTTATTTTGCAGAATGCTTTAAATTTGTGTCTGTCCCAAGTTTCTTCTTGATTCCATTAGATAATCTCTCAGGATTAGATGCAGGGTACACAGCTTTGGCAGGCAGGGATACCATAGAAGTGATGCTGAGCTCTTCCTAGGGTATCATAACAGGAGGGGCACGCTGTCCATTAGCCTCATTACCGCTGATATTTGACCATTTAAAGTGATATCTGCCAGTTCTTTTCATGTGTAAAGTTCCCATTTTACCCTTTGTAATTAAAATGTATTTTGTGGGCACAGACCTTCAGATTATGTAAATATCCTGTGTCTCCTCAAATATTCATCCACTAGTCTCAAAATCCATCGATATTCTTGCCTGACTAAATTATTATTATGATAGTTTCAAATGTGATTTTCAAATTCCATCATTCATCGTATATTTATTAGTTAGCTCTTTTCTGCAAGGAAGAGCTTTCCCTTCTCCTCATTCATTCATTCGTTCAATCAATCAAAGCAGATTTATACTTTATCCAATAGATTCTAATACTTAACTATAATTTATTTGAAGTTCCAATCGTCCAAGATTTGTCTAGTAGGAACCACTTCAAAATGGCCCCTGCATTCTTTTGCAGTAACCTTACCATTCTTTGAGTATTTTCTTACTTTCGGCACAAGAAGATGTTCCAGTCTCATCTTGTCCTTTTCCTAACCCAATCCCAGAATCAGCTGTTTTTCCAAGGAGCCCAGGGTCATTTTAGTGGAGAATGACATTTAGAAACCAAAATCTTGGATCTAGGAGTATTCATTGCTACTGAGGTATCACTGCTTCTAGACCCTCTTCAGGAAACGTTGAAAACTCACTGTATGTTTACATACAGACACATACATATACACATGCACACATATACATATATGCATGCATTCCTTTATATACAGTGCTTTTTCCAGCTTTTAAATAAATATTTTATATTTATAGAAAAGTTGTGAATATATTTAGTACAAAGAGTTCCCATATATTCCACATTCCACTTCCCATATTATTTACATCTTACATTGGTATGATGTATTTATCACAACTTAATGAACAAATATTGATACCTTACTACTTAGTAAATTCCATATTTTTCCAGATTTCCTTATTTTTTTATCTAATGACTTTTTGTTATCCAGAATCCCACCCAAGGTACCACATTAAATTTAGTCATTATGTCTCCTTTAGTGCCTGTTGGCTATGACAGTTTTCCAACTTTTCTGTCTTTTTGATACCCTTGACAGTTTTTTTTTTTTTTTTTTTTCCAGTACGCGGGCCTCTCACTGCTGTGGCCTCTCCCTTTGCAGACTACAGGCTCCGGACACGCAGGCTCAGTGGCCATGGCTTATGGGCCCAGCCACTCCGCGGCACGTGGAATCTTCCCGGACCGGGGCACGAACCTGTGTCCCCTGCATCGGCAGGCGGACTCTCAACCACTGTGCCACCAGGGAAGCCCCCTTGAAAGTTTTGATGAGTATCAGTCAGGTATGTTATAGAATATTTTTCAGTTGGGGATTTTCTGATTTATTTTCATGGTTGGACAGAGGTTATGGATCTTGGAGGAGAAGACAGAGATAAAGTTCATTCTGATGACCTCGTACAAAGGGCATATACTGTCAAGATGATTTAACACTGTTGTCAACCACGGCCTCTTGGTAGAAGAATTGAAGTCACGTTGGTCCGGCTTCTCCACTGAAAAGTTATTATTTTCCCCCCATACCACAAGCTGGAAGAAAATCCACATGTGCAGCTACACGTAAAGGTTGGGAAGTTATACTATACCTACTTGAGGGTGGAGTTTCTAGATAAATTATTTGGAATTCTTCTACATGTGAAATTTGTTTCTTCTTCCCTGTCTATCGATCGATCTAGTCAATCCTTTATTTATATCAGTATAGACTAACAGATATTTATGTTATATTTTGGGTTATAATGCATACTACTTTATTTTCTCGCTCAAATTGTTGCAGCTTTGGCCATTGGGAGCCATTTCAGATACGTCTGAGTCCCTCTGACATACCCACATCACTGTGTGTGTATATGTGCATGTGTGCGTGTGTGTAAAAAATGTTTAGCACTTCCTCATTTTTTTTTTTTTTTTGCATTACAAGATACTCCAGGCTCATTACACCTCAGTCTTAGGTCTTATTATTCTTCTTTTCTCCAAGAATCGCTGGTTCCTTTTATTGGAGAATGGTATTAGAAACCAGTGTCTGGGTTCTAGGTGTGCTTATTGCTACTGTGATGTCATTGCTTCTAAGCCCTTTCAGCTGACAGAATAAGGAAATGTATGTTTATATAGAGCAACCCATGTAGACAGACATATCTATATATATTTCTGTACATATCCATCTGTAGCTACATTAAGCAAAACTGAATTCATCCTGATGTCTCAAACCTATTATCACATGGATCATTCTAGCCTTCTTCTCTTCTTTATCTGCAACCTTCCATTCCAACAGTGAGAAACCTGGCTCCCATCATCCACCATCTATTTATTTAATTCTTCAATTCCAGTATACACGTATAATGGTTTCAGAGTTGTTAACGTACACCCCTCCATGTGGGAAACAATCTAATCACCTGGAGTTGCTTATGTATAGCTCCTTTTGCCCTTACTCTTATACTTTCCAGTCATTTCCAAAGTTACTTAGGTAACTGCCCACGCTTTCAGTGAAGTAATTTCATACAGTTTAACACAGATGGATTATTTTGTCACAGTATGAATCCCATCCTAGGATCCTAAATTATTTTTAAAAAATTTTTCCTTATGGCTTTCCTGAAGATTTTCTCTTTATCTTTGGTTTTCTGAAGTTTCAATAAGATATACCTAGGTGTTTTTGATGCTGTTTTTGGTATTTATCCATTTTCCCCTTCTTCTCCATCTGTCAATTACTTCATGTTATACCTTTGAAATTGTCCCATGGATCTTGCATGTTCTAGTCTATCTTTTTCATTCTCTTTTAATTTCATGTTGGGACCTTTCTATTGATCTGTATTCCAGTTAACTGATTCTTTCTTCACTGTGTCCAGTCTATGGATGGAACCATCAAAGGGCTCATTCTTTCTGTTACAGTAATTTTTATTTCCAGCACATCCTTTGATTCTTATATTACTCATCTATTTTTGCATGTTGCTACTTTTTCCACTAGAGCCCTTAACAGTTTAATCATTATTTTAAATTCCCTCTCGATAATTCCCACATCTATATCATATGTGAGTCTGGTTCTAATGATTGCATTTTCTTTTCAGAGTGTGTTTTTTTTCTTGCTTTTGGCATGCCTTGTGATTTTTTTGTTGAAAGTTCGACATGCTGTACCGGCTGGTAAGAACTGAGGTAAACAGAACTTTATTGTGTGGATTTATGCTAATCTGAATAAAAGGTGTGCTGTGTTTAATTTTGCTTCTAAGTATAAATATCAAAGGCTTCCAAATTCTTTAGTGACCTTGCTTTTGTCTTCCCTCTTGACTTTGGCTTGCTTATATATTCCTGCTTGGAGAGGGTCTGTGCTTTGCAGCATTTTCAGCTGTAATCTACTGTTATTATAATGGAGCCCTGGTGGGGCTCCTCCAAGAAAGGAGGAGCATTCTACAATCTCGTGATTAAACCTCAGTCCTTTAGTGGTCCTGTGTCTCGGGACTGTGACTTTAACAGTATTTCTATGATACTATACCTTTTTCTGTCCCCTATTCTGTTCTCTGGCTGCCGCATTCTTAATGAATTCTCTCTGTTGACTTAATCCCACCCCCACTTAAATGAGAGGAGGGCTGGAGGAGGGAAGAATTCCCTTCTCCTGGCTAGGATAAAGCTTTAGTCTTGAGCTCTGGTAAAGTTCTTTCTCAGGAAGAGTAGGCGTTTGTGATGGAGGAAACTTGGCATATTTCACAAATGTTACTCTTCCTCTCCCCCTGCCAGTGCCAGAAGGGGATCCTCTGATACCTTCAACAGAAGAACCTGATGGGGTTCCTGAAGGGAGAGCCCATAAAAGTGTGGGCCCAGCCCTCAAGACTGAAGCTCCTAGGAGTTGCTCATTAGCCCACATTCCACCTCTAATAATTAGTCAAAATTACTATTTATGTGTTCCGATTTGTTTACAGTTCCAGCTGTTTCTGCTCAATATACACAGATCTCAGGTGCTGTATTTCTGTGGATGCACCTGTCTCTCCAGATGTTAGAATGACATTTTGCTGAAACCCGAGTTCTCTAATGGTTCCCAAAAACTAGTTAATTTTCAGTTTTTCCAGCTTGTTTTAAATACGGAAGCAAAGACTTTCAAGATCTCTACATGCTAGAATTGAAGCTGAAAGTCTCTATCACATTTTTATCTATCTATACCTATCTATGTATCTATGTATCCACCTATCTATCTATCATTTATCACATAGTGAAGGCCATAATTTTATAGTGATATTGTCAATTCTAAACCAAAACGAGGGTTTATTCCATGATTTCCCCTTTCCAGGTTTGAAACTCATTTCTCCAACAGTGCAAAACCTGGCTTACAGAATGATTAAAAAGTAGTTTCGGAATTGCTAAACCATACCTCTGCAAAGAAAACTTTTTATTAGACAATTAGAGTTCAATATGTCTTTATAGTTATTTAGTTTTCTGTTGGCTTTTTTTTTTTTTTTTTTTTTTTGTCTTTTGATCAAAAGCATATGATCCAAATACTCTGTTTGAAAGTTACTTGAGTAAATGCTGGAGAGGGTGTGGAGAAAAGAAACACTCCTGCACTGCTGGTGGGAACGTTAAATGGTACAGCCACTATGGAGAACAGTATGGAGGTTCCTTAAAAAACTACAAATAGAACTACCATATGACCCAGCAATCCCACTACTGGGCATATACCCTGAGAAAACCATAATTCAAAAAGAGTCACATACCAAAATGTTCATTGCAGCTCTATTTACAATAGCCCAGAGATGGAAACAACCTAAGTGTCCATCATTGGATGAATGGATAAAGATGTGGCACATATATACAATGGAATATTACTCAGCCATAAAAAGAAACAAAATTGAGCTATTTGCAATGAGGTGGATAGACCTAGAGTCTGTCATACAGAGTGAAGTAAGTCAGAAAGAGAAAGACAAATACCGTATGCTAACACATATATATGGAATTTAAGAAAAAAAAATGTCATGAAGAACCTAGGGGTAACACAGGAATAAAGACACAGACCTAGTAGAGAACAGATTTGAGGATATGGGGAGGGGGAAGGGTGAGCTGTGACAAAGCGAGAGAGAGGCATGGACATATATACACTACCAAACGTAAGGTAGATAGCTAGTGGGAAGCAGCCGCATAGCACAGGGAGATCAGCTCGGTGCTTTGTGACCACCTGGAGGGGTGGGATAGGGAGGGTGGGAGACGCAAGAGGGAAGAGATATGGCAACATATGTATATGTATGACTGATTCACTTTGTTATAAAGCAGAAACTAACACACAATTGTAAAGCAATTATACCCCAATAAAGATGTTAAAAAAATAAAATACAATATAGGTTTTAAGAGGAAAAAAAAAAGAAAGTTACTTGAGTTAGTTCTTCTCCCCCCTCTCTCCACTCCACTTCATTGTGACTATGTTTATTCATTTTAAACAGAGTTCAGTTCATTTATTTCAATTTGTTTTTGCTTTAACTCCACCTCCCCCTTAGTCTTATGAACTTTATTTTTTATTATTTTTCTATTTTTAATATGTGAAACATTGACATGGTTCTAAAAATCAGGTCTGTAAAAAAGATGTATTCACAAAAGTGTCATTCTGTATCTACCACCACCACCCCCAATTCCTTCTATCCTTTCCACTCAATTCCTACTCACACACTGTAGGTAAAAAATCTTAATCTCTGGGTTTCTTTTCTGTTTCTTACACAAAAGGTAGCATAGTACAGTAATTTTTTTGTACTCTGTATCTTTAATTTAACAATATGTCCTAGAAATTAGTCTACATCAGTTCATGAAACCTTCCTCATTCTTTGTTTACAGCTGCATATGACTTCAGTAGGTGGATATATCTTAGTTTATTCGCCATTGTCCATTCAACACCTTTCCTATGTATGGGCATTTTGATCTTTACCAGAATTTTTCAATCACAAATAATGCCACAATGAATAACCTTGTGATGTTTTTGGTTTTTTTTGTACTGTGGGAGGTGCATTTTCTGGGTAAATACCTGTAAGTGGGAATGCCAAACCAAAATATAAAAGCATATATAATTTCAATAGGTATTTCCAAATTTCACTTCATAAGGGTCAATACTAATTTTTATTCCAACCAGCAATATGTAGAAATGCCTGTTTCCCCACAGTTTCACCAACAGACTGTGTTATAATTTTCTTAACACATGACAATCTGATAAGTGAGATATCACATCTCAGTGTAGTTTTTGGTTGCACCTTCATGAGTGAATGTGTATTTTTATAGGTATAAAGGTCATTGATATATGTGTTTTCTGTGAATTGTCTATCATGCTTTTTCAAAATTTTATATTGATGTTCTTACCTTTTCCCCTCATTTTTAGAAGAATTCATTATATAGAAGGAGTGTTGACCTTTTAGCTATGATATACAAAATAAGCAATGAAAAGGAAAAAATAACTTCAATCAGAAGAGATTTAAAAAACACAAGAAACTATTTCAGTTAACTTTCATGCAAATAAATTTGAAAATCAAATGAAATGCATAATTTCCTAGAGAAACACCGTTTACCAATATTCACTTCATTGAATATAGAAAGCTGAAACAGATGAATTTTCCTAGAATAGAGAACGTAATCATAGAACCACACCACACCAGGCTCACGTAGTTTCACAAAGGAATTATTTCAACCTTCAAAAACCAGACAGCCCTCATGCTCTATACAGTACACTGTTAAAGAAAAGAGCATTGATAACTTAACCTAATCATTTAAAATAACCTATTTAAAATGATACAGAAAATAAAAATATGCCTAAATATGCCTAAGTGTTAATGTAAATATTCTAAATAAAATATTAGTGAACACAATTATAATAATATGATTTTTTTTTAACATCTTTAATGGGGTATAATTGCTTTACAATGGTGTGTTAGTTTCTGCTTTATAACAAAGTGAATCAGCTATACATATACATATGCTCCCATGTGTCTTCCCTCTTGCGTCTCCCTCCCTCCCACTCTCCCCATCCCACCCCTCCAGGCTGTCCCAAAGCCCCGAGCTAATATCCCTGTGCCTTGCGGCTGCTTCCCCCTAGCTATCTACCTTACTACGTTTGTTAGTGTGTATATGTCCATGACTCTCTCTCGCCCTGTCAAAACTCACCCTTCCCCCTCCCCATATCCTCAAGTCCGTTCTCCAGTAGGTCTGCGTCTTTATTCCTGTCTTACCCCTAGGTTCTTCATGACATTTTTTTCCCTTAAATTCCATATATATGTGTTAGCATACGGTATTTGTCTTTTTCTTTCTGACTTACTTCACTCTGTATGACAGACTCTAGGTCTATCCATCTCATTACAAATAACTCAATTTCATTTCTTTTTAAGGCTGAGTAATATTCCATTGTGTATATGTGCCACATCTTCTTTATCCATTCGTCCGATGATGGGCGCTTAGGTTCTTTCCATCTCCGGGCTATTGTAAATAGAGCTGCAATGAACATTTTGGTACATGACTCTTTTTGAATTTTGGTTTTCTCAGGGTATATGCCCAGTAGTGGGATTGCTGGGTCATATGGTAATTCGATTTGTAGATTTTTAAGGAACCTCCATACTGTTCTCCATAGTGGCTGAACCAATTCACATTCCCACCAGCAGTGCAAGAGTGTCCCCTTTTCTCCACACCCTCTCCAGCATTTATTGTTTCTAGATTTGTTGATGATGGCCATTCTGACTGGTGTGAGATGATATCTCATTGTAGTTTTGATTTGCATTTCTCTAATGATTAATGATGTTGAGCATTCTTTCATGTGTTTGTTGGCATTCTTTATATCTTCTTTGGAGAAATGTCTGTTTAGGTCTTCTGCCCATTTTTGGATGGGGTTGTTTGTTTTTTTGTTATTGAGCTGCCTGAGCTGCTTGTAAATTTTGGAGATTAATCCTTTGTCAGTTGCTTCATTTGCAAATGTTTTCTCCCATTCTGAGGGTTGTCTTTTGGTCTTGATTATGGTTTCCTTTGCTGTGCAAAAGCTTTGAAGTTTCATTAGGTCCCATTTGTTTATTTTTGTTTTTATTTCCATTACTCTAGGAGGTGGGTCAGAAAGGATCTTGCTGTGATTTATGTCATAGAGTGTTCTTCCTATGTTTTCCTCTAAGAGTTTGATAGTTTCTGGCCTTACATTTAGGTCTTTAATCCATTTTGAGCTTATTTTTGTGTATGGTGTTAGGGAGTGATCTAATCTCATACTTTTACATGTACCTGTCCAGTTTTCCCAGCACCATTTATTGAAGAGGCTGTCCTTTCTCCACTGTACATTCCTGCCTCCTTTATCAAAGATAAGGTGTCCATATGTGCGTGGGTTTATCTCTGGGCTTTCTATCCTGTTCCACTGATCTATCTTTCTGTTTTTGTGCCAGTACCATACTGTCTTGATTACTATAGCTTGGTAGTATAGTCTATAGTCAGGGAGCCTGATTCCTCCAGCTCCTTTTTTCGTTCTCAAGATTGCTTTGGCTATTCGGGGTCTTTTGTGTTTCCATACAAATTGCGAAATTTTTTGTTCTAGTTCTGTGAAAAATGCCAGTGGTAGTTTGATAGGGATTGCATTGAATCTGTAGATTGCTTTGGGTAGTAGAGTCATTTTCACAATGTTGATTCTTCCCATCCAAGAACATGGTATATCTCTCCATCTATTTGTATCATCTTTCATTTCTTTCATCAGTGTCTTATCATTTTCTGCATACAGGTCTTTCGTCTCCTTAGGTAGGTTTATTCCTAGATATTTTATTCTTTTTGTTGCAATGGTAAATGGGAGTGTTTTCTTGATTTCACTTTCAGATTTTTCATCATTAGTATATAGGAATGCCAGAGATTTCTGTGCATTAATTTTGTATCCTGCTACTTTACCAAATTCATTGATTAGCTCTAGTAGTTTTCTGGTAGCATCTTTAGGATTCTCTATGTATAGTATCATGTCCTCTGCAAACAGTGACAGCTTTACTTCTTCTTTTCCGATTTGGATTCCTTTTATTTCCTTTTCTTCTCTGATTGCTGTGGCTAAAACTTCCAAAACTATGTTGAATAAGAGTGGTGAGAGTGGGCAACCTTGTCTTGTTCCTGATCTTAGTGGAAATGCTTTCAGTTTTTCACCATTGAGGATGATGTTTGCTGTGGGCTTGTCATATATGGCCTTTATTATGTTGAGGAAAGTTCCCTCTATGCCTACTTTCTGGAGGGTTTTTATCATAAATGGGTGTTGAATTTTGTCGAAAACTTTCTCTGCATCTATTGAGATGATCATATGGTTTTTCTCCTTCAATTTGTTAATATGGTTTATCACATTGATAGATTTGCGTATATTGAAGAATCCTTGCATTCCTGGAATAAACCCCACTTGATCATGGTGTATGATCCTTTTAATGTGCTGTTGGATTCTGTTTGTTAGTATTTTGTTGAGGATTTTTGCATCTATGTTCATCAGTGATATTGGCCTGTAGTTTTCTTTCTTTGTGACATCCTTGTCTGGTTTTGGTATCAAGGTGATGGTGGCCTCGTAGAAGGAATTTGGGAGTTAATAATATGATTATTATTAATAATATCATGCCAAGAAAATAATACACCATGGCCAAGTGGGACTTATCCAAGGAAAGCAAGGTTGGTTCAACATTATTCCTAACTTATATAACACACCATTTGACAAAATTCCACATGCATTCCCAATTAAAAAATATATAAGAAAATAGAAACTGATGGATACATTCTTAAAATATATTTACTGTAGTCCTAAAGCCAGCATCTTTCTTAATTGGGAGACACTAAATATATCTCTACTAAGATTAGGTAAGAGCAAAATTTCTCACTGTCTCTATCACTATTCATCATGTATTAATCAATGAATTTAGACAACAGAAATTAATCACTTGGATAAAACCTGAACTAAAATAAAGTAAAATAATATTTTTGTACAGATATAGTTATGTATTTGGAAAACCCTGGAGAATCAATGGTAAAATTAACCCAAATAGCAAAAGAATTTAATAAATAGCAAGCTATAAAATGAACATAAATCAATAGTCTTCAGTTACACAAATAATACTTAATCAGAAGACACAAAGAGAGGAAAATACACCATTTACAACAGCAACAAAAGGATGAAATATTTAGGAATCACTTTAATATGAAATTTACAAAACCTATGTAAGGAAAATATTAAAACAGTCCTGAAAAACACAAAGGTTGACTTGAGCATAGGTAAAGACACACTTGCTCTCTGACAGGAAGAATCAACGTTAAAGACGGAACTTCTCCCTAGGTTAATTTATAAAGTTACTGCAATCCAAATAAAAATACGAACATACTTCTCTCTCCCTGAGGGGTATTACCTTTCCAGGACCGCCTGGTCAGATCAGGCATGCACTTTTAAGTCTCTTCCCAAAAGTGAGAGCTCTGAACTGGAGTGCATTATTTTAATATTTTCATATGTAGGGTGATTTTTTTCTTTCTCGTGGTGACTTTAGGTCTGCTGTTGGCTCGCCTGTTCTCTCTTTCCTACAGCGCACCCCTCTCTCCCCAACCTCAGATACCCTTGTACTCCCTGAAGGCAGGGGTGCTGGAGACAGCCCACTGGATTTGGTGGTAATTTTTCTACTTGATGTAATTGTAAGTTTGGTTCTTCTCTGTCTTCTAGTTATACTTATGTTGTGAATTGTGTGTACTTTTATTTGTTACTCTCACTATTCCCTACTGTTTTCAGAGGAGAGGTTGGGAATATCGATTTTACGTGGCCTGCATTGACTTGGCTAGTACCTCATTTAATCTTTACAGGAATACTGTGAGATTAGACTGTCAACTCAATTTCCAGATAAGAAAGCTGAAACTGAAAATTCACACTCTCATCCAGTGTCAAAGAGCTAAAGAGATAAGGAGCTAAAAACTACAGCGTCTGGAGTATTATCTAGGATGCACAAGTTTATTTCTATGATTTGCCATCTAGGTCTAGGAGAAGGCTGGTGCTTCAAGACATGCAGGCCAGAAGTTCTGTGTGCATCCCCTATCCCAGGGCTTCTGGCTTTCACAACCCAGTTTATATAACTAGCATCCCTTAAAAAACAAATTCTTAACTTTATAAGATTCTGCTCTTTCTGTTTACGGAAAGTCCAATGGCACGCTTATTATTGGGGGTATCAACAAGGTAGGACCCCTTACTGCCAAAAGCAACTGCAGCATTCTCTCCCTTCAAAATCTGGGTCTACTGCCTCGAGAGACTTTCTTATCAATCAGATTTGTCCTGTCGCTTCTTGTTTCCATCTTCACAGTCCTCTCCAAAATTAGCTAACGTACAGTCACATACAACCCAGCTTATACATATACATTAACACTCAGGGGTGTGCATGTACGCAGGCACACACACACACACACACACACACATACACACACAGCTACTGGTGTGGCATGGTACCCACCAGGTTGCTGGACTGTGAAGTCTGGTAAGTCTTTGGAGAAGGGCTGGGCTGTGGAGGGGTACAGTACCCCATCCACCTAGGAGTAGGTGGATGAGCAACCATTTACCAAGGGTGCTAAACTACTTTACTATCTCCACAACTAGTACATATCCTCTGAATATTAGCCAAGCAAACGCATACAAACACACATACCCTCACATACGTACACACACACTGACAAACTTTCCTTTGTAGGTTATGGAAAAACACATCAAGATCAGACTTCAAAGTAACATGTCCAATAACTTAGCTTAATATAAAAACCTCATCGAGCATTTTCTATGGCTCCCCTTCCTTTGTCCCAGGTTTTCCAAAGGTTAAGGTGAACAAGGTTAAGGTTTCCTTTTAAGGAGAAATCGTTTTCTTTTTCATACAGTTATTTACTTAACAAGGCTTTTTAATTTCAAAATATATATGACATGAACAAAGCATGCAGTTATAGCAAGAAGCATAAAGGTGGTGTACAACTGACAAGAGTTTAGAAAATAAGCACGGATTTTTCTTATTCATATGGCAATTGGAAACTCTCACTATTCTGGAAAAAATGCCCATTGATTTTCTGCTTCCAAGCTTTGCTTTCACAATTCTTTCTACTTAGAATTTTCTGTCCATCTCCCAGTTCTCTCCTCCAGTACATCACGCCAATGCTTTGAGTCTCATTTCAAATGCCACCTTATCCAGAAAGCTCCTCTAACCCCAATCACTGTGGTCAGAAAAGATATTTGTGATTGATACCAACAGCACTTTAACTACCCTTCCCTTATGAGTTTTTCCCTGCTTATACCATTTCTGAATGCATCTTGTTCACCTCCCTTACTATAAAATGCTTAGTGACTATTTTACACATCTTCCCAAATCCTAGAACTCATATACATGCCCTCACCCTGTTCTGTTGAATAAACACATACTGTATAATAGCATATTCTTTGTGATACGCCTGTGATCAAACTGGAATAAACTTACACAGTCACAGGACTCTGTGTCAGAAGGAGGACCCCACCTCCTTCTTTTCTCCCACTCTGAGGTTAACTCTCCAATCCCAATAACAACACAGGAGATAAAAACTCACAAAACACAAGTGGTAACAGCAGTAATTCTTCCTCTAACAACTCATCCTAAGGAAAGCACAAACATTCAGTTATACACATATTCATCTCAGCATTGTTTATAATAACCCCAAAATGGAAACATCCCGAATATCTAACAATAGGTGAGTCTTAAATAAACCATGGTACATTTATCCTATGATATAAAATGAAGCTATGAAAATGATGTAGGAATCCATATAAATGATACATAAAGTGCTCTTACACAGTGGCAGGACATTATTCAGTATATATACTATAATCTGTATCTGCAGAACTAGGGCTGTAAGACTGTACCCACGCTGCAATGGGAGGAATAAATGGGGGGTCCCGAACCAAATGGGGGACGAGAGACAGCATCTCACAGGAGACAACACCTAAACTGAGATGACAGATTGAGTGATGATGGGAGGGCAGTGATGGGGGAGTGGTATAGAACACACTCCAGGAAGATGCAATGGTGTGAATAAAATCCCAGAGGCAAGAAGAAGCCTAAGTTTGGGGAACCCCACGTAGTTTACTAAACATGCACAGACACCTCGTAAGGAAAAGGCAGAAGTATGACAAGCACAAGCTTCCCTACTTCTGTGCTAGGCTGGATGAAAGCAGAGGCAAGTCCTCATTCCAACCTCAGCCGCAGACTCAGTTCCCAGCTGAGCCTTGAGGCTGCAACAAAGGAACAATGAAAAAACAAGTGATAATGAGAGAATTCACGTAAATATTTGAAAATTAATTATATCTGGACTATAGAAAACCACAATGATATTTTGTAATAACAAACTAATGTGGAGAGGATGAAGTTGAGGAGGAAATCATAAACCCTGCCGCTAATGGACAATGTCTTTTATTGAATAAATACTTGCCAGGCCAGTAGTGAAGGGCACTAGGGCGGCAAAATACGTGCTTTTAAACCTGCTTCCCGTTCTCGAGAAGACTGATTTCTTCTGCCAAGGTTATCACCAGCATCTCTGCAGGCTGAGATTAAGACAGTAGCCCCTCCTGGTCCCCAAGACCTTTTGTAAGGTCAACAGCACACTGCAGTGGGCAGCTTGGCTTGCGTGATCCCCTCTCAGCAGCGGAGTGGCTGTGAAATGCAGCAGCTCTCAACCCTGGCTTAGCCCCTCGATAAGCGGTCTGCCCCGAGGAGACATACGGCAAGTCGTTGCCAGCTGACAGCGGGCAGCCGTCTCCCAGAGGACCAGTGACAGCAGATGGGGCGTGTGCCCACTGACTCTCCATGGGAGGGAAAAGGTGCAATCCCTTAAAATCCCTGAAAAAAAAGCCGACCATTTTCAGAAATGTGATTTCCTGACACTGCGAACGGCAACTCTTTTCCTCTATGAATTCAAGTGGTAGATACGCACATGTGCTTTAACCGGCCCTGGGGAGCCTTGTCCAGTATTTAGTGCTGAAGTTGTCACTCTGACTCACGCAGTACAAAAATCAAAATCGGGGCCACAAACACCCAAGGAGACTTTTGCCAAGTGTCGTCAAAGTCAATGGGTTCAGAAGAAGAGCAAGCTCCCTTGCTGCAGGAGGGTCTGGCAGAATCTTTGTCACCATGGCAACCCCACACTCCTCACCCTCCTTGGAGACGGCTGGGAGCAGATGTTCTCATGTTGATGCCTCACATATGCTGCCCCAACTCAGGCAACTTGCTCCAGTTCTTTGAGCAATTTCAACACAGAAGAATTGGAAACTGGTAACACAACAATTGATATGAACTGTAATATATCAAATGCCTGATATGTCCCAGATTCTGAATAATATATGACATGGACACTGTCTCACGTAACCCTCACCTCGAGCCTTCAGATTTCGTGAAACCACTCCATGCTGTTGATGATGGGAAATACTGAAGACACAAAAAAGGGCAAGTTCCCTAGTCGGTCAAAGCCAGAACAAGGCTTCAACCATCCAGACCTTCAGAGCCTTAACTGTGGGCTACTCCCCTCTTATGAATCAACAAATTTTCCTGGCAACCTGGATTGACCTTCCACACATAGGTGACCTCATGCAAGTTGCTGGAAATGTTTAAGAGCTGAATGAGATGATGTCTAAAACACCTTCTATAGTTGAAACTCCCTGATTCATTTGAGCCTTACCATATGTGAGGCAAGGCAGGCAATTTAGAATCATTAAGACAGTCTCTATTTTCGAGAAGTATGTATTATAGGAAAGAAGCTCAAATTAAAATGTACAGTTGAGAGATTAAGTGTAAAGCTGTGTAGTAATAGCTACACAGAAATAGGAGAAGTAGGGGAAGAAATAAGGAAGTAGTCAATTAAGGTAACATAGTCAGAGCAGGCTGCACCTGAAATGCAGAGAAAGGTACCATGACCAGTAGAGAAAGGGAGTCGATTGACCAGAAGACCCAAGTGAAGAATCAGGAGGCTCCTGTGGATGGAGCAGACTTGAACCTGCAAGCACCATGAGAAAGGGCAGGGCCTACAGTGGACACCATGATGGGTATGGACAGCACAGGACCTCAGCTGGACACTATGTTACGTGGCCCATTTATGTACAGTCATCTTGTTGGTTTTAATTTTCTGATTATTTCCCTTAAAGGTTCTTAGCAACAAACATGAAAATTCTTAGGTGGGGAGAAATCAGATTCCATGTCAAGAATTTTGAGAACCTCCCTTCTGGTGAAAAGAGCTGGCCCCCAGATTTCACAAAGCTGGCAGGTGACTCTGCATAATACAGCAGCAATAGGGGAAGCAGCGAGAACCGAACATGTTGCGGAGGAAGGTCTAAGAGGAAGATGAGATGGGAACTAGCTGCCAAAGGAGAGAATGAAACGAAGAGAAATGGTGACTAATGTGGTGGGGCTGAGCTTGGGAAGATTACTATGTGCCCAAACCGGGACACTTCGGAGACTGAAAAGGGATGAGATGTGTGATTGTGGAAGGACAATGGAATAAACTGGGTTTACTGAGCAAATCAGGGTGGACGGTCACTCTATGCAAAACCCTTCTTCTGTCCTTCCTACTCCCAAATGCTTGGGTGTGACTAGTATCTTTCAGGGAAAACAGTTCAGTTCTGCCTTCAGATTATAACACTGCAAAAAAACAGCAGAACAGAAAACAGGCTGCTCCAAAGGACTGCAAAGCACTGGGTAACTTGGTCAGCCCTGGAAGTGAGATGCCAGCCATCCCCAAAATGTCATCCCTGGGAACACTGTTCTACAAAGTGTCAGTATGCACCTGACAACTAAAGCGTTCCATGCTCCAACAATTGTAGGAAACTCCCAAGGAAATGCAATTAAGTAGGTTTCTTCAAAGGTGTTCTTCTTGGAACCCTTTCTATGGCAATGTGCATTATGAGTTTCCGTAAGAGAGAGAACGTGTGCAGCGTTTTCCACTTTTATTGAATCAGAAAATTAATTTTTCCAGCTTGCTCACTGGAAAACCCTGAAACTAATGTCCCATGGTACAGAATTTGGAAAATACTCTGTGAAAGGGATAAGTGAGATTTCCAGATATAGTATCTACCCACGATGTCCCAACTCATAAAATCAGGAACATCAAAGTAGCTCTGCTTTGAGAAATGGAATATCCAGTTGTTGATAAACGGAGTGGGAGAAAGAGGACTTGGTAGGCTGCTAGGTGACTGGATTCCAATCTCAACTCTACCACCTCTTTGAAAAATCAAGCTTCTTTGGACCTCAATATAATGGCAGGATTGAATTCAATGTCTAAGAGTCTTTCAGTTCATAAATCTTATGATCTCTATGGGCCAATCTAGCATTCCTTTACCTCGTCCAACAAATCCTGAGTGCCTAACATGTGTCAGGTACTGTACTAAGTTTGAAAGCTACAGGACGAGCAATGAGACCTACTTTGCAGTGTCTGGACCTGGTATCTTTATCCCGTGGTGATTCCCCACGAAAAGCATACAAACTGCTCTTTTAAATTGGGCATAAAAACCGTAGATCTTAAATAAATACACTGTTAGGAAAGGGTGTGGATGGAGGGTACCATTGCAAGAAAATTAAATATAGTTAAAATCAATTACCCAAATTGAAAAACATCGAACCATATATAGAAACATACATCAAAGGAAACGCCGGTTGAACGTTCTACTCTAATCAGCACAAGCTATTATTTCACGCAAAATAAACACTAATATACTTCTCAGCTCAGGCCCCTCTCTCAGGATTCTCATGCTTGGTCTGGGGTGGCAGCAGTGCTGGTTGTTACTCAGACATCGGCATTTATTTCAGGCCTCCCAAATCATATCTCCAAATCTTGGGACTTCGAGCCTCTCAAAAACTGAGGGATCAGGAACATGTCTGCTAAGCTGTGCACTGGCCTGTCACCTTTATTCAAGATTATTAACACCCTTTCATTTTTAAAAAAATTTATTTTAGTGATGTAGAGTTGATTTTACTGTACAGGAAAGTGATTCATATATACATGCTCTTTTTCATATTCTTTTCCATTATGGTTTATTACAGGGTAATGAATACAGTTTCCTGTGCTATACAGTGGGACCTTGTTGTTTATCCGTCCTATATATAACGGTTTGCATAATACCCCCTCAGAGCAGAACTTCCGACAACATCAAGGAATCTAGATTCCAAAACACTCCCTGCCCTCTAAGCCATAAAAAGGTAGTCCTGGTCTTCTTGAGTTTTGTGTAAAACTGGCACACATGGTCTGTTTGGTGGGTCACTGTGTACAGTGCCCAAATCTCCTGAGCAACAGACACTTCATCCCTTCCTGACATGCATCCACACTCCGGTTGGTTCACACACCCACCGTCCATCCTAATCCTTGAGAAGACAACCCGCCATTCCCCGATGCCTGCCTCTCTTTTCACAAAGCAGTTTGGAAGAGCAGTAGCTACTCAGTATGAAAGATTAGGCAATGGTCTATGTTTTCACAGACACAAAAATGCCTTCAAACGTCATCCGTTAGTGAAAGAATCAGATTACGGCATAGGATAAAGAGAGTGTGGGCTGGGCTTCCCTATCGCTTAAGCCACTTGGTTTTCCTGAGCAGAGTTTTTATAAAGCACCAGGGATAAAACTTCACGGCTAGCCCTGTGGCTAGAAAGTCCCCACAGATTTTCTTCCTTAACGAGTGTTGGTTTCGTTTCGTTTTTAATATGTTGGTTGTATTATGGGGAGTTTATTCTTTTCCGAGTTGGCATTTGCCATTCCTGGGGTTCTTTTGGGGGGATATTCTAACATTTGATCAAGCAGGTCCTTTTTATTCTCCAGAATGTAATTCTACACCATTTGTTGTAGTACATTAGTCACTGGGGA
Source organism: Phocoena phocoena (assembly GCF_963924675.1). Classification (NCBI taxonomy): domain Eukaryota; kingdom Metazoa; phylum Chordata; class Mammalia; order Artiodactyla; family Phocoenidae; genus Phocoena; species Phocoena phocoena. The sequence goes on along the minus strand of NC_089225.1, from coordinate 22,931,448 downwards.
AATGACGAAATAAAACAGAAAGCTAAAAGGTGGTCATCTGTGACTATAAATAAGTATATATGATTAAAGACAGAGTACAGAACTCCTCCCAATAATTTCACTTGGGGTGAGTGAAATGAAGCCTCATATCCCGAAAAACCTATCATCACCTCCAACCATATTTCAAATTAGCTTTGGCCCATCTATGCCTTATGAATAGATTTCTAGAACAGTGGACACTATTATTTTTCCTTACCTCTGGCTCCCTAATTTTTTTTCCTCCTCTTCCCAAAAATATGGTCTAGGGAATCAGGATTTTAGATGTAGCTAGGTATAGATATAGATTTAAAGATATAGATATAGACATAGGTGATATAGACATAGATGGATATAGAGATGTGGATTTTTAAACATTTCCCCTAGATTACATAAGGGATATAAATATTAGTCAATGTCTCATGTATATTTCATTATTTAGTAATAACTGTCTCAACTCTGTTTTCCTATATAGAATCCCAGGATTCAGTAGCCAGACCTTGGAAACATACCAGTTCAGGAGTAAGAGGGCAGCACAAGCGTTATGCCTGTGACATCAGACAAGTTACTTAACCTCTCTTGTCTTCAATCTCCGCTGTTGTAAAATGAGGGTGAGCCACTAGTTCCTGACTACCACACAGGGCTGTCCTGAAGGGTGAAATGAAATAACGTAAGTGAAAGAAAGGGTTTTGGAAAGTGCAAAGTACTCTATAAATGGAAGGTGCCGTTATCTTTCATCAAGACTGCGGGAAAACATATGCATTTTTCATCCTTATTGCATACCATAAACAAATTTGAACTCTAAAAATGAAATCAGCCCAAAGTAAACTGTTAGAAATGACAAGGAATCATTTTTCAACAACAAAGAAATTGATTTTCCATAGACGCTCTTTCCTGTTGCATGTAAAGTTCCAGATCCATCAATGCCTAGGTCCCCTGTTTTGACCTGGGTATAATTATGGCTGATCACATCGTCACTTGGCTCAGTTTACTATCAGAGCTTGAGGCCACTAAGTTTCCTCCCTATTACCACATGAATATGACAGGATTTATAGTAAATTGTGCTGTTACCGAGGCATTTTCTTTAATTAATTTGAAAAACAAAAATAATTCTTTTCAAGAATACGATCTAAGCCTGAAGCTTCAGCTAAGCATATACCTTCCAGTTTAAAAGTTCTATATCTAAAAAAAAAAAAAAAAAAAAAAAAAAAAAAGTTCTATATCTTTTACGATCGTTTTCTTTTTTTTGGTACGCGGGCCTTTCACTGTTGTGGCCTCTCCCGTTGCGGAGCCCAGGCTCCGGACGCACAGGCTCAGCGGCCATGGCTCACGGGCCCAGCCGCTCCGCGGCTTGTAGGATCTTCCCGGACCGGGGCACGAACCCGTGTCCCCTGCATCGGCATGCGGACTCTCAACCACTGCGCCACCTGGGAAGCCCCACGATCGTCCTTTTTAAGTGATGCTTTCAAACATCTAAACTGAAGAGTACCAGACACCCTACTTTAGCAGACAAGATCCACTTCTAGAAAAATCAAAATAGCCGCCAGAGCCTCCATTAAGGCTTTTTATTATTTTAGTTAGTCCCCAAAACCAGCTATATTGTACCAGTTAATTATTGGTTTTTAATAATAGAACTATGGTCATGTGAGACGTTAACAATGGGGGAAGTGGGTGACAGATATAAGGGAACCCTTTGTACTGTTCTTGCAACTCTTCAATTTTTCTGCAAGTCTAAAATTGGTTCAAAATAACAGGCAAACAATCTCACAAAATAGCATCTTATTCCCATGAGTCTGGATACTAGGCCTCAGAGAGTAATCATTTGCCTAAAGTCAATTATCATTTCCATTACCTTATGCTACCAATTCATTCTATAAAGTATTTAAGGCAGTTTGCTTACACAAAATACAAGTTAATAATTGTAATAAAAAAGATAGCTAACATTTTTGTAGCAGTAACCACATGCCAGAAACTGTCTTGGAACTTGACATAGATCAAATCAATACCTACATCAACCGTAAGATGTAGGTCCCATTCTAATTTCTACTGCACAGGAGAAAATGGAGATGCCAAGGAGACTGGTAACTTGCTTAAGGTCACATATCTAGCAAGTGGGGAAATGAGGATGATACCCAGGATACAGGACGACATTCACATGGCAGGGAAGAAAGGCAGAAACTAAGAGAGAACATGAAGTGAATCAGGAGGGAGGCAATATGGGTGTTGGGTCAATGGTACAGTTTTCTGAGTACATTCAACAAAAGCCGACCGTATGATCAGGTCATACCTAGGACCAGCCAGCGCTTCTTCTAGGGATCCTCATACAGGATGCTGATACATATAATTTAAAGGACCTAACTCTCATAGCTTTTGAGGAAGTGACAGTGAGTTTTGTGGGAAAGAGTCTTATAACCTGACACACTATGGGCAAATGACGTCAGCGATTCTGTAAAAACAATTTGTAGGTTGTCAATATTATATGCTCCAGGCACATAGCTCTCCTCTTCCCTGACTTAATTCAGGGAAAGATTTCAGAATATCTGGACTAATATTGTTTCTCTCGGCTGCATTTGTGAGAAGTATTGGATGGAAATGATTCTGAGATTGTGCTCCTAAAGTTCAGGGTTCTACTTCTCTCAATAAACACACTCCCACTTGCCTTATACTATTCTTCTAAACAGAAAGACACACTTCCCCTCACATCATTCTCCCACCCTCCTGGAACATCCTATAACATGAGGAACCTTATTTACATATCAGGAAACTGGCCCTTCTAGATAAGTAAAATCCCTATTTACCTGAAATCTAAAATTTTAACTTCCAGCATGATCTTATTTTAGCAGGTGCTTTGAATTGCAATTCATTCAAAATATGCTGCAACATTCCTTGTCTTAATTTTTATTAAGTATTTAAAATCGATGAATTAATTAAAATTCATTATTTAATTAAGCATAACCTTTTCTTGGTGACTTTGGAAGGCCTCTGGGCATCTCCCTGTCCATAGTCTTCCATCAGGAGAAATTCTCCTGGGGGTGACTGGAAATATGTGAGGCCTGATATGGGCTGACGCAATGGTTAGAGAACACAACTGGCATTTTATGGGGAGAAACGGAGATGCTAATTATCCTCAAGTACAGGAAAATTAAGAATAATGCAGAACTCTCCCGTCCAAAATAGTAATGAAAGATCCACAGAGCAACCTTCTCTTGCAGAATAGTGAGGAGATTCCCACCACAGTAACCCTGAGAGGGGGTCTCCAGCCTCTGTGTAAACGTCTTCAGTGACAGTGAACTTGTTTTTCTAATCACCATTGCTAGATACCTGTGGGACACGTATTCAGCTGTTGAAATTTCATTTCTACCTATTTCTTTTTGGACTAAAATGTCATAGAGAAATTATATGCTCTTCTGAATGAATCACGATTCAAATATATTTTAATAAATGTTGATATAACCTGAAAAACCACTTTTGTGTGTAGAAATCGTTGACTTTTTACCAAACTCCCTAAAACTTCATGACACCATGTTATTAGTGGTTCTGTTACTGCCTCTCTGTGTAATTCCTCTACTATGAAGCAGTGAAAAGCTGGTTGTCCCTGAAGAGCTGTCCTCTACTTTCTCCTTTATGGTTTCGCATATCTCCTTTTTCAGAGAATCTGCTTCTCTCTGTACTCTCAGTCTAGTTTGATGAATAAATTCTACTCTGCTTAGCTGTCTGAATACAATCAGGATTAGAACTAAAGTTACCAGGGAAAACCAGATAACTAAGTCCTATATATCAAACTCCAAGGCAATTTGTGCCAGATGAAAACAGGAAACGTGTGTCGGCTTTATGTTTTCATTGTACCCAGTGATCTCTCTCTTGCTGTTAGCTCACACCAGGGGAAAGAGTCAATATGCTCACTGTACATATAGAAATGGGTTTCATGTTGTGGACCTACACCGGTCAGTGGGCAGTGGTTGCCTTTACTGCTGCCTTGAGAATGAATTTCAGCCCAAGCCTCACTTAACAAAAAATAACATCTTAACCAATGAAAATTATTGGGTGGGTCTGAGACATGGCAACGTCAGTGTTGTTGGTACATGTGATACGTATTTGCTGACACTGATACGGTAGAACAACTACTGGTTAGAAGGCCTAGGTCTGGAATTCAAAATTCTGGTGTTAGAACTGACTGGCTGAGTGACACTGGGCTATCAACATCGCTGGGCTAAAACATCCTCATCAATAAAATTGAAATAATAATTATAATTCCCAATTGGGCTGCTGTGCAAATCAACTGAAGTAACTAAGTTCTATAAATATTTATTGAGTACATTCTAATATGCCAGACACTCTGGCATCATGCCAAGAATAACACAAGGAACGAGTCAAGGTCTCTGCACTTGAGAAGTTAAGAATCAAATGGGAAAAACAGATAAGTAAGCAGATAATTTCTTTTTTTTTAATTTATTTTTATTTTTGGCTGCATTGTGTCTTTGTTGCTGTGTGCAGGCTTTCTCTAGTTGTGGCGAGCGGGGGCTACTCTTGGTTGTGGTGCGTGGGCTGCTCATTGCAGTGGCTTCTCTTGTTGCGGAGCATGGGCTCTAGGCACGCGGGCTTCAGTAGTTGTGGCTCGCGGGCTCAGTAGTTGTGGCTCGCAGGCTCTAGAGCACAGGCTCAGTAGTTGTGGAGCACGGGCTTAGTTGCTCCGCGGCATGTGGAATCTTCCCAGACCAGGGCTTGAACCCGTGTCCCCTGCATTGGCAGGCGGATTCTTAACCACTGCACCACCAAGGAAGCCCAGATAATTTCAATATAATGTAGTAAAGACACTGATAACTGAATAACAAAGTGTTAACGAGAACACAGAAGACAGTCACCCCATCAAGTAGGATGATTTCTGCAACAGCTGATACAAACTCTGATATAAACTGGCTTTATAAAAAGGAAATCTATGGACTAACATTACAGCCAGGGCTCAGACTGTTGATTCAGCAGCTCAGCAATGTCTTCCAGGACTCAGAGTATCTTTACATCTCTACCCTACTGTACGTAGCAGTGCCTTCATCCTGAAGCCAGACCATACAATGGATCGTGGCAGCAAGTGAAACACCTTGCCTTAGTTGTGTCCCTCTTCTCACATCTCATTGGTCCAAACAGATTTAAACTGACACATTTCTGAACCAATCATCTATAAAGGAAATGGAGTTATCATAATTGACTGTGACAAGAATCTGAGGTAGATGGTAACTATAATGTTCACTTGAGGTTCTGGACCAGCTTAAAGAGGTAGAGTGGGAGTGGAGAGATGGTTTCCTGTAAGACATCAATTGAAGTTGTTAAAGGATGAGTAAGAATTGGCCAAAGGAAGAAGTGGATGAGCATCTCAGACAGGGGAATAACATGATCATGACTGTGGAGGCAAATTACCATGGAGGTAACAGATAGCGGCAGCACTTATGGTGAGCTATGGAGTTCCTAGATGCTTGTTGTTGACTGAAATCTACCAATGGAGTAAGAGAAGTATCATGGTCTTAAGATATTCCTAAATTAACTTTCAAACTATTTTTTCTTTAGTTTATGTTTCTTTGATACAAAATGTATGATTTCTCGAAACATTTTTTTTATTTCTACTTCTTAGATATCTCTCCACGGAAAATTATGTCATTCTTTGGGCATAGCATACAACTCACTAAGTGCACATAACTCACTAAGTATGGAATGAACAACACAGCACAAAGGGTTATACACTATGAATTCTTAATTTTGAATCATCAGTCAGTTAAAGTATATGTATAAATTATTTTAATTTAGAAATACAAAACTTCCTTAAGTAAAATGTTCTTCTCATTGGTTTTGTGTGGGGTGGATTAGCCTATCCAGGAAAGTTTTGCTTCATTATATTTTCCTGAAAACACTCAAATGGGTACAGACAGCACAGGTTATCCTCTGATTGCATTTACTAATTGAGTCATATTGGCTATCTTATCAGTGGAAATTACTCCATCATACTAGAAGTGTGTTTTAATCCAAGTTCTTTACTTTTCCTATGTCTACATAGAGGAGAAAGTAGAGAGATGGTATGTCAGGAGTAACCAGTCAAAGGCCATTTGAAACATCCATATACCACTTTAAAATGCATTTCAGAATGAGAAAGCAAAATTATATCCCTGTGACTAATGTTATAACTAATCCCTGTTAGTAATACTAGTGGAATACACAATGGAAGAGGGAAACTCAGAGCATGTCCAGAAAGTTGAAAGTAATGGGAAGGGTGACAATCTCACATTAATTCCCACTGAAAGGTCGGGATGACCATTTAATCGTGTGAACTACATTTTGAAGTAGCAGTACAATTTAAGATTTATTTTGCTTTTTGACACAAGGAATGGGAACAGAAAGTAGACTGCCTAGTGAGAATTTCAGAAGAGACAGAAAAAGGAGACAGTCTTTCAATGAGAGACTTAGGCACACTCAGGAAGCAATTTACTCTAAGCTATTTCTAAGTACTATAAATCTGGAGAAATCCGACTGTATTTAGTCTGATTGTAGAATACTGCTGGGTAGTGATGTGAATACAGTCACTTCTTTAGGCATCTCAGCAAAAGAGAAAAGAGACAAAAGCTCTCTTGCCATGTCTAGGTAGGTAACAGAGTGGAAAGAGGATATAATTTAAAGTACAATACCTGTTTATCGACATACAACATACAATAGACATATTTAAAACCACATTGCAGCTCCTCCTTCTTTAGCATTTAAATTGATTCACCAGCTTACATCTACTCCCCACCTTCCCGTCAAACATGGATGGGAAAAGTCTGATTAGAATGAGTCTATTTTTCTCTTTTGGGTCCCCTCACTGCCAAACATTATTAAAGTTTCACCATTAATTTCACTGCAAGACATCTAAATGAAAGGGAATGATGAACTTGGATACAGGAACTCTCAAATTCAGTCTCCTTTACAGTCTGATTCCTGCAGTGTGAATAGCAGCCTGATCTTATTGGCACTTTCAACTGCAATGTCAGGTTCATTTCAAAATTTAATACCACGTATTTGTCATCACCACACTTCCTTCGGTAAGGACACTGACACCAAACTGCTATCAGTTGGTGGTCGGAGAAAGTTAGCTTGCTGAAAATGAAAATTCTCTCCTCTAAGCCTAAATAACTCATCTCACATATTATTTGTCTTCTGTTTCTGCAAGAATACACTATTGCTTTCCACTATTTGATCTTCTAGTAATCCATCTAGGTAACAATAAAGAAATAAAAGAATATTTACTCACTGCTTCCTTCTGGAAAGACAGTAATCTATTTCATGGATTTCAAGAATAATTTCCCCGGCAGGAAAGAAGAAACGACAGATTAGAATCGATACCACTGCTGATTATGAGGAAGTGTAAGATATGCCTTTCACTGTTCTAGCCTACCTCCGTTATGTACTAACCTGATGAAACTGCCCACAGGCCCCTTTCTGCCTGGAACAGTGTTTTGCAAATTATGGTCCCTGGACCATCATCGTCAGCATCCCTTGGGAACTTGTTAGAAATATCAGTTCTTGGGCCCCATCTCAGATGTACTGAGTCAGAAACTCTGGAGTGCGGGGTGGGTGGCAGACTTTTGTGCTTTTATAACCTCTCTGAGTGATTCTGATACATACCATCATTTTAGAACCACTGATCTAGAAGAGAGGAGATAAAGCCACATATCCCCCAACACAAATAAGTCTGTTAACATCCAAAAAAGTCTGATTGTCTCGTTGTTATTCAGAAACATTCCAATACCCTCTGGAATCACTACAAAATGAAAATATGAATAACCTAGTCCTCCCCTGAGAGTCATAAAATGACTCGACTGTTGGAAAACAAGACTCAGGAGGATGGTATAAGTTACTAGCATTGCCTAACTGGGAAAGAAATAGGATTCAACAGTGTTTTTTTGTTTTGTTTTGTTTTTTTATGTTTTCAAAGGGAGGAAAGAAGCAGTATATTGAAGCCCTTCAGATATTACCCAACAATTGATAAACAGTCAGAGTTTCTCAAAATATTGAATGAAATCTCATGAGAGACTATATCATTTCTTCCTTGTAAGGTGAGTTTTAAATGTCATCATCACTATGGTATGATTTGAATTGAACCCTGTATCTCCTACAATAGTGGATCCACTAAGTATCTTTCCAAGCATCCTTGTCTTAGTTTGAGATGTACCATAACCAAATTCTGTGATAAAGATTTATGGGCACGTATTTATTGTATTTACTGGGGAATAATGCCAGGGAACCAGTGCAAGAGTAGGGGAGTGACACAGGAAAGGGAAGGAGGCTGATAAAGTGTGTATAATTTAAAAAATCAGACCATCAGTAAGTGGTGTTTCATCTCACTGGGAACTCTATGACACAGCATAGAATATACGCCTCAAGGTTAATCCATCTGAGGGGCAAGGGAGTTGGTATTTATACATCAACTCTCAATCACTGCTTGAAGCTTGCTCCCTGGCATTGTTAACTCCCTGGCACTTCTAACTGCATATATGGGCAAAGAAGGCTCCAGTGACTGAAGAAATTCCTTAGGCAAAGAGATGCAGGTGGTGTCAGCTGAATTTCTGGCTGGCATGCACAGATATGGTAAATTGCCAATAGGATCTGGGCAGGACACAGTAGTACTTGCTAAGTCTGAGTACTCTAAAAAGCCATTTCTCTGAATTTACATTGCTGATATAAAATGCATGTCCATGTTCATTCCCCTCTCTTTTGAATTCCTCTGAACACCTGGCAGCATAGGGCAAAGATTCCCAAACATTAGGCAAAGGTTAAGTGTTTTATTGTGCTTTTTTTTAAACTAAAAATAGAAACAAAAAATTAAGAGATTAAAGAAGAAAATGATAGTTACATTTTTAAAAATAAAATCCCGGGCTTCCCTGGTGGTGCAGTGGTTAGGAATCCGCCTGCCAATGCAGGGGACACGGGTTCGATCCCTGGTCCGGGGGGATCCCACATACTGCGGAGCAACTAAGCCCATGCGCTACAACTACTGAGCCTGCGCTCTGGAGCCCGCAAGCCACAACTACTGAGCCTAAGTGCCACAACTACTGAAGCCCACATGGCTAGAGCCCATGTTCCACAATGGGAGAGGCCACCGCAATGAGAAGCTTGTGCACTGCAACTAAGAGCAGCCCCCACTCGTCGCAAATAGAGAAACCCGCGTGCAGCAACAAACACCCAATGAAGCCAAAAAATAAATTAATATTAAAAAAAATCCCAATTACTATTATCGTTTCCAAAATGCACAGCTTAATAAATGTATACTTATTTGAACGAAGCTGCCATTGTTCAAAACTTTTAGAAGACCCATATTTGAAATTTAATTTAGAGGCACCGTATTCTCTATCATGGCTCTCATTGTGTGGTGTCTCTTAAATAGGTTGATTTATTGCAGGAATATACTTGGATGGCAAATACATCAAATACCTGATGAATATCCCTTGTTCTTCCTAAAATACAAGAAAATAAATACTGTGCTGAAACAGTAGTTAGAAAGTCTTGTTAAAAAAAGAAAAATATATACAGAGAGGTAAAGCAGTACTCATTGACCAACATGAGATACAACATGATCAAAAGGTTTAAAAAATAATGAGTTGAAAACACAACAGGGGTTCTATTTATTGTTCTGGTGAATCACAAAATATTCCAATCAACAATTTCCCATATGAATGGAGTCTGACCTTATTCTCACAGGTCAGCCCAAGAACATTTCTTTTTTTGTTGTTTTTGTTTTTTGTTTTGTGGTACGCGGGCCTCTCACTGTTGTGGCCTCTCCCGTTGCGGAGCACAGGCTCCAGACGCGCAGGCTCAGAGGCCATGGCTCACGGGCCCAGCCGCTCTGCGGCATGTGGGATCTTCCCGGACCGGGGCACGAACCCATGTCCCCTGCATCGGCAGGTGGACCCTCAACCACTGCGCCACCAGGGAAGCCCCCAAGAACATTTCTTGAGATTTAAAGATAAAAATAAACAAAACAAAACTTCCAACTCCAATCACAGACTTAAAAACATGTTTAAACATTTTAATCCAACTCAGGTAAACGATTATTCTAGCATGCTTTCCACCAATTAAATTCATCCCAGAAAAGGCACTTATGGTTGTTAAGGATTGCAAACAAATGCCATTTTAGCTAAGATTAAAGATCACATTTTTGGATTGTTCAAGGTTAATGATACAAGGCAAGAACTCAAAAAAAAAAAATGCCTCTAAAAGGAAAAGCCAAGTCCCCCTTAATGATGAAAATCATTCCTCATGCTTTCTGTGCAAATATATATACCACTTAAGGAAAGTATTTGCATGGAGAAGGTCAGTGGGACTGTGAAAATAATAAACCTTGCATGCAAGGGAGTGGTGAAGAGGTACCAGAGAACTCTTAACTCCTTGTACCTGTCAGCGTGTGAACCTTGTTCTTCCTGACGTATTACACTCTTCTCCAGCAGGGGTATTAGCTTTCTACAAGTGCAGAATGTACACTGCATTATCTCTGAATAAAGATGCTTGATGAAATATACAGACACTTTTTAAAGACAGCTTATTTGGTAACTTATGGAGCAAAATATGTGGCGAGTACTCAGGGTCTGACCACACCAGTGGGCAGTCTGGTGTTTATCCAATGACTCTGCGGTGTCTACCCACTTTGCATCCTGGAGACATGAACAATGATAAATAGTGGTCACCTGCCAGCCACTGGGAATGCTGTCCACTGCCCTGGCATTATGGGGATCTTCCCAACCTGCTCTGGGAAGATGTCACCTGATGCTAAACCTTCATCTATTGCCAGTGAAACCTAGCAACAATAAACCAGTTACATGTCAGAGAAACAAAGCTGAAAACAGTGAATTAACTTGAAAATCTAAGGGGAAAATATGTCAGCATGCAGTTTGGATCACACTCCATTTACTTTCAAATGCCCGCCTTTTTACTGAAGTATAATTGATTTAATATGTTGTGTTAGTTTCCAGTGTACAGCAAAGTGATTCAGTTACACATATATGTGTATGTATGTAACTGAATGTGCTATACAGTAGGACCTTATTGTTTATCTATTTTACATATGGTAGTGTTATCTGTTAATTCCAAACTCCTAATTTATCCTTCCCTCCCTCCCCCCTCCCTCCCCTTTCCCCTTTAGTAACCATAAATTTGTTTTCTCTGTCTGTGAGTCTATTTCTGTTTCATTAGTAAGTTCTTTTGTATCATTTTTTTTAGATTTCACATGTAAGTTATATCATATGATATTTGTCTTTCTTTGACTTCTTCACTTAGTATGACAATCTCTAGGATTGGAAGAATCAATACTGCTAAAATGACCATACCACCCAAGGCAATCTAAAGATTCAATGCAATCTCTATCAAATTACCAATGGCAGTTTTTGCAGAACTAGAACAAAAAATTTTTAAACTTCTGTAGAGCTGGAGAGGGTGTGGAGAAAAGGGAACCCTCCTGCACTGTTGGTGGGAATGTAAATTGATACAGACACTAAGGAGAACAGTATGGAGGTTCTTTAAAAAACTAAAAATAGAACTACCATACAACCCAGCAATCCCACTGCTGGACATATACCCTGAGGAAACCATAATTCAAAAAGAGTCATGTACCACAATGTTCATTGCAACTCTATTTATAATAGCCCGGACATGGAAGCAACCTAAGTGTCCATCGACAGATGAATGGATAAAGAAGATGTGGCACATATATACAATGGAATATTACTCAGCCATAAAAAGAAATGAAATTGAGTTATTTGTAGTGTGGTGGGTGGACTTAGAGTCTGTCATACAGAGTGAAGTAAGTCAGAAAGAGGAAAACAAATACCGTATGCTAACACATATATATGGAATCAAAAAAATGATTATGAAGAACCTAGGGGCAGGACAGGAATAAAGATGCAGATGTACAGAATTGACTTGAGGACACAAGGAGGGGGAAGGGTAAGCTGGGACAAAATGAGAGAGAGGCATGGACATATATACACTACCAAATGTAAAATAGATAGCTAGTGGGAAGCAGCCGCATAGCACAGGGAGATCAGCTCGGTGCTTTATGACCACCTAGAGGGGTGGGGTAGGGAGGGTGGGAGGGAAGGAGATGCAAGAGGGAGGTGATATGGGGATATATGTATATGTATATCTGATTCACTTTGTTATAAAGCAGAAACTAACATACCACTGTAAAGCAATTATAATCCAATAAAGCTGTTTTAAAAAAATTTAAAAAGTTTTTTTCCTCAAAAAAAAAATTTCTATAGAAACTCAAATGCCCCCTTTGAAATGTAGAAAACCTACTTGTCAATGAGACAAGAAAAACCTATATGTACTCTATACTTAGTAGACTTCTTTTGACCCATATTAATGATTAGATGTGCAGAGGAGAGAAATCAAAGCTAATTCACCAAAGTACTGGAAATCAGATTCTAAACCAGAATACTCATTCATGTAATCTATAATACAATTTTCTTAATGAAAATAAATATTACTAACAGAATATTTGCTACAATCACAGGCTGGGTGAGAAATAGCAACTTTAGTGAGACTGATTGAAGAGTATCACTAATAAATCAAATAGAATGGGTCAAAGTACTATATATCTACAGAGATAGCTGTAGAACTTCATAGATGACTACTTGAATTTTAAGTAGTCTGAAGTAGATCACATTCTTAACTAACCCACAAGATTTACGTATATCAAAACTGCTATTTCCAGTTACTTCCTAGCTTCAATGTGGCATAGATTGTGTAATTTTTAAGTTCCCAAGCTAGTGGTATAAAGGAGCTTCTGAGGAAGAAAAACACGTCTTTCCAGGGTCAGGAGTTAATGCTCCACAAAATACTGTCAAGAGTCCTACAGAGGGCTTCCCTGGTGGTGCCGTGGTTAGGAGTCCGCCTGCTGATGCAGGGGACACGGGTTCGTGTCCTGGTCCGGGAAGATCCCACATGCCGCGGAGCGGCTGGGCCCGTGAGCCACGGCCGCTGAGCCTGCGCGTCCGGAGCCTGTGCTCTGCAACGGGAGAGGCCACAACAGTGAGAGGCCCGCGTACCGCAAAAAAAAAAAAAAAGAGTCCTACAGAATCTTGGGACTTCCCCGGTGGTCCAGTGGTAAAAGAATCCACCTTGCAATTCAGGGGACGCAGGCTTGATCTCTGGTCAGGGAACCAAGATCCCACATGCCTTGGGGCAACTAAGCCCGCATGCCACAACTAAGCTCGCACACCTCAACTAGAGAGCCCACATGCTGCAAACTACAGAGCCCATGCGCCTTGGAGCCCACATGCTACAACTAGAGAGAGAAAACCCGCACGCCACAACTAGAGAGAAGCCCATGAGCCACAGTGAAAGATCCCGCATGCTGCAACTAAGACCTGACGCAGCCAAAAAAATTAAGAAAATTAATAAATTTTTTTTTTTTTAAAAGAGTCATACAGAATCTTGATCATGGCTATGCGAGAACCTCTTGGCTCCGCTATCTGAATGGGTTGTAGACATTTTGCAAGGACACTGAATGTTCCTTTTGGCATAAGGGATACCTGGAGTGAGTCAATATGGACAAGCTTTTAAATAAAGGACATAGCAAGTAACCTTGGAAATTATAGCCAGCCTCAAGTCCAATTAAATCTAATATGAGTTTGTTTGATTTTTTAAATCAAAAAACATTTATTTCTTTTGGTCTCATCCATTTACGGATGAATAAACTCTGAAATAAAAGGCCTATGAAACAATTAATAAACTCAGAGTGATGAAAAGGAAAGTATCAAAAGTTACAAGAAAAACTCACAGGAGATTCATTAAATAGATCTCAGTCCTTTTTTTTCTCACCAAGCATTTAAATGTGTCAACAGTTCTGTCAATTCCTATCACTAAGGAAATGCTATGATGATATGTAGAGGGTCAAACGGGAGCATTTCTCCGGCAAACTTTGATCGTCAATCATCCACAACCTCATTGAAGCTGAACTTCAAAAAGTGCAACCAGATCACATTTTCAGTTTTTCACTGGACAAAAGACTGCTTCAGTCATCAGGAGGCCAGTATGTTCTTGTAACCACAGCTGTGGCTGTTACCTCACAAAACCCACAAAGATTTCATGAAACTGTTCTGAACCAGTAGTAATTCCTACATATGCCATAAAAATGGAGAGGGTAGGTCAATGCTGAAAAGTAGTTATTTCACACGAATAGCAATAAAACTGTAGAATTTCTATAAAATGGTAGAGTTGACAGCTCTGTAAAAAAGTGTTCTATGTTCAGTCACAATGTGTGCGTATGTTGGGGGGGGGGGTTATTTCCCCACCTTACACTAAGCGAATTCTCCAATACCAGCTGGTTATCCTACTATTCAACTCAATTCTGACACTTTCTATCTGGAGGTAGCGTCCTATTCCACAGGTAAAGGGCTCGGTCCCATAAGGCCGCCCTCCGCTTAAGACACTGATCTCAAGCCCCGGTTATACCTGTGCTTCTGACCAACGGGCTACAAATTGGGGGTTCCAATGACCTCCTCCAACTCAGGATGCCACTCACAAGTCCAAGCTGTTCCCTGTAGTTCTGACCAACTGGCTATAAATAAGAAGTTCCCATGACCCCCTTCTTGAGTTTCATTAATTGGCTAGAGAGGCTCACAGAACTCAGGAAATCCACTTTGCTTACTAGATATCCAGTTTATTATAACAGGATAAAACTTGGGAACAATCCGATGGAAGACATGCACAGGGCAAGGTATGGGAAAGGGCAAGGAGCCTCCCTGCGCTGCTCTTCCCAAATCTCCATGCATTCACCAACCCGGAAGTTCTCTGAACAATGTCCTTTGGGTTTTTATGGAGGCTTCATTACGTAGGCATGATTGATTAACTCACTAACCATTAGTGGTCGATTCGGCCTCTCGTTCCTCCCCCTCCCCCGACATCAGGGAGTAGGGTTGAAAGTTCCAACCCTCTATTCACAGTTGGTTCCTGTGCAACCAGCCCCACCTTTAGGTACTTTCCAAAAGTCATCTCATTCATATAAACCCAGTTGTGGTAGAAAGGGGCTTGATGTGAATAACAAGACACCAATTTCACCTTCATGGAAGTCATTTCAGGAACGGAGGGCCGGAGACCGAACATTATAACAAAACCTACTCCCACTGTTCTTACTCCTCAGGAAATTCCAGTGGTTTTAGAAGCTGTGTACCAGAACACGGACCAAATATATATTTCTAACTACAAATCAGAATCTCACACTCTGCAATACTGTAGAAGGGACGGTACACATTGTGAAAGAAGTTCCTGGCCCTGTGGCCATAGTATGACAGCCTTGTAAAGTCTACAGTTCCTGCTATGGGATGACAAAGCCTTACAGTCATCTGTCATTGGGTCTCAACCAAACAAATGATTTTGTTCCTACAGCTGGAGGTTGGGAAGACGAACTAGTATGGTTATTCTAACCCTCATTATTATTTTCATTCATTTCATTTTTAAAAAGAATGCTCTTTGCACAAATCCCCCAGGACAGAGGACAGTAATAAATGTACATTACAACTAAATAAGCTCATAGCTTATTTTGAATGGTTATGTGCCGGACACTTCACTAATCACTTTTACGTAAGTAATTTAATTCTCATAGACTGAGAGTGAGAGGTAGGTTTTATTATCCCCACTTTACAGCTGAAGGAAAGGATGCCTTCACAGTTAAATAATTTTCCTGATATTATCTAGCAGAAGAGGAGCAGACTGGAAATTCCAACCTGTCTGACACTAGAGCCCAGGTTTTAAACATCTATACTACTTTTCTTGAACTCAAAAAGTGATCGTATGGGCTGCTGGTAATAAATTTCACACATGTCACCACAATTCAAAAATTATTCAGTAATATTAGAAGCCACTGTGTTAACTATTTTAGTCAAAAAGGACTGTAGCTAATATAATCTGGTGTGGCCCTACTTCATTAAACAACTACCTGGCTTCATGAGGTAATCAATTACATCACCTGATAAAATGTATATTTGTCTAAGTAAGGTAATGATTTAAAAAAATGAAGGAACAATGGATGGAGGGAGAGAGGGAGGGATAAAAAGAAGAGGGAAGAAGGAAAGAAAGAAGGAAGTGATGGGGGGGTGGGGAAGGAGAGAGAGACGGGGTGGGGAGAGAGAGAGAGAGAAGGGGAGAGAGGAAGGAAGGGAACAGGAAATGCATTGCTGAATGTCAACCCTGTGTGGATGCTAATATCCATTCTGAATCCACTTTGAAATTTCCTTCTGTTCTATAGATTTCTTTACTCCATAAGTCAAAACATTTCACTCCACACGCCAAGAGCATTATAAATTATGACTTCTCATGGCAGAACTCATTAATAGACATACTCGATACTCTTCCAAAAGACCGAATTTTTTTAACTCTATTTAAATGTTACTTTTCTCATCTCCATGTGACTTATCTATTTTCTAAATCACCCTTCATTTCACACAACCAGAAACTTGGTGATGAAGGAAAGACACCACTGTTAATAGTTTTGTAAATCTTGACAACTTATATTTTAAAATGGTTCTTTAGAAACGTAAGCATTATGTCTAGAACTGATTCTAATCTAATGTTATATAATTGAAAAGATACAGCTTAGTACTTTTTTTTTTCTTTTTAACTCGGAGGGAGCTGCAGCCCTGGAATCTTTACCAGGCAGTATTTGTTAATAATATATAAAAGCATATTACATATCAACATCAATAAAGGCAAATCAAACTTGTTTTGTACTGATAAGTTAAAGACTCTCCAGCCAATTTCTGTATTCTGTTTGCCTTAATGAATTAAAAACTCCAGAGAACACTCTGGGTTCACTGTATTACATTTAGGTATAATCAGACAGTGTTCTTTTGTCATGGAGTACTTGGCCCTGTATTAAGTCAAAGCAGCTTACTCTGCAGCAATAGGTCACTTGACTTAAACGTGAATATTCAAGAATAGGAAAGACTGTGCTTCTCTCCCTGGGAAGATGGCCTGAGAGTGGTGACGTGTTATTTGTCAGGTATTACTTAACAATCCTCGTGTTCCTTTGAGTCATACCTTGCTCATTCTGGCAGACAGCCTTCAGGATGCGATGTCCGGGGCCACACTTGCCATGATCAGGGATACAGATCCCTTCAGATGTCAGCCACTGATAACACACCGGATCCTCACAAGGAACAGATTCCACCAAGTGAGGGCAGTGCCCTGCAGGCCCTGTGGACTCCATGAGGACATGGCGCTGTCTCATTCTAAATCCTAAAATGAGAAAGAATAAAAGGTTCATGGGATTCCATCCTGATCCAGCAAAGGGAAAGAAGCAGCAGCTAGGAAACTGCTGAAACTTTTATTTGTGTACCTACAGCTGACTCTAAAGCATGTATTATTTTTATGTGTTTTATTTTATGGGAAATGGGGAGATGAGAAGAGGAAAGGAAAGACAAAAGGGAAAAGAACTGGAACAGAAAATCTGTCTTCTAAGAGTTTACAATTTAGGAGTTAGAGCGGCCAGGCATAATCAAATGGAGTAATAAATAGCATATGTCCAATGGTATCAATAAACCAGAACAAATAAATAAAGACTCACAGAAACAGCCTAAACACAGATGAATCCCCATTTTCTTTTTGTTTTTTTTTTGACATTCTTGTTACTCTGTATTAAGCTAAAATACATCTATGCTTTGACATATCCCAGGTCGCTGTGTCAGGCCCTGAGATCTCCCTGTATCACTCTCCTGAGATTTCCAGGTCAGCCTGCCCTGTGAAGACAGGACATCTTTGGGCTGCACTCCCCACCCTGGCTAGACATGGGTCCCTGGACAATTACTCAGTTTTAAAAAATGTACTGTGGGACTAGGCCCAAAGTTATACCATAAAAAGGACGTGAATGGGTCTTACATGCTACAAGCCTACAGAGTCACAAACTCAATGTCAAGCAGGAGTCAAGCAGGTACAAACTGAGGGATGGGATATGGGTCGACCACAAGACTGTAGGGAGTGGTGTAGTCTGTGGTAAAACGGAAGATGTGTGCTTGCTTTAAAGTGACTATTATTCAGTTTCCACTGACTGTTACCACAAGGAAATGTGAACCCTATGTTGTCAAATCTTCCAATTTTGACTAAGAAGCCAGAAATGCAAGTTACGTTTGTTTTTTATATGACATCTCTCTATTTTTAAATGATGGGAATTAATTTACATTTTAAAAAGCCACATAAGCTTTAAAAAGCCACTGAGAATGAGATGCAACCGTTTTGTTTGTGAGTTTTCCATCCCTGGCCCTCAGGACATATCACTTCTAAAACCTAGGCCTACCTTCCATGGATCTCATATCTTACCGTCCATCCTTTATTTATTTATTTTTTTAAAAGAAGATGTTGCGGGTAGGAGTTTATTAATTAATTAATTAATTTTTGCTGTGTTGCGTCTTCGTTTCTGTGCGAGGGCTTTCTCTAGTTGTGGCAAGCGGGGGCCACTCTTCATTGCGGTGCGTGGGCCTCTCACTATGGCGGCCTCTCTTGTTGCAGAGCAGAGGCTCCAGACGCGCAGGCTCAGTAATTGTGGTTCATGGGCTTAGTCGCTCCGCAGCATGTGGGATCCTCCCAGACCAGGGCCCGAACCCGTGTCCCCTGCATTAGCAGGCAGATTCTCAACCACTGCGCCACCAGGGAAGCCCCTGTCCATCCTTTAATTCTCCAAATTCAGTCAACGGATTTAATTCCTTTAATTCCTTTTTTTTTTTTTTAAACGAAACCAATCTTATTACATAATAGCATCTTAAGAAATGACCATTTATTCCTTGGGACAGGTAAAAATAAATAAATAAATAAGAGACTTTTAGGAAGATAGCATGAGAACACTGAATTCACAGCAGAAGACTGTGGTACCCCACCACTCTTCCCACAAGAGGAGGGGAGAGAGATAAGTTTGGGAACATGAGAGGTAACAAAGCCAGGTGTACCCCTCTCAGTTTGCCAGGGCCATGCTTATTTCCCCACAAATAGTAGTGAGACAAAAAGAATACAAGGCTCAAGGTGTAATTGGCAAAAGATTGGCTCCTCTTAAGTAGCCAAGGATGGAACAAATGGACACTTGGTTTTAGGCCACAAGATGGAGCCGAGCTCCCTTAGAATATTGCAGGGCTGGGCAAGTATTTTAGATACAAAGTTGTAAGGGCTTTATCGGTTTTTTTCTTTCTTTTTTTTTTTTGGTTCAGGGTTAACCCATGAGCTCCTTTTAAAAGACAGACTCTTACTTTATGGATTGACCACCTGTGGGCAGGCATCATTTGGCCAGTCAGAGAACATATCCTCATGGCATTGAAAATATTAAGGTCAGAAGCAATTAAAACAATAGATGGCTTCTGTTGCGCTTCATACCTCCAAGTTTATGTCATTAATTAGCCAAAATAAAACCTGCAGGAAAATTCAGCTCCTTTCCCGGGCCACCTTGAGAAGAGCGGCAGGAAACACACAGAGCTCTAAACTACACTCGACGGCCATCAAACTACAATGACCTCTGAGGCCTCATTGCCACACAGCATGGATGACCCCTGAGCCCTCATTGCCACACAACTTGGATGACCTCTATTCTTACATGTAATGTCCATATGCTGCTTATTTATTGTCTTATGTTTGTGCTTGTTTAGTTTATATCTTTGAGCAAGACACGGCATGGGTCTCCATGATTTACAATGTTTGACAACCGGCCCAGAAACTTAGCAGTCTTTACGCAGGGATGCTGAGTGTCCTATTACCTAGAGCTTAACACCAGTGAGGGGTAGGTGCAGTTTTCCTCTGTAAATCAAGTTGCATCTATCTCGCCATAAATCTGTAGATTACATCTCCTCAGTCAATAAATTCTTGCAGTCACTCATTTGTGCTGCCCTTGTCCTGACTCTAACTAGGATCACATCAAAGCACAAGCTCAGCATAAACAAAAACCTTGGATTCTCTTGTTAGCACTTAACTTTAATCACACACTGGTGTTCAGGGCTGCAGTAGACATCAGGCTTCCTCTGGGTACTTCTGTCCTGAGAGATACGCAACCGCCAAGTCCACAGTGGCTGGGCCCAGCCAACCACTTACCTTCATTCACTGAATTCTGTACTAATCAGATAATACCGTTCAGTAAACAGTAACTGCCATATGTAGATCGCTATAATACACTGTGGCAAGCCACAGGAGGAACAGAAAACATAAATCTATTCTCCACAGAGCACACAGTCCAACAAGTCAAAAAGCACATATATTAACTAAGCATCCACCCTATACCAAGACTGTGATAGCCACTTTACTTCTATTATCCCAAATTAATAAATCCCCTAAACAATTTCATAAGTTACTATTCTCATTTTACATACGTGAAAACTAAGACTAGATGATAACTTATTACTTCTCCTAAGGCACATAACTGATTAAATGGATATGTATGAGGGATAAATTAGGAGGTTGGTATTAACATATACACACTACTATATATAAAATAGATAACCAACAAGGACCTACTGTATAGAATAGGGAACTATACTCAATATTTTGTAAGACCTATAAGGGAACAGAATCTGAAGAATACACACACACACACACACACATATATATGCATATATGTACATATGTATACATATATGCATACATACATATATATAACTGCATATATACATATATACGTATAACTGTGCTGTACACCTGAAACAAAGTATTGTAAATCAACTATACTTCAATTACAAAAATGGATATGTATGAAATTCAGCTGAGGTCTTCCTGAGTTGTTACCTCTTCACAAGAAAGAATTCAATTCAGCTCTTGTGTATGACGTGCTCTAGCCCCACTTAGAACAGTGAATCTGACAGGTACAATGGGTCATTTCCTTAAAATAAAGCTGTGCAGATTACGTATCAGAACTTTAGGTACTGAGTAGCAAGAAGGAGTTTTAATAATCGCTTCCTGGCCACAGATTCAGTTCACCTTTAGTGAAACTATATTTGCACGTTTTTTCTCTGTGAACCCAAGGATTTTGTATATATTCTACTATGTTAGTGCATATGCTACTGAGGATAATTAAAAAAGAATGATTCGTGGGTTGGGAAAAGAAAAGGAAAGAAGTGCCAGTGGCAGAAGAGAGGTCAATGTTTTTTAACTGAAGCCATAGAAAACTTAAAGGAGGCTCAGGAGGGCCAATCCAGGTCTAAGGACCTACATCTTCACATGCTAGTGGCTCAGAAGTGTCCACGTGAGCTTCTACAAAGCCACCAATGCCAACACTTGTCTCTACACTAACTCTGTTGGGACAGGCTTGAAGAAGCATCCAGCAGGTTGACCAAGGATAACAGAAGCTTATTCTCTCTTAGAGCATTCCAGTTGCCCCTCACCTCGGCAGCCTTGGACGCTGGTTAACAACTCTGAGTCAAAGAACCTGAGCAGGGCTTCCCTGGTTGCGCAGTGGTTGAGAGTCCGCCTGCCGATGCAGGGGACACGGGTTTGTGCCCCAGTCCGGGAAGATCCCACATGCCGCGGAGCGGCTGGGCCCATGAGCCATGGCCTCTGAGCCTGTGCCTCCGGAGCCTGTGCTCCACAGCGGGAGAGGTCACAACAGTGATGAGAGGTCCGCGTACCGCAAAAAAAAAAAACAACACACACACATACAAAGAAACTGTCTTACATATGATCTGTGACAAAGCAAAATTATTTCACAGACTTCTCATTAATGGTGGATCTTTCTAGCAGGCATGGATGAAAATGGAAATTTTCCCCATTCTTGTTATATAAGATCTAAAACATGTCAATATTTTCCTACTTTAGTGTGTCATCTAAATTGATTTGTTTCAGAGCATAAAAGACTATGTTCATAGATAGTCATGGCTTCTCAGTTTCACGATGTCTTTTCCTATAGGGATTTTTAGACCTTTAGGTGCTATAATGGGGGTAGGGGTAAGGGATACTATACTGAGGGAGGGTAGGATTTCCTGAAGTCCTAACACACAAGCAGTTACCAATTGTAACGCCATATCGGGAAGCCTCCATCAAATTTCTCTTAAGAACAACTTCTGTAGGCAAGGTTGCCTTTCTAGAATATATCTGAAAAGGGACAAGGATGTCATATAAATATATGTCTATGTATCAAAAAGAATTTTTAGAAATGCACTATACCTATGGGTAGAGTTCATCCATCAGCAAGTTTTTCAGGGTATTTACCTTTCATATATCTCTAATTATAACCCTCTGGGAGAGTACCAAAGATAAAGCAATGAATGATAAAAGCTGATCCAATTTAAATTCCTCTGAAAGGTGTCCTAGCTTCACTCGACAAGTACGGACCTGCCGAACACCCACCCCCTTGTCTGCCTGTCACAGACCTGACGGAAGGAGCAAAGGCTGTGTACGACGGCGGATTTCCTAATGTACTTTGAACGGCTGACGGCCACAAACCTCAGATGATTCCTGATAGAAGGGTGTCTGCCTAAAAATAACAGCCACATGGAAGATAATTTCTATAGTAACTAATTTCTTCTATTAGATAATAAAACATTTCATGCTTTCCTGTCCTCTTCTACTGTATTTTACAAAAGGGACCACACCAAAGCGATAACATGTGGCTGGGAAAAAGACGAGTGAGGAGAAAAAGTCATCACCTCCGACTTCACACATTTATCTCTTGCCATGGTGGTTTGCTTGTTTTTCCTCCTCAAATCCTCCACCACCCATACATAAGAGGAGTATAAACTATCCAGGAAAATATGACTATCCTAGATTTCCGCTAGGAGGTTCACTGCATTTCTTTAGGGTAGGCAATTCAAATATGAAACTAAACAGTTCAGTTATATCCCAGAGTTGTGTGATGTTTAATGCATTAACCAGTGTACTCCAGCCTCCGTGGAATTCTCAACTGCATTTAGTTTGTGACAGTCAGAGACTCTGGCAGAACCCACGGTAGGACCATGGGACAGACCTAGATTGAGAGGATCCTGGAACTCATGCTCACGAGTCAATGGAAATAACAAGATGATTTAGCCTCATCATAACATGCTTGGACTCCTTGTAGGTACAGAATCATTTCCCTGGAGGGAGAACTCTATTTTTTATTCTTCTCAAGAGGGATGACAGGCAGGTGGTCCTGGCAGGTTTTAGTAAGACCTTACAAATAAAAATTCTCTCTACTCTAGGGAGACATCTATAAAACTACAAACTCCCAGACCTGAATAACAATCACTGCAGCTTATACTCTCTCCCGTCTCTGATTACTTAGTTCCTAGGGCAGGTCACTTAGCCTCAGCAATTCTCACCAATCCCAACATGCCCCTAAACTCTGCAGGTGGCTGGCAAAACTACCACCTTCAGATAAAGAAGTTCTACTGTCTCTACCCTTTCCTTCAAGCCCCAAAGGCTAAGCCTTTCTTTGAAAAATTTATTGTTGAAGGCAAAAAACACACATCCCAGATACCTGGTGCTCTCCAGCTGTTCTTGGAATACCCTCCCCTTCTCATATAACTGCAATCTACTTTTGCTTTCTCTCCAAAGATGACGCACTGGAGCTAAGGTGAATCCCATGCCTCGCGCCACATCTCCTACATCAGGCTCAGTGATTCGCTCTCATGGATAATGGTTCCCACTGGCCTCTGGGCAGAGGGCTTCTCTGCTAACCTCAGTGTTGGACTTGTGCCTTGATCCAAACTTCTTTAGACTTACAGAGGAAATCATTAAGGAAGCCAGTGTTAGAAGGAACAGTGGACTGAGAAGACAGGAACTCAAGTTCTTAGTGCTGGCCTGGCCATTATTAAATCGCTGTGGGATTTAGGATAATTTCTTTACTTCTCCACACTTTAGTTTTGACATTTTAGGAAGTGTTGGATCCTTGCTGAAACTAAATGCTGATACAAAGTTGGGCAGCATATTAGTTTCCTTGGGTGACCAAAACAAAGTACCACAAACCTAGTAACGTAAAACAACAGAAATCTGCCTCGTAATTCTGGAGGCTAGAAGCCCCAGATCAAGGTGTCAGTAGAGCCATGCTCCCTCTGAATGCTCTAGGGAAGGACTGTTTTCATGCCTCTCTCCTAGCTTCTAGTAGTTATTGGCCTATAGAAGCGTCACTCTAATGTCTGCCTCTGTCTTCACATGGCCTTCTCCTTGTCTTCTGTGTCTTTGTATCTTCATAAGGCACTCTCCTCTGTGTGTAGCTCTGTGTGCAGATTTTCCTCTTTGTACAAGGATACCAGTCATTAGAATAGGGCCTAGCCCAATCTAATACGACCTCGTCTCAACCTGATTACATTCGCAATAACCCTATTTCCAAATAAGGGCATATTCACATGTCCAAGGGGTTGGTATTGAACATATCTTTTTGGAGGACACAATTTAACCCACAACGGGTGAAGTCTAATGAACGATGCACCAGGGTGCCTTTGTCAGAGCTGACTTATGCAAGAGGGGGAGAGAAGCCAATGATGACGTAGTTTGGCATAAAAGCATCTTGGGAAAATGGGTTGAATGAAAGGGTCAGAATGTTGTGAGTTTCCCAGATGGGTTCCATGGACCTGTTCTGAGTTACGTGGAAGAGGAAGACAGAAATAAAAGTTGCAAGTGCAGTTTTTCACAAAGGGTTTTGTGAAAAGTTGGCTCAAGTAACCAAAACTGCAACACAGGATTGGGAAAAAGGAGCATTTTCTGAATTGTTACAGAGACTCTATGGGCCAGAACAAAGGGGGACAAAGCATTTAATAAACATCTATTACGTTTGACCCCTGCATTGCTTCTATCTTCTTGCAGGATCAGGACCTCGTATTTCCTTAAGGGAGTTGCTCCTGCCCCACTCTCAGCTTGCGAGGCTTGGATGGAGTTGTCCCTCCAGTGGTGGCCACATGCCTAGGACCTGGCTGGTTCAGCCCCACATCCCGCAATCAGAGCGTTTGGGTCAGAGAGGAACACATGACACAAAGCAGCCAGTGAGAGTCAATTCCAGGACTCTTCCTGAAATTATTAAGGAAGACACTTCTTGCTACTTTATTTACCATCGAAAATAAAAATTACCTTATATGTGTATGCGTAGTGAGAACTTTTAAGATTTAATCTCTTAGCAGCTTTTAAGTATAAATACAGTATTGTTAACCATGCTATACATTGGATGCTGTACATTAGATCCTAAGAGCTTATTCATCTTGCAACTGGAAGTTTGTACACTTTGATCAACATCTCCCCATTTTTCCCACCACCTAGCCCCTGGCGACCACCATTCTACTCTCTATGACTATGAGTTTGGGTTTTTTAGAATCTACATAAAAGTGAGATTATACGGTATTTGTCTCTCTCTGTCTGACTTATTCCACTTTGTATAATGCCCTCAAGCTTCCTCAATATTGTCACAAATGGTAGGATTTCCTTCTATTTTTATTGCCAAAAAATATTCCTATATATATATATATATATATATACTTTGTATATATATGATATAAATATATATATGTGAGATATATACATATATATGTGTATAACATTTTCTTTATCCACTAATCTGTCTTTGGGCATTTTATCTGGTTCCATATGTTGACTATTGTGAGTAATGTGTCAATGAACACAAGGGTACAGAGAGAGAAAAATATTAAAAGTCTTTACCACAAAAAAAAAGGTAACTCTGTGAGGTGATGGATATGTTAACTAACCTCACTGCAGTAATCATATATATATATATATATATATATATATATATGATTATATATCAAATCATCATATAGTTGTGTACCTTAAAATTACACAGTTATATGTCAGTTATATCTCAATAAAGATGATAAAAATTAACCATAAAAATAAGATATCATCCTTTATAAGATGTTATGTTGATTTTATTACAATGCTCTAGAGAAAAAAAACCCTCCACATAAAATGTGCTTATTGATTTTGTGACACAATTAGATCTAGAAGCCAAAACGTGTGAAAAGAATGGATCAAGGAAACAAAATTTTTATCTTTATTCTCTAATTTGTGATCTGCAGACCATGTTGATGTTAACTGACCTCTGAAAGTTTCTATGAAATTGAGAGATTTTTACAATCTGCCCCAGTAAAATCATAAATGGATTTTACAAATTGAGCTGAGATAATTAGGATGATATAGGGCTGTCTAACTTTTTGTTTTGTTTTAAATCAAACATCAACTGCATAAAATAAGGTTCGAATGTAATATTGCCTCTTAAGCAATAAAAGACAATTATTTATATCACTGAAGGGATTTAGAACAACATCTAATACTTGAATTTTTGTTAACAAATTCTAAGAAATAGATGTTTCAAATCAGAGTGCCTCAAATAGTTACAGAATTTTGTTGTTGCCTTGTTATCCATCTGTCAAGGACACCAATAATCACTAAAAGGCATACGTTAACCAAAACTAAATCTACCAACAAGAAGGATATACAATAAAAGTTTAGTGGTTGAAAAAAAGAAAAGAAAGAAAATGAATGCCTGGTCTTTGCTCCATGGAGAGGACCTGCCTTAAACTGAACCTAATAAAGGGAAAAGTAGACGCAAGAGATGGAGAAATAGATTATAAATAGAAGGAGAAAAGAATAGAAGATTGTAGAAACAGAAGATTATAAAGAGGAAGATAAAGAATGAAACTGTGCTCTGTTGACCTCTTGATACTTTGGGATGCCACCCTACGTCCCCTTCTATTTTTAGCTAGATGAGCTAATAAGTTCCCTTATTTTGGCTTATACCAGTTGGAATTGGGCTTCTGTCACTTATAACCAAAAGTGTCCCGATGAATATAGGGTCCACTTGGCCTGGTGTGGGTTCTCCAGCTTTGAAAGCAAAAGAAGGCAACAGTCAATGCAGTAACTTTGTGCCAGCAGGGACAGCCACGGCCACAGTGGCTGCGGGAGCCTAAGTCCAGCCTCAAATGATGTTCTAGACAGAGACCTTAAAACAGAGACACACACATCAAACATAAGAGGACTGGTGCTAATAACAGGTAAGTCACCCTGGGGAGCCTCACATACAACTACAAGAGACTTGCATAGTCCAGTTATACACGTGTGGACCACAAGACAACAAATCGTGAGTGTTAGAATTAATGGGAAATTATTTGTACCTATAAGCTAAAGAGGCTTGGGGGGGGCATTCTGGTTACATGTCTAATACAGGAGTAGCATGAGCTTTCCAATAGACCCCCCATATTCTATTGAGATTCAGATTTCTACTGTTTGACCAAAGACTTAAATTTAGTCTTTCTGTCCTAGATGCAGTACACATACTCCTCTTCTACCTTAGAACAAAAGAGACAGAATAAAGAGAAAAGCCAAGGGACATGGGTGTGTGAACCTGGGCATGCCCATGTGTGGCTGTGAGCCCTCTGCGGAGTGCTGAAATGTGAGTTTTCAAATGGAGGTAGAATTAAGCTGAGAGCATCAGTATCGTAGCATCAAGCACTTGGCCATGTGATCTTCTTTTCCATGGGATAACTGGAAGGATTAGTGCTTAGCAAACACAACCTAACTTGTGGAATGTCCTTGGATCTCATTTCTCTAAGTAAAATGAATATTTCCTTTTAGCACAGTATCAAGAAAAACTGAAGGATCAAAAATAAACAAAAACAAAAAAAACTGAAGGATCAATAAAAGTCAAGATGCCACTAAAAATGTACATTTGAAGATGCAGATGTGTATATAACAGCAAACCAAAGAAAACAGGACTGCACAGACCTATAAATTTTTTTTTAACATCTTTTCTGGAGTGTGTATATATATATATATATTTTTTTTTTTTTTTTCACTACAGTGCCCATCAAGGGCTTCTTTTCTTTTCTTTTTTTTAAAAATGTTATTTTTGGGCTTCCCTGGTGGCGCAGTGGTTGAGGGTCCGCCTGCCGATGCAGGGGACACAGGTTCGTGCCCCGGTCCGGGAGGATCCCACATGCCGCGGAGCGGCTGGGCCCGTAAGCCATGGCCGCTGGGCTTGTGCGTCCGGAGCCTGTGCTCCACAACGGGAGAGGCCACAACAGTGAGAGGCCCACGCACAGCAAAAAAAAAAAAAAAAAAAAAAAAAAAAAAATGTTATTTTTGATTATTTAAATTTCTTTATTTTATCCATTGTATCTGTCTCTTGGCCACTGAAGAGTTTTGTGGGGTTTTTTTTAACATCTTTATTGGAGTATAATTGCTTTACAATGTTATGTTAGTTTCTGTGGTATAACAAAGTGAATCAGCTATACGTATACCTATATCCCCACATCTCCCTCCCACCATCCCTAACCCACCCCTCTAAGTGTAAACAAAGCACCAAGCTGATCTCCCTGTGCTATGTGGCTGCTTCCCACTAGCTATTTATTTTACATTTGGTAGTGCATATATGTCAATGCCACTCTCTCACTTCATCCCAGCTTACCCTTCCCCCTCCCCACGTCCTCAAGTCCATTCTCTACTTCTGCTTCTTTATTCCTGTCCTGAACCCCGTAGGTTCTTCAGAACCTTATATATATTTTTTAGATTCCATATATATGTGTTAGCATATGGTATTTGTTTTTCTCTTCCTGACTTACTTCACTCTGTATGACAGACTCTAGGTCCATCCACCTCACTAAAAATAACTCAATTTGTTTCTTTTTATGGCTGAGTAATATTCCATTGTATATATGTGCCACATCTTCTTTATCCATTCATCTGTTGATGAAAACTTAGGTTGCTTCCATGTCTTGGCTATTGTAAATAGTGCTGCAGTGAACATTGTGGTACATGACTCTTTTTGAATTATGGTTTCCTCAGGGTATATGCCCAGTAGTGGGATTGTTGGGTAGTATGGTAGTTGTATTTTTAGTTTTTTAAGGAACCTCCATACTGTTCTCCATAGTGGCTGTATCAATTTACATTCCCACCAAGAGTGCAAGAGGGTTCCCTTTTCTCCACACCCATTTATTGTTTGTAGATTTTTTTGATGATGGCCATTCTGACTGGTGTGATTTGCATCTGATTTGCAATTTCTCTAATGTAGATCTGATTTGCATTTCTCTAATGATTAATGATGTTGAGCATCCTTTCATGTGTTTGTTGGCAATCTATATATCTTCTTTGGAGAAATGTCTATTTAGGTCTTCTGCCAATTTTTGGATTGGGTTGTTTCTTATTTTGATATTGAGCTCCATGATCTGCTTGTATATTTTGGAGATTAATCCTTTGTCAGTTGCTTCGTTTGCAAATATTTTCTCCCATTCTTAGTGTTGTCTTTTCGTCTTGTTTATGGTTTCCCTTGCTGTGCAAAAGCTTTTAAGTTTCATCAGGTCCCATTTGTTTATTTTTGCTTTTATTTCCATTTCACTAGGAGGTGGGTCAAAAAGGATCTTGCTGTAATTTATGTCATACAGTGTTCTGCCTATGTTTTCCTCTAAGAGTTTTATAATGTCTGGCCTTACATTTAGATCTTTAATGCATTTTGAGGGTTTTTTTTTTTGTATGGTGTTAGGGAGTGTTCTAACTTTATTCTTTTTTTTTTTTTTTTTTTTTTTTTTTTTTAATGCGTTACGCGGGCCTCTCACTGCTGTGGCCTCTCCCGTTGCGGAGGACAGGCTCCGGACGCGCAGGCTCAGCGGCCATGGCCCACAGGCCCAGCCGCTCCGCGGCACGTGGGATCCTCCCAGACCGGGGCACGAACCCGCGTCCCCTGCATCGGCAGGCGGACTCCCAACCACTGCGCCACCAGGGAAGCCCTAACTTTATTCTTTTACATGTAACTGTCCAGTTTTCCCAGCACCACTTATTGAAGAGGCTGTCTTTTCTCCCTTGTATATTCTTTCCTCCTTTATCAAGGGTAAGGTGACCTTATGTTTGTGGGTTTATCTCTGGGCTTTCTATCCTGTTCCACTGATCTATATTTCTGCTTTTGTGCCACTACCATACTGTCTTGATGACTATAGCTTGGTAGTATGGTTTGAAGTCAGGGAGCCTGATTCCTCCAGCTCCGTTTTTCTTTCTCAAGATTGCTTTTGTTATTCGGGGTCTTTTGTGTTTCCATACAAATTGTGAAATGTTTTGTTCTATTTCTGTGAAAAATGCCAGTAGTAGTTTGATAGGGATTGCACGGAATCTGTAGATTGCTTTGGGTAGCATAAGTAATTTCAAAATGTTGATTCTTCCAATCTAAGAACATGGTATATATCTCCATATGTTTGTATCACCTTTAATTTCTTTCATCAGAGTCTCACAGTTTTCTGCATACAGGTCTTTTGTTTCCTTAGGTAGGTTTATTCCTAGGTATTTTATTCTTTTTGTTGCAATGGTAAATGGGAGGGTTTCCTTAATTTCTCTTTCAGAATTTTCATCACTAGTGTATAGGAATGCAAGAGATTTCTGTGCATTAATTTTGTATCCTGCAACTTTACCAAATTCATTGATTAGCTCTAGTAGTTTTCTGGGAGCATCTTTAGGATGCTCTATGTATAGTATCATGTCATCTGCAAACAGCGACAGTATTACTTCCTCTTTTCCGATTTGGATTCCTTTTGTTTCTTTTTCTTCTCTGATTGTTGTGGCTAAAACTTCCAAAACTATGTTGAATAACCGTGGTGAGAGTGGACAACTTTGTCTTGTTCCTGATCTTAGAGGAAATGGTTCCAGTTTTTCACCATTGAGAACGATGCTGGCTGTGGGTTTGTCACATATGGCCTTTATTATGTTGAGGTAGGCTCCCTCAATGCCTACTTTCTGGAGGGTTTTTATCATAAATGGGTGTTGAATTTTGTTGAAAGCTTTTTCTGCATCTTTTGAGTTTATCATATGGTTTGTTAATATAGTGTATCACATTGATTGATTTGCATATATCAAAGAATCCTCGCATTCCTGGGATAAACCCCACTTGATCATGGTGTATGATCCTTTTAATGGGCCCAGCCGCGGCATGTGGGATCTTCCCGGACCAGGGCACGAACACATGTCCACTGCATCGGCAGGCGGACTCTCAACCACTGCTCCACTAGGGAAATTGTTTTGAAAGATTTTTAATCACGGTTTCAATTTCAGTGCTTGTGATTTGTCTGTTTATATTTTCTATTTCTTCCTGGTTCAGTCTCGGAAGGTTGTGCTTTTCTAAGAATTTGTCCATTTCTTCCAGGTTGTCCATTTTATTGGTATATAGTGGCTTATAGTAATCTTTCATGATCCTTTGTATTCCTGCAGTGTCAGTTGTTACTTCTCCTTTTCCATTTCTAATTTTATTGATATGAGTCTTCTCCCTTTTCTTCTTGATGAGTCTGGCTAATGGTTTATCAATTTTGTTTATCTTCTCAAAGAACCAGCTTTTAGTTTTATTGATCTTAGCTATGGTTTCCTTCATTTCTTTTTCATTTATTTCTGATCTGATTTGTATGATTTCTTTCCTTCTGCTAACTTTGGGGGGGTTTTTTTGGTTCTTCTTTCTCTAATTGCTTTAGGTGTAAGGTTAGGTTGTTTATTTGAGATTTTTCTTGTTTCTTAAGGTGGCATTGTATTGCTATAAACTTCCCTCTTAGAACTGCTTTTGCTGCATCCCATAGGTTTTGGGTCGTCATGTTTTTATTGTCATTTGTTTCTAGGTATTTTTTGATTTCTCTTTGAGTTCTTCAGTGATCTCTTGGTTATTTAGTATTGTATTGTTTAGCCTCCATGTGTTTGTATATTTTACAGTTCTTTTCCTGTAATTGATATTTAGTCTCATAGCGTAACAAATATAAACAAGCACCCAAAGGTTGAAGATTTTGCTTTAAGCCTGAGGACAACATCAATAGAAAACAACACACATAAATGCCCCTCATGAAAATTTGAAGTATAACATCAAATTCAGTATGTGATTCAGCCTTTGGGAATCTGAAAATAATAAACAGATATGGAAAACCATTGTTTCTTGATATGATTATAGAAATCATATCTAATTTCTACAGTATAACCATTACATATAAAAAAATCATTAATTTATGGTTAGCAGCTATTTGATCCAGTCCAAAATGTCCATAAGACATTTGGTGCGTGGCAAAAGCTCCTTGAAATTTGGTCCTAATCAAATCATGTGGCATGGGATAAATATGCTCATGGATGTTTTGGACAGGACCAAATATGAAGGACATTTTGGTGTGGAACAAATGTCTTATGGACATTTTGGACAGGACCAAATATGAAGGACACTTTGGTGTGGAACAAATGTCTTATGGACATTTTGGACAGGACCAAATATGAAGGACACTTTGGTGTGGAACAAATGTCTTATGGACATTTTGGACAGGACCAAATATGAAGGACATTTTGGTGTGGAACAAATGTCTTATGGACATTTTGGTCAGGACCAAATATCTTGTGGGGTTAAATTATACCATTTTTCAGTAATAGTCACTTCACCAGCTATGAGCCTAATTGGAAGGTCAACCAAGGTAGGATTCTGTGCCCACAGAAATGTCTCCAATGCTTCCTTAATAACTGAATGCTGTCAGACTTGAGTTGGTTATCTACATTTTACAAACAAATATTGTCCTAAGCAGACTTAAGAGGCTATTTAGTGACCAGAATAAATAGCGTGCACTGGAAGGAAATGAAGCACATACAAACAAGGCACTCACCTTTTCTTCCCTGAGGATCGTGGCAGTTTTCATGGACGCACAAGCCCCAGGCTGACCAGGAAGATACTATACAGTCTGTGGAGCAAGGGATATTGCAGAGCTGAGAAGCTGAAGGGGCAGGTCCCAAACATAACGTCTTTTCCACCGGTCTCGAGACTGCATGGACAGAAAAAAAAAAATGGCCTGAGTCACATTCTCTGAACATCCCTAGAATGTTTCCAATCTTTATTTGGGTGGTTGCCTTGTTCACATCAGCTTTATGGTTAAACAGATTATATGCAAACAAACTATCAACACTCTTCCAATATGTACTACTTAGCTCCACATTATTAGCATTTGGGGTGAGGAAAGGCAAGAAAAGACAGTGACAAAGGGCATGCATTTGAGTTTCCTGTTTGACAGAGTATTCCCTGGGAATCCAAGAGAGGACTGGAAACCTAGATAAAAATTATCTAGAGTTATGAAGTTTAAAAAATTAAGTGGCTTTGTGAAGTTCTAAGATGAGTCTATCCTGACTATACAAATGACTGGGTTGTTGTGAAAAATTCAAAATTGAACCCCGAGGTGGGGTGTTTACCATAACCAACCTACTGCTCTTACTCCCCTGAGGGGTGGACCTCTCGAAGACACGGAGGAAAAATGGTTTTTAGAAGAAGAAGAAAAATCAGGATCTGCAGTGGCAGAATTAGCCCCTGGAAGTCAGTTTCATTAGAAAGCCTAGCCAGAGGCACAAGGAGTGTCTGCGCAGCCACAGGAAATGCCAACTAGGAACCTTCCAGCTCTTCCTGGTATGCACCTGCGCCCGGAGAATGCCCAGAAC
The DNA here is from genome assembly GCF_963924675.1 of Phocoena phocoena. NCBI lineage: Eukaryota > Metazoa > Chordata > Mammalia > Artiodactyla > Phocoenidae > Phocoena > Phocoena phocoena. The sequence continues at coordinate 22,898,064 of NC_089225.1, read as the reverse complement.
TGGGTCAAGGCAGGAGGAAGTAATCATCTGTCCATCAGTGGTGCTCATCAAGTGTCCTCTCTATGCAGACCCATGCTGAGAATCATGAAAATACACAGATGAAGAAGAAGATGGGCTCCTGAATCTCATGGAGATTATAACATAATAGGAGCTAGGATAGCAATACCCCAAAATGACCCAATAAAAGAACAGCCAAATGCCTGACTACACTTGCACAGAGTGATCCCACACTAAGCGGGTTTCGGAGCAATTCAGAGTTTGTGAGCCAATGGTTTAAGACCAGACGGTTTTATCTTATGGGTTGCCTTGTACTATGATTGAAATATTTCCTATATGTCACTTCCATCTGTTAAGCAGATCAGAAGTGCTTCAAAGATGGAGACCGGAATGAGACAATAGGGAGGTAAATCACCCCATCTACTTTACTTCCTCACTCTTTACATAAGATGCGAATTGAGTCAGATACAGATCGAACTAAATCACAGCTGTGACCAGCAGACTTTGAATGTACACCAAAGCAAGAGCAAAATCAAAAAAATACTGTCATGAAGATGTTTTAACCATCGGAGAAAGAAGTGGAGCGGCTGGAGGTGTCTACGAGGGTGAATGGGGAAAACAAAAGCTTGCAAAGGAAAATGATAATAACGGTTTGTTTGCAACTAATTCTTTTACAGTTTACCAAAAGGATTTGACCTGACAAAATAAAAGACAGGAACAAAGCAAGATTGCTAACGTAAATGTCAAAGCTTGCAAGCCGTGTGGAAGAGACAGGCAAGGGAAGAGAGAGCAGATATTGGGGGAAAGTAAAGGGGTTTCCTGGGAAGGCTGAGGAGAGGTGATGATCAGAAATTGTGCTGAAGATAACAACAGCTGGGTGGGGAGGCTGGAGTGACCAGGACTGTGCATGTACATATGACACTGATGGACCACAGGTAAAGAAGAACCTGTGAGATGGGGGAGGGGTTTGCAATTCCTTCCCCAGGAGTGAGTAAAAGACCAACAAGCAGCCATTCACTGAGTACAGCATGCATTCATTCCAAAACCACTGAGTACCCGTTTAAATTAAGCCCTATTGCATGGTGTCTGCTTTCAAGGAACTCTCAGTCGAGAAAGGTAAGTCAAGTAGCATTTTAACAAGATTGATGGAAAGAGATGCTTTAGAGTATTGTATAAATAGAAAGCTGCACAGCCAGAGGTCTTAAGGCAGAAGTGTGTTTCGGTCCAGGCCCATGCTTGGTTAGCATGTGTTCTCACAAACTCAAACTTTAGTTCCAAAAACAAAACCTAAGTAATGATGGAAAAGGACGTGGGGGCATGTAAACTGATTACTCTAGCTGTTTAATAAATGTTTATAGTGCATGCCAGGCACTGGTTATAAACATCAATTCATTTATCCTGCATAACTTTGAGATATATACTATTATTATCCCTACTTTAAAATGGGGAAACTGAGACACACCTTACTCACTTGCTCACATTCCCAATTAGCAAGCAGTGGAGCCAGGATTTGGAACAAGGTGGTCTGGTTCCAGAATCTGTGCTGTGAACCACTGCTCTGTGTGGCCTCATCATCGGTCATTCAACCTACATTGCTAAGTACTTACCATGAGTTAACACTGTGTTAGGTGCTGAAGCTAGATTTGTAGTGAAACAGACAAGGTCACTTGTCCTCATGTAGCCTCTTTTTCAATGTGAGTTGGTACTAAGCATTCATGAGTCCATGAGCCTCAACAATAAGACTAGAAAGGCATGATTGCTGCTTCTCTTTCCTTTGCCATGGCTGTCTCCCTGTAACACCAGACAGAACTTAAGTGTCTGATGATCAATGCTGAGAAGGTACCCCAAACGTCTCAGCTCCAAGATCCAGCAGACACTTGCTGTCACAGTCTCTGAACTTGAGGTTGGACCCTGCAGTTGAAACTGGTCAATGCACCAGCGCAATACCTAGGCTCACAGCAGGTCTGAACTAAATCTCGTTAGAAGCGCCAGAATGGCTTAACTGTCCAGAAGGTAGTTAAGCCTTAGGGTTGGTAGTACAGTAGGAAAGAGACTGGGGAACTTGACATGAAGCTGCATTTGTCAAAGACAATGTTTTTACAGATATTATGTTTATTTGGCTTATTTTTGGAGGGCTGTTGATGATTATTGGGAGGTGAGGGGTTAAGTCCCCTAAGGTCCCCTTTGATAAATACTTAACTGTCAATCAACTGACTGTTTGACATTAGGGTTAATGGTACTAAGATATGAAATTAGGGAGAGACACGGTATGCTGGCGAGGAATGGGGGGATTTCCCTGGAGGCTACTAAGCGACATAATTGGAGGCCCAGGGGTGGGAGTGAGGCCATTTGTCAGAGCACTCATGCCTCTTCAGCACCTGCTGCTTTGAAAGACAGTAGATCTTAATCCATGTCAATAAATTCTCCCAGTCTCAGGGACATGTCTAAGATGCTTCATTTAGGCATTGAATCAATGGGCTTGGGTCAACTTTTCTCTATTTCAGCCCCCTGGGACACATTTGTTCTAGAAATAAATCATGAGTAAGTCACGAAGCACTTACCAGCTTCAGATCACTTAGGTAGTCAACTCCCCAAGAAAACTGAACATAGGATATCGCTACGCCTATTGACTCTTAGAGCTAGAAGGGGAGCTTTAGAGCTAATTTAGTTTAATTCAGCAATTTTACTGAAAAACTGAATTCCAAAGACCTTAGGTGGTTTCTCCAAGTTCACTCAGCCAGTCCAAGGCAGAGCAAGACCTGAGCCTTGTCCCTGGTGGCTGACTCACCTCCACCTGTTCCTCTTGGATTTCCTTCCATGGAATGAAGGCATCAGACAGAATAGATGAGGTCATTCGTACCAAGCATATTTTGTTTATGAATCACAGTGACCACAGTGGAGGCAACCAGTGACACAATAGATCCAAGATATTCATGAAGGTTGCAGGCTGTTTAACCCTTAAAACAAAATCCAAATTCCGCTCCTACTTTACTGCCACTTCAATACTCCTTCAAGCTCCATCCCACACCTCCCTGACAAAGCAGGAGCTAGTGAGACCAAAATGTGCTCCACTTTAAACTGTTCTTTTATTTGTAGCTGTTCATGATGTAATAAAATTATCCTGGGAGGTGGGTGGGGTAGGGGGGCATATCTGAACCACCTCAAATTGGATGGTCTGGGTAGTTTACTCTCTACTGAGCCCTCAATTCTTCTTGACCAAACTCCAGCCATGATGTCTGTGGGAAGAGAAGCTGCTTTTCTAGTCACCTGAAATCCTTTCTCTAGATATACTGACTGAAACAACTTTATTTCTATTTGCTAATAACTGTCTGCTCTAATGCAATGGATCCCTGCTGCAATCAGTGTACCTATTCAGTGAAGGTCTGTGCTGGTCCAACTTTCTCCAGCTGCCTTAGACCATGTCACCTTGACACCTTCTGCCATTCCTGTGTTGACCAATTGCCTGAATAGGTAAGCAATTAGCCAAGGTTTTATAGGCTATTTAGGTTTTGTAGGCTGCAATGTTAGCCCCTATAAAGACCTCTCATGGCCACAAAGTGTTAAAGAGACAAAGTAACTTTTAACTCAGATCAATTGAGATCACTACATAGCAGTAGCTTTCTAAAGCTAGGGAATATATTACAGTCTGATAAGTGATTGTACATATGCAGTAGTCATTAATGCTTTGAATATTTCGGTGCCTAACCTGGAATTTTTCATTTGCAATAAGAAATTATTAAATTGACCTGCCTTACAAGAAATGTGCAAGTCTGCTACTGATCACCTTAAATAATGAATTACTCCATGAACAGAATGCTAATTAACAAAGGGGGTGGGAATATGCTGGAGTTGATACATTTAACGTTAAAGAAAAAACTGTTCTTAATTCTAGCAATGTGCATAGTTCATGATTTTCCTTAAGGACAAAGTGATTTTAGATGAACATACAAATTCAATCGAAATGATTTGTAATTAAGAAGAAAAATGCCTGTTGTTGTCATTAGCATGTGACCACCACTGTAAAGAAAAATGAGTGCCTTCACATCTCCTTCTTTGAAACTAAATCAAGCTCTGATCCAAACAAATTTGAATCAACACAGAAATAAGTTGACAAAGATTCAATAAGAGTATATTACCCCCCCCACCCCTACTGCTGGCCATTTTGTAAGATCTAAACTTCAATGTCATTTAATGCCTCAAAAAGAAATTAAATAGAAATTGTATCATCATCATCAAAATTAGTTAATTATAATTAATAACTAGGTACCCTCTGTATTTTATTTAAAAAATGAGTAATGTTTGCTTAGAGTAAAAAATGTTATCACAGGAGCCAATGGCATTTTCTTGTTTTTTAATATGTCTATTATCAGATGAAACATCAAATGAGTCTTTAAAAATTTAGCAAGAGTTTCAGGTAATTCTGCCATGGCATAATGGAACTCAGCTTTCCCTCAGAACAGAAAGAAAGATCTTGATCATGGGCAAGAAATTAGTCAAACATATTGATTTTTTTCCAGTACTTTCAGGGAGGTAGAGATGAAAAGAAAGTAAAGGTGATGCTACTTCCTGGGAACTCTTAAAACCCGGATGATTTTGCCTGCTTTCTATCTTAGGGGTATCTGAGAACCCCTGCATTCTATCTTCAGTTGATTTTACATAAGATATTTGATTTGCAGAAAGACATCAGCCTTCACAAAGAACTTAGACCAAAAAGTTATATTCACTTCAATTTTCCAAATCAAACGCAGGCCCTGTCAATCCCAAAGGGAATTCTCACTCAAAACTCAGAACCCCCTCGTTCCACAGGGTGTCCAGGAAATCATAATATAAACAGCAATTGCTCAGAGTTAACTCAAAAATAATGAAAGAGCCTACTTATGTAAAAATGCTGCTTTCTAAATGGTTTCTGAGAAACAGTATTGCCTCTGGCATATTCATTTAGGGAGCATACTGACTTGGCAGAAATTCAATCCACCTAACTGCTGAAATAAATAGGCTTCCACAAACTGAAGGAGTCAAACGGTTGAAGGGGAAAGATAAATAATATTACAGTTTTAACCAGAAAGCTATTTTCCTTAAAGAAGCTTCATGTATTATTTCAATTGCCTTTTGCCACTGGGATTTGCAAAATAATGCATCATTCTTTTAACTTAGTGGTTAGAATAAAAGCAAATATGTCTTCTAGCACTTATAGACAGCTTAAAGAATTAAATCCCATCTCATCCTATTATATCTAATAAAGCTTAATTTTAGCCATATTGTGACTCTCTTGGCAAAGTACTGTACAATACAGTTTGGCAGGAGGATGTATGTACCATAAATATAATATCTAAAAATAATCATTTCTAATTGCGGGAATTATGTGAAATTCGGCCACATGTCAAAAAATTTTCCAAATTTCATTCATTTCACATAGTGAATTCGAAAATACCTACCAACTAGTGATTTTCTTAATGCTACCGAGTAACAACATGATAAGTAAAGATGGAAAACAATATTCAGAATAAAAATGGACAAAATAAATGAAGTATGTATTCAGTTTTAGAAAGTAATTAGATCAATATCCAACAATTACAAAATTAGGGGAGAAATACAGTAGCCTTCAGACCTATATTCATATATTTCTTTATGATATATTCTCTCCTCTGTTCCTCTATTTTTAATTAATTTTATTGGAGTATATTTGATTTAGAATGTCGTGTTAGTTTCTGCTGTACAGCAAAGTGAGTCAGTTAAACACACACACACATATATATCTTCACTCTTTTATAGATTCTTTTCCAATATAGTCATTACAGAGTACTGAGTAGAATTCCCTGTGCTATACAGTCGGTTCTTATTAGTTATCTTTTTTTTTTTTTTTTTTTTTTTTCGGTACGCGGGCCTCTCACTGTTGTGGCCTCTCCCGTTGCGGAGCACAGGCTCCGGACGCGCAGGCTCAGCGGCCGTGGCTCACGGGCCCAGCCGCTCCGCGGCATGTGGGATCTTCCCGGACCGGGGCACGAACCTGTGTCCCCCGCATCGGCAGGCGGACTCTCAACCACTGCGCCACCAGGGAAGCCCATAGTTATCTATTTTATATATAGTAGTGTGTATATGTCAATCCCAGTCTCCCAGTTTATCCTTCCCCCACCTCCTTTCCCCCTTGGTAACCGTAAGTTTGCTTTCTACAGATGTGATTCTGTTTCTGTTTTGTAAATAAGTTCATTTGTACCATTTTTTAAGATTCCACATATAAGTGATATCATATGATATTTGTCTTTCTCTGACTTACTTCACTCAGTATGACAATCACTAGAGCCATCCATGTCACTCCAAATGGCATTATTTCATTCTTTTTTACGGCTAATATTCCATTGTATATACGTACCACATCTTCTTTTGGAAATTTCTTTCTGATCGTTTCTCAGACTAGTAATAATTAATTAGGAAAATGAATAAGTGAACACTATGTCCCCTTCTAAAAAATTCTTAAAGAGAAATAAAATGAAAAAAAATAGATTTAAAAATATCAGTATTAAAGGCCAAACCTCAGGAAAGGTAGGTGTTTTAGAGGAAAATGAGGAGCAAGGTGGGTGTTTTTGATGTGATTCTGAAACGTACTTAAAATTATTACTGGGGCTTCGCTCGTGGTGCAGTGGTTGAGAGTCCACCTGCCGATGCAGGGGACACGGGTTCGAGCCCCGGTCCGGGAAGATCGCACATGCTGGGGAGCAACTAAGCCCATGTGCCACAACTACTGAGCCTGTGTTCTAGAGCCCGCAAGCCACAACTACTAAGCCCACGTGCCACAACTACTGAAGCCCATGCACCTAGAGCCCGTGCTCCACAACAAGAGAAGCCTGTGCACCACAACCAAGAGTAGCCCCCGCTCACTGCAACTAGAGAAAGCCCATGCGCAGCAATGAAGACCCAATGCAGCCAAAAATAAAATAAATAAATACATTTATAAAAAATAAAATTTAAGATTAAAGTCATTCCTAAGTTATTACAATGAGTTCACAATAAGCAGCCCACCCCTAGATTTTCTTAAAGAGCAAAGGATGACCAAAGAAGCCATTAAGGAAGCTTGGAACTTGGAGAAGGAGGGCTGTAAAGCTCACCCTCCACTGGGTACACATAGCATCACTAGCCCAATTCTTTTTCCTTATCAACCATATCCCTTATCAACCCATCAACTGAAGAAAAACAGAGGTGACCGTAAAACATCCCTAAGTCCATTGGGCAAGAATTGGAAGGAGGGCTTCCCTGGTGGCGCAGTGGTTGAGAGTCCGCCTGCCGATGCAGGGGACGCGGGTTAGTGCTCCGGTCCAGGAAGATCCCACATGCCGCGGAGCGGCTGGGCCCGTGAGCCATGGCCGCTGAGCCTGCGCGTCCGGAGCCTGTGCTCCGCAAGGGGGAGTCCACAACAGTGAGAGGCCCGCGTACCGCAAAAAAAAAAAAAAAAAAAAAAAAAAAAAAAGAATTGGAAAGAAAATGGATATTTTAAAAATACAAAAAAAAAACCCCAAAAAACGTGGTTGAGATAGAAATGTGTCAGAGAGCAGGGACGGAAAGGGACACGGAACAGACCTGGTAAGACCTGGTAAGAAAGGTCTGAAGGTGGCAAAAGAAAACAGACCTAAGTCTCCCAGACTTCGGTACCGGTCACAGGATGCCCTGTTACTCCATCAGCAAGAAGGGCCTTCATCTGATTTAGAAGGTCTGATTTAGGTGGATATAGAAGGTGGATGTTTCAACCCGGGAATAACTCAGTGGAAATTTTATATAATGGTAACGAGAAGGGGAAATCCATGTTCTCTGAGGTGACACAGTCCTCCAAGAACATCACAAACTCCAAAGCTTAAAGCCATTCCTAAGGGGCCACAAAAGGGGAAATACGTGGTGATTATTTAAGAGAGCCAAGAAAGAACTATTGCTCTCTAAAACAAATATGCGCACCATCCTGTTTTTAAAGGAAGGGAAAGAAAAGGGCTCACTGTACCTGACAGCCTTGTTAGCATACACTGCTTTAAATCTGCAAATTGTTTTAGACTGAACAAGTTAATTTGACTTCAAAGGAAGGCTCATGGGATTCACCAGGTTCCTAAGTAGTGAGGGGAATGAGACACCACCTAAAACATTTTTAAATGCAGAATAGTTCACTCTTTTGCACGAGAAATTGCATTATACATTTTTAGAAGTAACACAATAATTACAAACCAAAACCCCTGCATTGCAAAACTGGTTGAAAGTTCTTTTCCTCCCAGGCCTATTCATATATTTCAAGTCCTACTTTCTATGGCTCTTCACTATGTCAAGGCCAATATTACAAAGTAGTAGCTTCCCACTTGGATAAACCAGTGGGGCCTAAGGTAGATCCAACTCAGAAGAACTGGGTCAGGACTGGAAAGGGGATAGCGGAGAGTGCAGTAAGGACTTTTATCTTCGAAAATCTTTATGATTAGCAGGTCAGGGAGTCAATGTTCTGAATAATTTATTGAGTATGATTTTGCAAAGCCAATTGGCCAAATATCAATACTATCATTAAAATCCATTAAACTGAAAGTCTACCAGTACCTGTGTAAATTGGGCAAATTGTTTAGCAACTGGTCTTCTGTAAAATAAAGAGACTATCCAATGTTTCTCACCTTTGTTGTGTTATCTCCTCCCCAAGGAGCATTTGTAAACATTTTTTCCCTTATTTTCCCTTTTTCCCCTATAACATTTTCACACCACAAATATACTGTGTGTAAGTAAGTTTTATACACATACACTTTATATGTAAAAAGTGTACGATTTTTTTCACCCCAAGAACCTTTTTTTGTCCCCTTGGGGGCAATATCATCTCCTTTGGGAATGCATGGACTAGACCACATATTGACCTTAAGTTTGTAGACTAAGCAGTCTACAAGTATATTCTGGTTCAATTAGCAAAATATTCTATGAGACAAGTACTACTAGTATCTCCAGTTTCCAGTGAGACAATTGAAATTTTAAAATTCTGCCCCAGCTTCTATAATTAGCAAAAGCAGAGGCAGGACCTGAACCCGGCCAGTGTGATTCTGGTTTTCCCTTTTCCTCACCATGTTTTACTCTTCCAGCTCGAGGCTCTGAAATTCTTGAATTCAGTGCACATTTTCATGGCTGTAGGTTGGAACCTATCTTTTTAATTTGACTACAGTGCTTCTCAGTACCTGTGTTTTGCTTGAAGTTGGAATCTACGTGCTGAATTTTTTTTTGCAATAATCAGGAGGTAATACATTAACTAATACGGTATGTTACTCTCTGGCAGAATTCTAATGCACACAGACAATACAGACATTTAAAACAGCTGAAATGCTGTAGAATTTTACAAATTTTGTCTTTTGTTTAGACAGTAGTCAAATTATTAAAAAGCTGTCTTGAGAAGTTGCATACTCCAATTTTTTGTACATTTAAATATATCATCAGAGCAAAACAGGTTATAATATCAAAAAGACAGTGATTTATGTTTTAAAATATTACAGCTGCTTTCTATGAAGTCTTAATTTGAGAGAAAAAGCAACAAAAATAATGAGATAATTATTTAATTTAAAAACACGATTAGATGATTTTATATTAAAAGCAGTGTGGATGTACTCATAGCTTATTTAAATACAAATAAACATTAATTCTGAAAGTATTCCTACGCATTTTTAAAAGGGAGGGTGAACTGAATTTTCCAAAGTAATATAGATGTCTTTATATCATAAAATGAGATACAGCTGCACACAGCAATTTTTTTTTTTTAATGTTTGTATATCTTTTTTTTTTTGCGGTACGTGGGCCTCTCACTGTTGTGGCCTCTCCCGTTGCGGAGCACAGGCTCCAGACGCGCAGGCTCAGCGGCCATGGCTCACGGGCCCAGCCGCTCCGCGGCATGTGGGATCTTCCCGGACCGGGGCACGAACCCTTGTCCCCTGCATCGGCAGGCGGACTCTCAACCACTGCGCCACCAGGGAAGCCCCTATGGTAAAATGAGAATTTTAACTGCGCAAATATTTTATGAAAATCTCATTCAACCAAAAGCAGAACTTCTAGAAGAATCTATTGACAGTACATTCATAGTGGAAGTTGTAAAGAAAGTAGGGCAAGGAGCTGCTACCCCAGAACAAAGTCTGACAAATGAGAGGCTATCTTTGGCAGTGTAGACATGACAAGAGCACTGGCAGAAAGCAATCTGAATGGGATTAACTGAGATTCTGTCCCCTATAGTCCTATTTAGTGGCAGTATATAGACACTATTTTTCTAACCCTCAAACTTTTGATTGGCTAAATATAGTATGGTTAACATAAAAAGAAGTGAATTGTCCTAAAGAAGGAGAAGAAGGAGAAGGAGGAGGAGGGTATGAGTTTAAAGAGGAAAAAAGATAAAGAAGCCACCAGAGAATAAGAATTTGGAGGAGAAAATTGAGGCAGAACACTGTGCCTAATGGCCCAATGAGAAATGCTACTGAGTTGAAGAGTATGATGTAGGATATGTCTCTTCATTTTTTTCTTCCTCCAAATCTTCAGGAAAACATCCATTTCTCATTAAATCATTGTTTCACTGGAGCTCTGTTTGGAGACGGCGTTCAGAGACTGAGCCTTGTTCCAAGACGGAGATGGGTCCATTGGGAACCAGCCATGGATGGTCCTGCTGCACCCTGGTTTCCCCTCAAGTTCCTTCAGAGTTTGTGACAGACGCAGGAGCTGAGCTACACTTGCACCCACAATTCAGAACTGAAAGTTCCAAAACTCGTGGGCGAAATCTCATAAGATGGAATACATTTTATGGTGTAGGCTCACCCTGAAAGGAATTCTGACCCCCCAAATTACAAGAACACCATAGAGGATTTGACAGAATAAAGCTCCAAGGGGGCTGTGGGGCTGCATGGGAACTCTCCGATGAGCACACACTGTAAAGGCTTGCACACATTTAAAAAGAAGGAAACACAGCCGAGACCATATGTTAGTGAGCTTAGCATGGCATTATAATAATGTTATAAGGGCTAAAGCTTGGAATAAATTGGGCCTGTAAAAATGCTAAAGAATGCAAAAGAGGGCAAGGGACACTTTAAAAGTTTTACGGTTAAAAAAAAAAATGACTGGATGACTTTTCAGCTTGGCAAATAGAATAATGAGACATAAGGGGAAGAATAGCAATGATAGTTTAAGAGCTAACATTTACTTTTCTCAGTGCCAGGTACTGAGCTAATAATCATTTTATGTTTACTGTTTTATACGATGCTTATAACAGCCCTGTGTAACCAGAGCTATTATTAATTGGTCTTATTTTAGGCTTGGAGAAAACAGGTTGCTAGAGGGTAATAAGTGACTTTGTCTAGGTCACACAGCTTGCAGGGGATATGGACTGAGTCTGAACACAACATTCTGAGTCCAGAGCCTGCCCTTTTAGGCACCATGCAGTAGGGCACCTTTCAAATTAGCATTGTTGCTGTAATTACTGAAATCCTTGTCTCCAGGTGAAAAAGGTAGAAACATCTTGGTTAAGAAGGGATCAAAAATCTAAAGTAGACAAAGAGATCCTGTAGCTTCTCAAAATAAAATTAACCTCCTGCTCCAGGTAAATTACAGCCCGGAATAGATGGAACTTATAGAACCAATGCCTCAACCACTGCTGAGATGGGAGAGCAGGGCCCACAGGTTTGCTGTTTCCCTTTGGTTTGCAAACCAAAACATCCAAGTCCTCACCCCACACAGCTGTTGGAAGGCCTGGCCCTGGGAATGGGTCTGAGGATTCCCCCAGAGTGCAAGATCACTTCCTGGGGCAGATCCCATTTCCCCTCCGGACCACTGGGCCAGTTGACCCAGGTGCCTCTGTGGCCTTGGTTCCACCACTGCAGGTGTAGGTCCAAAATCCCCCCTACTTCCCCTGCAACCTTAATCCCCACGGGCACGGTCAACAGGCAGCCTCTGTTACTAACCTGTAAGTTAATCAACACCACGAAAGGCTTAAGGATACCATAGGGAAACTACATCCATCCATAAAAAGCAATTTGCACCTCAGTGTCAGAGTTTAGTGGCCACACCCCATCACAGGGAACCATCTTGCCTGGCCTTTCCTTCCCAAATGCCAGGCCCACTGCTCCCATTTCTTGAGGACTTGCTTCCCTCAGAGGGCCCCCTGCCCTGGAGCAGTGGTTAAGAACACAAGCTCCAGAGTCAGACTCTAGATCAAATCCTGGCCCTGCCATTGTGACTTTAGGCTAGTTACTGCCAGCGTAGAGCCTTCTTTCTTATGGGTATAATGGGGAATAATAATGACTCATCTAAAGCATTTATATAGCACTTATGTCTCATAGCAGTGTCACGTACAAAGCAAGCATCAACAAATACTAGCCATTTGTATTATTCCCAGGTTCTGAGATATCCAACTCTCTATACCTTGAGCTGTACGATCCAATATGGTACCCAGAAGCCACATAGCCACGTGTAGTTAATGAGCACTTGAAATGCGGCTAATCCAAGAGATATGCTATAAGTACAAAATACCTACAACATTTAATACAAAAAATAATTTAATAATAATTAATTTAATAATAATTTTAAAACATCTCAGTTATTGTTATACTGATTGCATGTTGAAATAATAATGATTTAAATATGTTAGGCTAGATAAAGTATATTACTAAAATTAATTTCACCTATTCCTTTTGACTTTTTTCCTTTTTGAATTTTTTAACGTGACTCCTGGAAAAATTACTGGGTGACTCCTATTTGTGACTCACATCAGACTCCTACTGGATAGTGCTGTTCTAAGTGTGGTCCATGGAGCAAAAGCATAGGCATCTCCTGAGAGCTTAGAAATGCAGGATCCCAATCCCAGCCCAGACCTACTGACTCATGATCTGCATTTTGAAAGATCGCCAGGTAATCTGCACGTTCATTAACATCTGAGAAGCACTATTCCAGAGGGAAAACCAGTCAGCCTTCCATATTGTCTGCATGGCAGGGAGGGGAATCCCTTTTTACGCTGTTAGAGAAAGAAACTGGGGCCCCATTTTTCAGACTCCACATAACTAGATGACCCATTAAAATTCCTATACTCCCCACCTTCACCCAGGGAACTCTGTCCCTTTAGGCTGCTTTAAGATAAATTATTTAGGGCCTTACTACGTAAGAAATTTTAGACATGGAAGTGGAGGGAGAAAACAAACCAATTCTGAACAGGGAAAGAGGGTAGATTTCACAGGGTATTCAGTATGATAATAATCCCAGGCCAAATCCAAAGGCTTATTTTTAAAGAGACAAGTAACCACAATGAAAGGAAATCATACTTCATTATGAAATGATTAGAGTTCATTAAGCATCCTTTATGATGAAAGAATATGAAAATATGACCCTTGAAGATAAAGTTGAAGATGGGAATGTTTGGTATAGAGAGAAAAAATGTAGGGAGTTTAGTGTGGCTAGCTTTACATTCTGAAGGGTTTTCATATACAAAATAGATCAATTTTATGTAGCTCCTAAGCACAGAGCTGGGACAAATTAACAAGAAGCAATTCAACGTAAGAGAAGTCTATGCAATAACTGGAAGTTTATATAGTAATAAATTAGTTATCACTAGCATGCAATCTCAAACTACACTGAGGGACGCTTCAAAAGGAAATCACCGTGTCAGAGAAAGGTCTGCACCAGACAATCAATCCGGCCCCTTTCAAACTGCAAACACTATGATTCCACCATCTCAGTTAGTAAAGATAACAGGAATGGTCACAATCACACTGCTAAGGTTATACTTCAACTTCTAGCCTTCACCTACATAAAGAGAGAAGGGTTAGTCTAGAGCTGAGAGACAGTCACTTAATATTAGGCAGTTAATAAATGTATTGCTACTATGTTACCTGAACGCAAGTAATAAAGTTTCCTGGTCTATTCCAATACTCTCCAATTAAAAGGAAACATTTCCAAGGACAGATGTGTACATGGCTTCTCTGAAAACGGAGGTGGGTTTGAGGTAGGAGTGGGAAGTCTAGTAATTATGGAGATTATAAATGATGATACAGGGCAACCCTTTGAGCAAGTAGGGTAAGGCTACATATACTGTTAAAATATGTTAAGGAATTAGCCCTGCAACATGTGTCTTTTCAGTGACTGTCTCATCCAGGTCCTTGAAATCAACCTCACCTGCCCATAACCACAATTAGTTATGGGCCTCACCCACCTGTCAGTTCCATCCCCCAGCCCCTTTCTCTCTCCTCTATCTCTCCAACGCTACCCCCTCCCAAGGCGGCTCTTACTTGAGTTATGAAGGACCTCCCTTTCTCCACCCCCCAGCCTCAACAATTCTCTGGATAAACATCAAAACATATTCCGATATGTCCTCTAACATCAAATATCAAGTACACTTGAATAAAAATTTCTTTCAAGTCCTACATTTTCCCCCAAATGCTCACCTATATTCTCATCTGGAAATGATGATGAGGCACTCAGAAACAGATCTATTTCATAAGTTCCCCACCCCAGGATAAAAATGGTCAACAGATAGGTAAAGAATGTTTATAATTATAAATGGAATGAGGAAACTGCTGTGGAAAGCTGAGTTTATAAGTATTATATAGTGTTCAAAATAGGACGGGAAGAAAAAGAAAATAAAGCTCCTTTAAGAAGCCTTCTTTCTGACATAAAAAGAAGAACAAAACACATTTACTTGTGACAACAGGGTCTAAATTATACTGTATAAGGCTTCCCCCACTACTAAGAATAAAAGAGAAAGCCAGAGAAAGTCTTACTAAATTAAGATTCATAGACTGATGCCTGGTATATAGCCACCATATCTTTTAAGCTTTAAGTCTACCTCAAGCCATTTGCAAACTGAGTACAAAGATAATCATCTTCGTCTTTATAACCGGTCACAGATTTTCAAGGATCTTTGACACGGTATTCTCACAATAGAAGCTTTCTGCAGGGTCATAAAGAAAAGCCGCGTAGCTTCTATAAGATGTAAGAATAACCAGGAAACAGAAACCCATAAAATCCTAGCTGAAAAACAATTAGAGTTAGCAAATCATTCAAAGCTTCGATGCTAAAGCTGCAGACTCCACACTGAGCCTCGACGTCTAAAGTTATCATTGGAACAAGTCCTTACAGGAGCTCTGTAATTCCTGGGGCTGCTTTCCAGACCCTAGAACTTGAATAGTTGCCAAATTTAGCTGGAAAGAAAGTATTAGACTAGTCACTGTGAAGAAAAAAATCAGTGTAAGTTAGTATAGATGGTGCGTATTTTGTAAGCACATTAACTTTTAGGCCAGGGTAATAGGTGAAAAAAGTGGGCAATGAATAGAAGTCTAAGGCACTGGGCTTACCCTTAGGTCTGTGACGAACCAATGCTGAGGATCAGTCAAGTTCAACTACTGCAGGTCTCAATTTGCATATTTAGGATGAAAACATTAAATTGTGTCAATATTCCCTAACCTTCCTCTTGTATAAGAATCACCTGTTTTATCATTTTAAAAATTTACAAATTTCTAGACCCACTGAAGCAAAATGTCAGGGGAGCAGCTGAGAAACATATACATTTGACAAGTACCATAGGCCATTCATATCATCAGGTTTGTTGATAATTACTGCTTAAATGTTACCTAATTTTCCTCTCAATTAGTTCCAAGATTCCATTTCTTTAACTCTTGCTTCAAATAATAGTTTCTCATAGTCTAAACACACAAATGCGGAGAAGTACTCTTAAATCAACAAATAACTACATAGTTTATTTAAATGAAGTTATCAGTCTTGAAAATGATAGATTTGGTTTCAAGCTTTATCCGGTCTAAAGAATACGAAATGAGTCTGGCCAATCTCATAGCACACCCTAACTAGAAAAAAGAAAATTGCAGGTGTAGAACTGTGGGGAAATGATGTACCTGTAGTGTCTCCAATCAATTCTATTTCAGGGAAAGGAGACTATACAGGTAACCAGAAAAAGATAACTACATATAAACAAATTTTCTTCAGAAAATAACTAACTTGTATTTCCCACTAGTATTTAATATACCTATGAGGTGAGAATGAATACATTCTATCGTCTTTAATTTATAAGAGGATAAACTGAAGCCAGAATTGATAACCCATCTGCCTAAGGCTAAGGATCATCATCAGTGGTACAGACAGAATTAGAATTCTATTTACTTCGTTCTCAGTTCAGTATTTCTTTCCACATAATTCCATTTTATCGAAGTGTAGTAATTATTATCTCAATTCCATGTACATCTGAAAATGCCCACAATAAAATCTTTTATTTTTTTTAAAGTTTGTTACCTTGAGATTAATAGGTGGCAAGTTATACGTACAAACCTTTCATTGTCTGGAGTAGAATTTCCAAAATATTAGCTCTACCAACCAACAATTTGGCAGAATCATTTAAAATTTCACATCTCAAAAACTTCTGCAGGAGAAGCCAATCTGTTACCTATTTGTTTCTCTACCCTTAATAAATTCTTAGACCTTGCTGGATAAAGGTGCACATCAATAGCCCAATACTTTTACAGCTTCTGTTTGATTCAGGGAAATAGAACACATTTCCCAGAAGTCTGCATGCTGTAATTTTCAAAACAGAGAGGACGTTTTCTAAATAGAAGTATCTGTTGACTGTGTGTTTTTACTGTAATAATTGCCTTTTATGAACTAACACCGCAAGATAGGATACTGTAAAATGAGGTTGCTTTTAGCCAATCAAAGATTTTGGAGAGCATGGGGCACTCTATGGTTTCATATAGTGGAGATACTAGGTCTTGATTATAATCAGAAAACCAGCAGATCACTCACTATATATAATTTGTTACATTTTTCGTTGTAAGGGATATATTAACCAATGTGTATGCATGTGTGTTGTTGTTTTGTAGCGAGAGTTTCTCCATGGATCTGTCTATTTCTGCATATCTTGTGATCAGAGATAATGACAGATTTTGTTCCGGACTATTTTTTAAAGTATGTTTACAGAGCTAACAGCCTTGGAAGAGAAGGATAAAGTCACCCTCTAGGGCAAAGGTTGTACAGGTTTGCTTCTAGCCCATTATGAAGGACTGGGGTCTCTAAGGCTCAATGTCTCTCTCCCCTTACACAACTCACTATGCGTGCAGGCACCACAGGCCCCTGTGTGTTGCACTATGCGAACTGGGGCTCCAGAAACCAGTACGAATGATGACATTCTGGCAACTGACATGGCTGTGAGTAACAAATGCCCTTTGTCTCTGACCAAGAGGTCTGATGTCTTCTGCCAGTATCTATGAAAAGATTGCAGGCAAACATGTTTTCTGGCAAGTAGAATAATATCTGAGACCCTTTACTCTTCTTGAGATGCGTGTGTCAGCTATTCACATTTGAGCTTACTAACAGCTCTTGCTACAATGACTTTGCACAATTTCTTTAGAACTGTTTGTCTTTCAATTCTCTGTTTACATACTAAGAAATCCTGGAGAGTCATTTTATGACTGGTCATTTCAATTAAATAACTGAACAGCCCTGGGGAACATTTTGAAAAAGTCAAAACTTTTGTTATATGTTCTATTTATTATACCATTCCAAAATTCGCACATGTACTGCTTTTTCTGTGTCAAACTGGTGCAACAGAAAGCTTAAGTCATGGTCTGTGGACTTCATCCATTAAAGTCAACTGGGATGCTTTGAATGGGATGTTTACATACCCACCTCCCAATTTCTAGGGAAGTACCAAATCTGTTAGCAGTCGATTCTGAAGGCACTCGTAGAGAACTCACAGATTAGTGCCATGTTCTTGGTGACTGACTAATCTCAAGAAGATATTAACTGACACGGAGCTTCAGGAGTGACCTTTCCTATACACATCATACCAGATGCAGGGCAGTGAAGTATCTGGACAGTGCCTGAGTCACGCCCTTCCCAGAGAGAACTGATCACATAATCTTATTAGCGAAAGAAACTCTACTGTTGGATCGTATTCTAATTTCCTCATTCTACAGATGAAGAAGCTGTAGTATTTGCATTTTAATAGAAACTTTAAAAGACGTACTCCTCTCCTCTTCTGGGTTGCTTGCTTTTTAACCTTGCATTTGAAAAATACTTTTTACACACCTGGAATATAATATTCTTTATATTATACCTACATAATTCATTTTTATGTTTCTCCAAATTGGCTTTGACCTCCTGACAGTCAAGGTTGACTTGTGCATCTCTCCATCTCTAATATTTGATACACTGTGTCACCAACGGCAGGGCCCCGATAAATGTGCGAATACACAAGAAAGCAAAGCTTTTTCTGTCCGAAAAAGAACAGATAACACTTTGTACTTATTGAGTGCTCAGTACATATCAGGTACTGGGCTATGATTTTTTTCTCCTTTAAATATGGATCATCTCATTTTCTCCCGACAACTCCACTGTCATCTCCATTTTATTTTATTTTTATTCATGTATTTATTTTTAGCTGTGCCGCACGGCACATGGGGTCTTGGTTTCCTGACCAGGGATCGAACCCTCACCCCCTGCATTGGAAGCACAGAGTCTTAACCACTGGACCACCAGGGAAGTCCTGTGTTATCTCCATCTTACAGAGGAGAAGACTGAAGGCTTAGAGAGGCTATGTGACCCATCTAACATTATATAGGTAGGAAACAGGGGAGCTGGTGGTCAAACATGGCAATCCCAACTTCAGCACCTAAATTCTTAATTATAAGCTAATTGGACCTCTGTACCCCCTAACATCATACTACATACCCATATATTCACAAGGACCACCCTCTTGCTTAATTTCAGTAAACCGCAAGTATTGGTTTATTTCTCAGTAGAGAAAGGGTTTGAGTAGTCAGAATAATGTCTAAATCTTACTCCCTACTACCTGTGATACATTATGTTACATGGCAAAGGGGAATTAAGTTGGTGTAGAATTGAGATTCCTCATAAACTGACTTTGAGATGGAGAGATTATTCTAGATTATGCAGGTGGGACCAATGTGATCACAAGGATCCTTATAAGTGGATGAGGGAGGAATAAAGGTTATAGAAAGACATCTGAAGATGTTGCCACGTAGCTCTGAAGACAGAGGAAGGAGTCATGAGACAAGAAATAAGGGGGGCCTCCCGAAGCTGGGAAAAGTGAGGGATGGATTGTCCCTTAGAGTCTCCAGAAGGAAGACGGCTCTGCCCACATCTTGATTTTAGCCCAGTGAGACCCATTTCACACTTCTGACCTCCAGAACTGTTAGATCATCAATTTGTGTTGTCTTAAGTCATTAAGTTTATTACAGCATCAAGAGGAAATTAATACAGGGGTAATTAATTAATAGAAAAGAATACCGGTGGCAGAGACAGCGAGTTGCCCCACAAAGATCTGTGTTTCTCTTCCAAAGTGTGCAGCCATTGCTGGAAAATGCCTGCTTAGCCAGGGGATTCCCCCTTCCCTCATTCTTCTTCATTGAAACAGGGACACAATGACTAGTCTCTTAAATGTACTGTGCGAGAGTATCAGCTCTGGATCAAGACGTTTAAGATCTGGGTCCATGATTCTCCTGTTCTTTGCTGCCTAGGTGACTACGCGATGCTAGCCTCTAGCCACAAGATGGAAACTCAAGCACGGAAAGGTCAACTAACTTGCTCAATGCCACACCATGTGGCTGGAAAAGAATGAGTGGAAGGGAGGGTGTTGAGGCTGGAGAGGTATGCCAGGGCCAGATCGTACATGGCTATGTGAGAGACGTTATGAAGTTTTAATTCAGAGGGAGTCACTGAGGTCATTTTGCACGGGAGTGACAGACTCAGGTAAGCTTTCTTGTAAAGTTGCTTCAGCTGAGCGTGGGAAAGAAAAATAATAATAGCTCATAGTTATTCAGTGCTTATTGTATAAGGCTCCGTTGTGAGTGATGTGTAAGGGCGTGTGTTCATGAGCTAGGAATGATCATCATCCCCACACAGCTTGTAAGTGACAGAGTGCGAATGTGGACAGAGGTAGTGTGTCTGCAGAGACCATGTGCTAAACCACATTAAATAGGCCCCACTCTATTTATATGGGGGTAAGAGTAGAAGGAGGGAAATAAGTCAGGAAACTGTTACAGTAGTTCAAACGAGAAATAATGCTAGAAGGGAGATAGAAATAAATAGAATAAACAAACAAACAAAAAAATAGTAGAGCTGTAACCAAGCAGGACCCCGTGGGGCTTCCCAGAACAGTCCCGTCCCCCTTATCCTCTGCTTTAGCTCCTCTGTGGAATACCTAGATAGTAGTATCTGATGCATGTTTCCTGAGTTGCTTTACAGATGCTAAAACCCCACCAAATTAACTGCTTGATGACCATGAGCACATAGTCCCCAGACCTCCTGGCACCTGAGGATTGATACCGTTAACCCCTGTGTCACTGCCCTGTTACCTCATCATCAACTGATTGGAGAGTTATGCACAAGCTGATCACATGCCCTGGGACACCCCTCACTCACCTCGTCTTTAAAAATGCTTTGCTGAAAGCCATAGAGGAGTTCAGACTTCTTGAGCGCTAGCTGTCCCAGATACCCTGTAAAGCGCCTTACAATAAACGCTGCACTTTCCTTCACCACAACCCAGCATCAGTAGATTGGCTTTATCGCATGTGGGCGAGTGGATCCAAGTTTTGGTTCGTTAACAGAACTAACAAAATTTGGTGACAGACTGAGTGTGGGCAAAGAGGTGAATGACAGTGAAATGCCAAGGATATTGCCCAGGTTTTTAGCATGAACATTTGGCAGCAGGAGAGTCAATATCCTGAAGTTTGGAACCCTGGGAAAAAATCTGATATGGGGCTGGGCAGGACAATAAAAATTACAATGTGGGAACACTGCATTTAAAATGCTACAGCTTATTCAAAAAGAAATATCCGGGTTCAGTACTGAGCTTCAAGCCTAAAAGAATTGGGACAACTCAGGTACATTTCATCAACAGTTTGAAATAAAATCAAAGTCTTAGAAAAGCAGACCTTGAAAGAATAAAATGAACTACAATTATATTCCACATGGAGACACAGAGAATCTTAAAATTAGAAGGGGTATCACAATTCGGCTGCTTTTTCAGCTTTTCTCTTGACGTGGAAATTTTTTTTTTTAAAGCAAAGTGTCTTTTATTTATTTACTTATCTATCTATCTATCTATTTATTTATGGCTGCGTTGGGTCTTCGTTGCTGTGCACAGGCTCTCTCTAGTTGCAGCGAGCAGGGGCTACTCTTTGCTGCGGTGCACAGGCTTCTCATTGCACTGTCTGCTCTTGTTGCGGAGCACGGACTCCAGGCGCGTGGGCTTCAGTAGTTGTGGCTTGAGGGCTCAGTAGTTGTGGTGGCTGGGCTTAGTTGCTCCACAGCATGTAGGATCTTCCCAGACCAGGGATCGAATCCGTGTCCCCTGCACTGGCAGGCAAATTCTTAACTACTGCTCCACCAGGGAAGTTCCTTGACATGGAAATTGATTCTTCCCTCCATTATTGAGAAAATGGCCAGAAGACACAAAGAGTAATTTAGCCATTCTTAAACACACAGAGATCTTATTAAGTGACTCTTCCCTCTTGAGGACAGAACCCGGTGTGAAGTTCAAACTAGAGCATGGAAAAATGCTAATGACTAAAATAAATTGGTGAGAAAGTTGTGAAACTTTCCTGCAGGAAGAGCTGGACAATAAGTGGATATTTCTTCTATGCCCTACTTGCATTCACATATTCAACAAGGCTGGAGAAATAGATTTGGAAGGGATAACTTTGTTTCAGAAATTGCACTGCCAAGAGGAACCTCATTACATCTTGGCCTGGTGTTGGAGAAAAATCTAATCCAGCTGACAAAATGAAGTTTCGTGAGACAGCCAACTAAAGATTGTAAATGCACTAGTCTCAGCAGATTTTTTCCAAATGCAATCTTCGACTCTGAAAAGAACTTAACTGTTCACTAATGAAGTGCAGGTGTATGTGAACGATTGCAAAGAAGAGAAGAGCTGTTCCAATGTGAAAAGAAATGCCTGAAACCGAATGGTAAGACTAGATGCAGGGGTTTGAATTCATTTGTTCAAGAAATACCTACTGAGCTCTTCCTCCTTTTGCTGGACGATGTACCGACTGCTGTGAAGTCGACCACAGGTACTGACAATGTTGTTATTCTCAAGATTTATGCCAGATGAAAAGAAGAGGGAAAGGATGAGGAACAGGAAGAAATGAAAAAAAAAAATTGGATGATACATAAAAGAAGAGGCAGGAAAATGAGGTTAAGAGAGGAAAAAAAGAGAAGGAAAATGAAAGAAAAAGAAGAGCTTTTACAGCTGCCACCATCCTTCAGGCTCATACTATGTCTCATCTAGATTATTATTATAAATCCTTAAAAATAGCATCTCTCGGGCTTCCCTGGTGGCGCAGTGGTTGAGAGTCCGCCTGCCGATGCAGGGGACACGGGTTCGTGCCCCGGTCCGGGAGGATCCCACATGCCGCACAGGGGCTGGGCCCGTAAGCCATGGCCGCTGAGCCTGCACGTCCGGAGCCTGTGCTCCGCAACGGGAGAGGCCACGACAGTGAGAGGCCTGCGTAACGCAAAAAAAAAAAAAAAAAAAAAAAAAAAAAAAAAAGCATCTCTCATTCTTTCTTTCAATACTCATTGACTTTTGTTGTCGCTGAGCCCTCTAGAAAGTAGAGCTTATGATGAGAATTAAGGTGTTAATATTTTATCTGGGACTTCCCTGGCAGTCCAGCGGATAGGACTAGGTGCTTCCACTGCAGGGTGCATGGGTTCAATCCCTGGTCGGGGAACTAAGACCCCACATGCCACAGGACACAGCCCAAAAAACCCACTTTCTTTGCAAGCTGCAAGGCAAGGAGGCAGTGACGGGAAAAAACACCAGGAGTAAAGCAAGGAAAATATGAAGCAATGCTATGCAATGTGTTTTGCTGGCTACCATTTTATTGGGTTGGCCAAAAAGTTCATTTGGGTTTTTCCAGAAGATGGTACAAAAAACCTGAACGAACTTTTTGTCCAACCCAATACAGTAAAACACAAAGGTATATAGGCCAGATTTGTGTATTTGGAAAACCGGATTTCTCTGGAAGGATTAAAAAGAAGATATTGGAATAATATACAGGTGCACTGGGAATAGCCTGGCTCCCTCCTAAATCACGTTTCCCTTGAGTGACGTTTCACTCCTCACGGAGCTAAGTCTCCTACCCTTTCAGGTTGTATCTCCCAGGTTGAACTACCGGCCCCTCAGCTGCTACTCAAGAGGCCAGATCCCAGGCACTACAATATGCTGTTTTATCCAAGTCTGAAAATGGACTGAGAACCACGTCCTTGTAGAGCATTGGCCAAGAGAAAGAAAGACAAAGATGGTAAAAGAAACATGAGAAGCGGCAACACTTGAATTCAGTTCAAACATCTTTTATTCACCAGACACTGTGCTAAATGCTGGGAAAATAACATTGAACAACACAGATGAGGTCCCCAACGTCACAGACCTTGCGTGGTAGCCTGGTTAACAGCGCACACAAGCAGTGCAATTACAACGCAGTGAAATAACGTGACTGGGGAGCAGAAAGCCTACGTCATCTCAAAGGATTCCCAGAGGAAACAATTTCTAAGAAGTAGAGGTTATCCAGGTGATAGGTCAGAGCTAGGGAGAAGTTCATGAGGGTGAAGGGGAATGAGGGAAACCTTAGGATCATGGTCAGTGGTCAGACAGAGACTAGCTCCAAAGGTCTAGAATGTTCAAAAAAAATGTTTAGTATTGTTGGAGCTCAGAGTGTTGCACAGGGATAGAGAGGGTAATACTTCAAGTTCTAGCATCTCATGACCATTATAAGGCCAAAGACCACAGCCTAGAATTCTGTCTCTACCCTAAATCCATGGCCCTCACCTCCTCACCTTCATCCACTCCATATCCATGTCCAACTTGATTACTGGTTTTACTCTAAATATGTTCGATGACTTTCCACTTCTGTGTCTTTACTCACATGGTTTGCTTCACCTGGGATTCTGTCCCCTTCATATGAACCCCTGTCTAAAGCATGCCCTTCTGCTAAGGCCCATGTAAAAGCTTTCTTCTTAACAAACATACCCTATCGCCCTCACATCTCACTGGTTTAGCCTCCCTTTCCCTAAAATTCCTATTTTCTCTTAAGCCACTTATTTCTGTACTTATTTGTTTGTCTCATCTCCCCTCCTAGACTGTTAAAGATCAAAAACTGATAGACATAAATAATTTGAAATCATTTGTGGTTTCCATGATCTCTTTTCTCTGGGGAACAACAAAGGGGGCAATATTTAACTATAAAAATTATTCAAAAATCAACTACCTCGTGTATTGAGCCAAGACCGCTGGGTAAAGCCACAGTTTCAGTCCAAGCTGGCCCACTGACTGTCTTTGTTTTCTCTCCTTTACCTTCCTCCTCAATCTTTCTGCGAGTGATGGACCATTTCCATCACTTCATGATCCTCATATCTTCTATTTAATATGATTTCATTCCAGGGCCTCTGGACCACCTGGCCTTGGCATGGAATGCTGATCTCCACACAGGAGATCATTTCGGTTTTGTCAACAGTAAAACAATTTCTTCCTCTGTGTTACCCAAAAAGAAAAAAAAAAAAAAATTAACAAAACTCAGTATTTCACTCTCACTTGAAGAGCTTTCCATTTTGAATTCCACAGCATTAAAAATTTGTCCTTTACATGATAGATGCTGGCACTTGGAAATATAAAGAAGGACCCCAGCATGTCTTTCAAGGGCTTTACAGCTTAATGAGTAACAAAGACAATGAGAATGGCCAGATATCAGGCAAAAAGTGATGTGCTGTTACAGGAGTATGGTCTTAGCGCAATTTTAGGATTAGAAAAGCTAAACGGTTACTGGCAAAACCACTGGAAAAATCCAAACTCACATCTAGTTCTAGGTTCTTGACGATCTCCCTCCTCTGTGATGCCACATACTCTGGTTTCAGTAGTATAAATTCTGAATAAATATATAACATATTAAACAAAAAAGAACGTGTGTTCTTCCTTTTTAGGAGATCAAATTAAGCAGGGCTCACATGTTGTAAAGAAGGCCCATTTTTCCACAAGCTTATTCTCCCCCGCAAGGAGTAACTTCTATTCAATGGTAGACTTTCTCCTCAAATACCCTGCCTCTATCATTTGTCAAGGGAAGCTCTCTCCTGCTCTTATTTCAATCATGTGAATTAAACCCTGAGATAAATTTAAAAAAATTTTAATGTCAAGAACAGGCTGATAATCTAATGAATGCTTAAAGTAGGCACTCTTCAATATTTTCACGAAGTACGGAAATTCAGTAACCATTTGCTATATCATACTAAGATAAGTCTGTTACACTTGATTTAAAAAATCACTAAAGTGAGACACAAATGCAATAAAACAGAATCACTAGAAACTAATCTCAATTTAGACACCAGGTGACCTAATTCCCTCTAAGTATTTAATGTTCCTTTCCTTTTAAACTTTTATCAGCTTTCACACTTTTGGAGAGAATATTTGAATTATATTCGTATATACTCTATATATTCCTAATAATTGAGTATGTTTCCAAGGTAGAAATATTACAGGCCAAAAGTCTTCTATCTCTTGGGCTCATGTGAACTGCCATCCAATATCCTGCTGTTAATTAGCAAAGACTACTTCATCCAGTTACCTGTGATTCTCTGTTACTTTAAAACAAGAGAAAATGCTGTAACCCCATTGAAGCAGTCTCATTTCTCCTCTAAGGGTTGATGCTAAGGGAATTTCTAAGCATAGTATTTTCCTGACACTTTATTCTCACACCCAAATGAGCCTACTGACTTTTAAACCAATTTCTAAAGACAGGTAAAGGACATTTCTAGACCCTCAAATGATGGTGGAATACCTCCTTCAATCGCCCCTTAAGAAATCTGTTCATAAGGTAAATTAGTTTATTTCATATCTCAAAAAGTTCTTGTATAAGTTTTTGCAAAATAAGTTTGCAAATAGGACATGACCATTCACGAGAATTCTCTTAGCACACTGACATTTGTACTTTTTAACCCTTTACCCCTATATTGCCCCTCCCCCTTACTCTCTCCCCACTGTTAAACACTAGTTTGTTCTCTATATCTGTGAGTCTGTTTTGTTATATTCATCCATTTGTTTTATAGTTTAGATTTCACATATAACATCATGTAGTATTTGTCTTTATCTGTCTGACTTATTTCACGAAGCATAATACCCTCCAAATCCATCCATGTTGTTGCAAATAGAAAAGTTTTGTTCTTTTTTATGGCTGAGTAGTATTCCATTGTGTATATATATATATATATATATATATATATATATATATATATATATATATATATATATATACCACATCTTCTTTATCCACTCATGTAATTGGTGGATGTTTTGGTTGCTTCCATACATTGACTATTATAAATAATGCACTATGAACATTGGAGCACATGTATGTTTTCAAATTAGTGTTTTTGTTTTCTTCAGATATATACCCAGGAGTGCAATTGCTGGATCATATGGTAGTTCTATTTTTATTTCTTTGAGAAACCTTAATACTGTTTTCCATGGAGGTTGCACCAATTTACATTCCCACCAAGAGTGTAAGAGGGTCCCCTTTTCTACATCCTAGTCAATATTTGTTATTTGTGGTCTTTTTGACTATGTTCATTCTGACAGGTATGAGGTGATATCTCATTGTGGTTTTGATTTGCGTTTCTCTGATGAGTAATGATGTTGAGCATCTTTCCATGTGCCTGTTGGCCATCTGTATGTCTTCTTTAAAAAACGTCTATTCAGATCTTCTGCCTTTTCAACTGGGTTGTTTGTTTTTTTGATACTGTGTTGTATGAGCTGTTTGTATATTTTGGGTATTAACCCCTTACTGGTCACATCATTTGCAGATATTTTCTCCCATTCAGTACACTGTCTTTTTGTTTCATCTATGGTTTCATTTGCTGTGCAAAAGCTTTTAAGTTTAATTAGATCCCATTTGTTTGTTTTTGCTTTTTTAATTTTTTGCCTTAGAAGACAGACCCCAAAAAAATATTGCTATGATTTATGTCAAAGAGTGTTCTGCCTATATTTTCTTCTAAGAGTTTTATGATTTCCAGTCCTACATTTAGGTCTTTAATTCCTTTTGAGTTTATTTTTGAATATGGTGTTAGAGAATGTTCTAATTTCCCTCTTTTATATGTAGCTGTCCAGTTTTCCCAGCACCACTTATTGAAGATATTGACCTTTCTCCAATGTATATTCTTGCCTCCTTTGTCGTAGATTAATTTACCATAAGTGTGTGGGTTTACTTCTGGGCTCTCCATTCTGTTCCATTGATCTATGTGCCTGTTTCTGTGCCAATACTACGTTTTGATGACTGTATCTTTGTAGTCTGAATTCAGGGAGTGTGATATCTCCAGTTCTGTTCTTCTTTCTTAAGATTATTTGGCTATTCTTTTGTGTTTCCGTATAAATTTTTAAATTATTTGATCTACCTCTGTGAAATATGCCACTAGTATTTTAATAGGGATTGCACTGAGTAGTATGGTCATTTTAACAATATCAATTCTTCCAGTCCATGAGCACAGAGCATCTTTCCATATGTTTGTGTTGTCTTCAGTTTCTTTCATTAGTGTCTTATAATTTTGCAAGTACAGTTCTGTTACCTCTTTAGTTAGGTTTATTCCTAGGTATTTTATTATTTTTGATGTGATCGTAAATGGGGTTATTTGGTTAATTTTCTCTTTCCAATAGTTTGTTCTTAGTGTATAGAAATGCAACAGATTTCTGTGTATTAATTTTGAATACTAAAAATGTACTGAACTCATTGATGAACTCCAGAGATTTTTTTAAAGTTATCCTTAGGATTTTCTATGTATAATATCACATCAACTGCAAACAGTTATAGGTTTACTTCTTCCTTTCCAATTTGGATTCCTTTTATTTCGTTTTCTTGTTTGATTGCTGTGGCTAGGACTTCAAATATTATGTTGAATAAAACTGTTGAGAGTGGGCATCTTGGTCTTGTTCCTGATCTTAGATGAAATGCTTTCATACCACTGAGCATGATGTTAGCTGTGGACTTATCATATATAGCCTTTATTATGTTCCTTCTGTATCTACTTTGTGGAGAATTTTTATCATAAATGGATGATGAATTTTTTCAAAAGCTTTTTCTTCATCTATTGAGATAATCATGACTTTTATTCTTTGAACTATTAATGTAGTTTATCATATTAATTGATTTGTGGATATTGAACCACAAATGTGGTTAATGTACTGTTGAATTTGAACTGCTAAAATTTTGGTGAGGATATGTGCATCTATGCTCATCAGTATACTGGCCCATAATTTTTTTTTTTTTTTTTGTAGTGTCTTCGGTTTTGGCATCAGGGTGATGTTGGTCTCACACAATGAGTTCAGAAGCATTACTTCCTTCTGAATTTTTTAGAGTATTTTGAGAAGGATGAGTGTTAACTCTTCTCTAAGTGTTTGGCAGAATATACCTGTGAAGCCATCTGGTCCTGGACTTTTGTTTGTAGGGATTTTTAAAAATTACTGATTCAATTTCATTACTGGTAATTGATCTGTTCATATTTTCTATTTCTTCCTGGTTCAGTCTTGGGGGCTGTACATTTCTAGGGATTTGTCCACTTCTTCTAGGTTGTATATTTTACTGACATAGTTGTTCAGAGTAATCACTTATGATCTTTTGTATTCCTGTGGTGTCAGTTTCATTTTTTCCTTTTTCCTTTTTGATTTATTGATTTTTCCTTTTTCCTTTTGATTTATTGAAAAGGTCATCTCCTTTTCTGTCCTGATGAAGCTGTATAAGGGTTTATCAATTTTGTTTATCTTTTCAAAGAACCAGCTCTTAGTTTCATTTATGTTTATATTGCTTTTTTGTTTTTAGTCTTTATTTCATTTATTTCTGTTCTGATATTTATAATTTCTTTCCCGCTACTAACTTTGGGTTTTGTTTTTCCTTCTTTTCCTAGTTCTTTTAGGTATAAGGTTAGGTTGTTCATTTGAGATTTTTATTTCCCGAGGTAGGCTTGTATTGCCACAAACTTCCCTCTAAGAACTGTTTTTGCTGTGTCCCATAGATTCCGGGTCATTGGGTTTTTGTTTGTTTGTTCGTTTTCATTTGTTTCCAGGTATTTTTGATTTCTTCTTTGATTTCTTCAGTGGCTGTTTAGTAGCATATTGTTTAGCTTCCATGTGTTTATGTTTTTTGAATTTTTTTTCTTGTAGGTGATTTATAGAGTCATAGCTTTGCAGTCAGAAAAGAAGCTTGATATGCTTTCAATGTTCTTTAATTTAATGAGACTTGTTTTATAGCCTAGCATGTGATCTATCCTGCAAAGTGCTCCATGTGCACTTGAAAAGAATGTTTATTCTGCTGCTTTTGGATTGCATGCTGTATATATCTATTAATAACTATTAAGTCCATTGGTCTAATGTATCATTTAAGGCCTGTGTTTCCTTACTGATTTTCTGTCTGGATGATCTGTCCATTGAGGTAATTAGGATGTTACAGTCCCTTACTATTATTGTGTTACTGTCAATTTCTCCCTTTATGTCTGTTAATGTTTGCTTTATGTATTCAGGTGGTCCCATGTTGCCTGCATATACATTTTTTTTTTTTTTTTTGCGGTACGCGGGCCTCTCACTGTTGTGGCCTCTCCCGTTGCGGAGCAACAGGCTCCGGACGCGCAGGCTCAGCGGCCATGGCTCATGGGCCCAGCCGCTCCGCGGCATGTGGGATCCTCCCACACCGGGGCACGAACCCGTGTCCCCTGCATCGGCAGACGGACTCTCAACCACTGCGCCACCAGGGAAACCCTGCATATACATTTATAATTGTTACATATTCTTCTTGGATTGATCCTTTAATCATTATGTAACATCCTTCTTAGAGATTAGCTTTTAAATGTTATTTAACTTCCTTATTTCCTTCTTAGAGACTAGTTTTTAAGTGTTATTTAACTTCCTTATTTCCTGTGCTCCTCTCATACCACTTCACATGCCACTACTGAATATAAACATCTCCGTTTATTTCCATATGTTCTCCCTGTCTCCACTTAGAACATGCTTTCGTGTTGATCCTCCAAACTCTCTTGAAGCGTTATCTCCATTATGAAGATTACTCTCAGGCATCATTAAATGGTTTTAACTATGTCATACATATATATACGGCCTATATATTACAAACATATGTATATATATAAAATGTAACGCACTACTGAAGACACATTACCTAAGACATTATAGCATAATTGTTAGTACAATTGCTGTCACAATTAAAAGGCTGTATTAATGAGGCATCTTTACAATTCCAGTGTCTAGGACAGACCCTAAGATATAGCTAGCACATAACAAATTATTTTTGAAAAAAAAAAGTTATGTGTGATGGTCATCCACTTTTTACTCACCAAACCAACATATTTAAAACTAGGACATGTTCCCTTATCTTATCATGTACTGTCTTAATGCCAACTCTGGGCCCAGCATTATAGAGACATAGGACTTTCAAGAACTATCTTACTGGTGTGGAGTAGTTAACTAACACAATTAACAATTCAAAGCTAAATGGTGTGCATTCTAAAGTAGCTGTGTCCATTTAATGCCAAATACTGAATTTAAAACATGGTGGTTAACTGCCACCATACCAATATCTTTTCCCAATTTTTTATTTAGTTTTTAGGTTTTTGTTTTGTTTTGTTTTCTTCACCATATAAATACACTGCATCTCTAAGCCATTTCATCCCACATTTGTTGATATGCCAATCTCTAGGCCACACTGTCATGAATGGAATAAATTTTTCCCTGTCTTTATTAGATTTTTGAAAGTGCATCCCTTCTTTCAATGTTTTACCATCTGAGAAATATCCCTTGAATGCAAGCTGAGTGGTTTTAATTTCACCTAACAAAAGGGCAAGAAGAAAATGGCCTCACCAAATCCAAGCTTTTAGATTTATAGGTTAGCATCATTCTTGCTGGTGCTTCTGAACTATAAAAGAGAAATACAATTCTCTCTACAACAATAACTGGTAAACAAAATCATAAATACTCTGCTACATTTTCATTCACAATCTATTGGCCTGTCTACTATTACTAGTAACACTTCTCATATTGATTATTATAGCATTATTTTGGCTGCAGTTAAAACACCACATGGACAGTGAACAGCAGAACCAGGTAAATATGCCATAGATGTTATTATACTATTCCAACAAACACCCTGAATTGAGGTCAAATGGAGAATTGGCTAGCAACAAGAATAAGTTGGCAACAGAACTGCACGGAAGTCCCATTCATCCTCAGCATCCAGCAGGAGACTCTGAGGCCCTTGGGAGAGAATTAGCGCTCTTCTCTGGGTTTTGTTGTTGTTGTTTTTATTCTGGTATCTAGACATTCTATTACATTTTATTTCATGAGAGATCCATGGAAATTAACCTAATTTTTTCCCTAAGATTGTGGGTTCCTCTAAGATCAGGTTCTTGGAATGCAGAGTAATTAATTTACAGTGGATGGTGGGATTTTCAAGGAAGAAAAGTCTAGCAATTCCACTTCAGAGAGTGAACAGAGTATCCTGGAGCCAAAGGAAAACTTAACCTTGTGGAAAAGTCAATTATGACTGAGAAAAGAGTTTCCAAAATCAATGCTATTAAAATCCCTTCTCCCTTCCAAATCTAACAATGATTTTAAAAACCCAAAACAAAAAAGCGGTTCTTTACAAAAACTGAAATGCAAAAAATGTCATCAATTTTGGCCTTTGTTACTGCATTAGCAGAAAGGTTAGAAATATTTAAACTCTGCCTCTTTAATTGGGCAAACACTCTTTGGTCCCTTAAAACTGCAATTCAATTGTTCTCTTGAACAATTTGACTTGAGCCAAGGAGACATTTTCATGTTGCCAGATTTGTCAAGGTATATCCATAAATAATAACAGCAGGAAATTAAAGCATTTATAAGAAAGGAAAGTAATGGCTAAATAACCTTTCTGGTTCACTTCCAAACAAGAGCAAAATCAAACCTTTGTAATGATTACAAAGATAAGTAGTAATCTTTACCATGCCTTTAATGCAATGTGGCTGTTCTGTATTTTCCAATGCAGCAATAGTTTGACTACTGTATTCAAATTTCTACAAGAGTACATTGTTGCGTTATATACATCCATGTGTATGTATCTTGTCCCCACATCTAAGTGCCCCCCCTGAGAACTGGGTTACCAGGCTTAGGCTTTCTAAGGGCTTTCTGTTTCCATGTGTACCAAAGTATTAATTTGGAAGTATGCCTTGGCCTAAGATTTTTTTCCTCTTTTTTAGATGCTTGAAGCACACTGTACCAGGGCTTAATAGGCTGCTAAATCTGCACTTAACATCCCTCCTCTATTTAACATCCCCCAACATGTAGCATATGACTTCCAATGCTAGAACACCATCCTTCCACTTTCCTCCTAATTACAAATTTCCTGCCCAGCACGTTTCCATTAAGAAAGCTGGAATGATTAAGGTTGAAAAAACTTTAGAAATAGGTGATCGATAAGAAAGCTATTTTTACTAAAGA
This sequence comes from Phocoena phocoena, assembly GCF_963924675.1. NCBI lineage: Eukaryota > Metazoa > Chordata > Mammalia > Artiodactyla > Phocoenidae > Phocoena > Phocoena phocoena. The sequence goes on along the minus strand of NC_089225.1, from coordinate 22,865,570 downwards.
AACTTTAGGAAGATGAAGATGTCAATAGAAGATTAAATGTTGAAGCTGAAAATTGATCATAATATATCATTTCTACAAAATTCTTATATATGTGCTGACCCCTGAAGATCCTAGTACTGTAGACAACAGTAAAAGTGAAGAAGGAGAAAGTAGAATAGAAAGATCACCAAGGTCTGAAAGAATAATCTGAAGCTTTTCATCTAAATTTGTTCTTCCAAATTCAGAGGAGTAAGCACAGTCATGTTCTATGCTGGAAGAGAAAGCGTGTAATTGTCACTTTCCAAAGGTGACATTAGAGAAGGAAGAAAATTTAACTACTAATTTTTAAATAACTCTACCCCTATAAATTTGACACTGTAACTTCAATTGTTGAAGCAAATGCTAAGGTATCTGTAAAGATGATCCTTCTATGAGTCATGAGCTGAATCACCCAAGGCTACGGTCATGGCCTCTGAAATGATGAGAGGCCATGTCACACACACAAAAAAAGGCACCTGGTATGAAAAGCTTTACAGGATGAAACGGATGTATTTCTACAATAAGAAATCTCACATCTTCTCTCTCTAACCGAGTCCTACATCAGAGAATGTACATGCACACTCAAGGAAACATTCTCACCTTGATCACTTCTACAGAGGGCACTGTTGGGTTCCCCAATGCGCCTGGAACAGGCCATATATTTTTCTAGAGGGGAAGCATTGCTGCACTCTTAGCTTTTCAGTCCATTGACTTATATAAATCTGGGCCAGTTTTTCAGTCCTTATATGTTATCACTATCCTAAACTCTGAAACAAATGGATTGTATTATACATGCCTAATAGAGAGCATACCATGGAGAAACTTGTTTTTCCTCCTCCTTTTCCTCCTTCTTAGTTTCATATTATCTAAAACCTGGCAATAAATGAATGGATTCTTGATATCTGAAAGTGATATGTCTGTAGAATTTCCCACACTCACAAATTCACAAAAAACTTCTTATAGAAAAAAAAAAAGACTACTACTAACTCTTCACCAACTGACTCACTCCAGCGTACCAGCCCCTTAGCCTGTAGCAGTCATTTCTACTAGAGAGCTTAGGTATATTTTCTCATTTAAGTTTCACAATGATCCTTTGAGACTGATATTATTAGCAGTACTATTTTGACTATTCCAAACTACTTCAAGTAACAGAACTTACAGATGGCTTGTAAAGAGTCAACAAAACGTTAAATTTGTGAATGCTGACGGTCCATTATATCAAGGAGGATATGAGAAGATGGTGTTGGTGTTGATTTCCCTTCCAATCAGTAGCAGAATCTGTCCCCAGAACTGGCGGCCTACCTTCCTTGGCCCTCTGTGCCGTGGGGGCTGGTGTGCTCTGGGCACAGTACACCTCCCGGGTCTGGATCCCACCTCCACAAACGGGTTCCGTCACATGCCCGTGGGGGTCTTGCTGCTCAAGGAGGAGAGAGACTTGGCATTCTTTCCATTCAGAGGTCCTCCAGGAATACCTGTTTGGTTTGATTTGTTTAAAAGAAGAAGAAGAAGTAAGGAAAATACAAAATTCTACAGGAAACTTAAGTCATCGAAATCAAATGTACGTAATCATCTCTCTTTCTAGTACCAAATCTTTGCCTATGGATAAAGACGTTTACCAGCTTTGAATACTAAATCCCTTTTATTTCCTACAGCAAAATCACAGCAGCCTATCATGCTTATAGTACAGGCCCAGAGGAGCGAAGGAAGGAAATATGGATAAACAGTAGATATGTCTCAGCCTTAAAGCTCTAAGAGAGTACAGAATCAAGGGAAGGAGCTGGAAACCAACTGAGCCTAATACATAGCAGGTAAACTTGTCATGGGGTTTCATTTTACAAACCTCTAGATGACTTTGTGTGAAAGTTGGCCTTTCTTTTTAAATTAGTAGGCCAGTGTATGAATGTCTGAACATATTAGTTTAAATGGACAGAGATTACCTCCAATTTTTCAACCTTCTTGATAGAGGTATTTCTATCAGTTTGACTCCACTAAGATAAGGGTATACATGTTAAAAATGAGTTCACAATGTGCCACTATATTTAATTGACAAGTACTTTTTTTTTTTTCTTACATAAACAGACATGCCATGGTTATACTGATTTAGAATATGTCTTCCAGGTTGACAACTGGTTGAGATACGCACTGATAGACACACACACGCACACACACAAATAAAAGGAAAAAACACAGTGAAGTTTGTACATAACTTACAGAAAACACAACCACCATAACAACACTACACTCATACCTGGAGAATGATTTCAGACAGAATTTCCTTTTGTGGCTTATTACAGCATTCCTCAAGCCCATAGCATTAACATAACCCTACAGCATTCCCATAAATACCAGAAGACTCATTAGCTTCTAAACAGTAAACCAAACCTAAGAACATTCTCACATCCGCTGTCCCATTTCAGATTTAAGGAAAGTTTTCTCAGTTATGTGATTGTTTAAAAGAAAAAGTAGCAATAAAATTAAACATGTGTCACCAAGGCCCTGGCCTTACAGAAACCAGAGTACAAATGAAATCAAGTAACAGACATCAAAATCAGGAAGCAAATCTCTAAGAAACTTAAGAGTGAGCAAAGCCTCTCACAATGAGTGTCATCATTCTAAAAAGCTTGAAAGCTGAGGATCAACAGTCTTGTGAAAAGCCCATTGTAGAAAAAGAATCCGGACAATCCTGTGGGGTTTGTTGTAATAATTCTTCTCCCTCTGCCTCACTATTTGATCTTCACAGGGTTTTCCAAGTGAAAATCAGTCACCGGGCTGGGCAAGAGTCTGAAATGTAGAGTTCAGGTCCTGTTTATTACTAGGGGAATATAGACAATAACATGTTTCTAATTCCTGGGCATGAGATCGAGAAAAGTCCAGGTCTTCCCAGAGACGGTCCTTCTCCAGAGGTGATGCTCCAAAGCCCTTTCTCCTCACTAGACAGAGTTGTCACCCTTGGCTTCATGGTGATCCAGGCAGAAGGCTTGTCTCTTGTGTCTCTGAGTCTCAGGGTACAGGTAGGTCATTTGTCTCTGGACTCCAGGGCAAGGCACAGTGAGGTAGGGGTGGGTTATTGGATGGTTATCACATTCTCATTTCAAACCCTCTTCCTCCAATGATTCCCTAAAAGAAGAGCTCTCTGTCTATTAAGGAGGTCAGACATAGCCCTGACTCCAAGGCTCCTATGATATAGTGAGCACATAAGGTAGGCAAAAAGGGGCAGTGTGGTATAGACAGCAAGCATGCTTTCGAGTCAAACCAACGTGGTCTGAATCTGAGCCTTGCCACTTACTAGTCATGTGACTTTCACTGAGTTCTATTTTGTAAAATAGGGATAATAATACCAAATGTGAATCAAGGAGTATAATAAATGTTCAATAAATGTTCATTCCTTTTTTTCTTGTGTTCTTCTACACCTGCCTTTTGTCCCCTGCTGATACAGAAAACACACACACACACACACACACACACACACACACACACCCAACACTGTACTTATAAGAACTTAATTGATTTCATCCAAAGTCCTAATATTAAGGATCCAGGAATGCCATGGTCTAACTTCCAAGAACCTAAGTTCAGCAAAGAGCATAAAAGAAACTTAGAGAGTTTAGAATTATAGCAAGTCATAGTAATCTGTTCACTTGTTTGAAAGGAATGGGTCATGCTGTATAAATTGCTTTTTCAATTAATTTATCATGACTCTATAAGAATTAGCAATGGAGGAATTTGGGAAGTCATTATGGAGAAAAATGAAAAGGAAAATTTAATAACTATATATATATATATATATATATATATATATATAGTCTTATATATAATGTAACAAAAACCCTGTTGCTAGCTCATTAACCAAAAACACCCAAATTCTATTCATTGGCAAACAACGAATTCTCTAAAGATAAAGAAGACATTCATCACTACTGCTATTGTTTACTACCTCAGAGAAAATACCAACCCAGAAAGAGGCAAAGGAAAAAACACACCAGTGAAGGGCTTCTAAATTCCTTTTTAAAATGCAGGTCCTTTCATAGTCTGTCTTTTTTTTCTTTATTTTTTTTCAAATGCACTATCTATGTTTAATCACAAATCACCCAGAAGCCATGAAAACTGAACAGTCTGAATTCCACCAACCTGGGAAAGTGTCTCTAGGATCTGACAGAATAAGAAATCAAAGGAGACCGCTCAGCTAAACGTTGCTTGCTATCTCCTTTAGTAGTTGTTACAGGGATAGTCCTCCAGGCTCCGGACAACTTGGCTTTCTGACTGCCAGGGGCATCCTCTTTAATGGCTAAGTCCACGTCAAAGATCAGGCCTTTCCACCCACTCTCTCTCAACTCTGATGCCTTTCAACCCAGCCTCACTTTGTCCTTCTGCTTAGGAGAGAAACGGGGGGCATTTCAAAGGCCAGTGTCCTGCCTTTTGTGGGTGAGCAGCATTCTGAAACCAAGTGTAGAAATGCCTCAAGTAAATGGCCATGACATGAAAACAATTAGTTGATCCTCATAGCCCCTTACGAACGTGACCTAGGATCCCCTTGTCTTGTCACACACCCCAGCTGAACAGGATAGACAAAGCATTCATTTATTCAGGCTTCTAGGGTATCATGACAAATCCCCCAAGGAATAATAACATCCAAATTGTTCTGCATGCTTACTCAGTACCACGCACTGCACTAACAAATCTAGGTGCATGACTTCATGTCATCCTCCCAACAAGCCTATGAAAAAAATATCATTTCCTCTTTTACAGATGGGAGAATTGGCTTAAAGAATAAGAAAGACATTTGCCAAGGTCACATAATTAAGTAAGTGAAAGAGCAGGATGCAAAGACAAGTATATCTGATTCTAAAGCACATCTTCTTAATGAAATGATTCTCTGGTAGATTACAACGGTGAATGGTAAACTCATGAAACTTGGTCTGCGGATATAAAAAGCAAGTCCGTAGATGACAGGTAGCTACCTGCCCAGCCATGATGAAGACAAATAAATGTTGGTCTTGGTCTGAGGAATTGCTTTCTGGGATGAAGCAAAAAAATATCATCAGTTGATGACAATGATACTGTCACTGACAACTGACCAGTAATATTTTACAGTGCCAGTATAATATTCCTTCCAGTCTCAAACACAAAGACAGTTTGAGAATATCACACAGCCAATCACTTTATAATTCGCACGTTAAATGTGGTCACATAGGGTCAGATTTTAGCACTTTCAGGAGATAAGTACAAGTTAAAAAGAGAAACAAAATATAAGCCAAATAAAGGAATCTCTAATTGTAAAAATTCAAATTTCCACCAAATGGTGGAATGACACTTCTTTTGATGAGTAATGCTTTTTCAAGGCCCTGAAGTCAAATCCTCCATTTTGCTCCCTGGTCACTGTGAATGTTAGGTAAACCTGCCATCATCTGTTCATGTAAAAATGACTCCAATGTCCCCACCATTAGTGACAGAGAGCACTGTCAGCCACTCATATACTGAATACACAGGGGAAACAACTTGTGAAAGAATATCTCAGCTAATGTAAAGGTATGTATGAGAGATGGATGGCAGAAGGAACCGAAAAGCAGGACTCCCTAGCTCCTAGGAACAAAAATAAGCCTGCCCAAGAGTAAGCAAATCATTTACTCAACCATGTGTTCATTCCTCCTTTCTTTCAAGAACTAAATCTTGAGCTCCAACTGTGTGCCAAGTATGATTTCTGACAATAGAAATGCATAGCAGTGAGCAGGACAAAGTCCCTGACCTTGGGAAGATGACCTTCTAGTGGGGCAGACAGACAGAAATGAACCAGTACATAACACGGCATCAGTAACATGTCCATCAGAGAGAAATGGAGGAGGAGAGCTATTTCAGTGCCATGACCAGGAAAGTCTGCAGAATCCGGAATAAAATGAAACAGTGGGCATAAGAAAAGGTGGACAGGGAGCATTCTGGGCAGAAAGAAGAGCATGTTCAAAGGTCCCAGGGAAGGACAGTGCTTGGCACTTTCTAGGAAAGCACAGAGGCCAGTGTGGTTGGGATAGGCAGCTCAAGGCAGGAGGGAGAGGGAGTGAGAGACAGTCAGGGCCCAGGCTACAGAGAGCCTGGTGGGCTGAGGAAGGGCTGTTTGAGTGTTACTCCAAATGTGCTAGGAAATCACTGCCAATTTTTGAGGAAGGCAATCGTATCATGATGAGATTTAAATTTTTAAGAATCATCCTGGCCACTGATTAAAGAATAGACTATAGGGGAGTGGAAGAAGGGAGATGAATTTGGAGGCCTTTGCCAGTGCAGGAGACATGATGTTAGGCCTTTAATTGGGGCAGTCACGGTGAATGTGATGAGAAGTGATAAGATTCTGGATATACTATGAAGGTGGAGACAGCCTTCTGATGGATTATACGTGGATAGGAGATAAAGAGAGAAGTGAAGAATGATTCCAAATTGCTTTTGTCCCAAATACTAGCAGCACAATTGCTTGGCACTGAATTCTTACCTGAGACAGCCCAGGAAAGGGGACAAGAACTCAGACATCAGGGCACCCATGTATTATAACTGTGAAATTCAGTTTTTCTGCATTTACCCTCTAGAATCTGCTTTCTGAAGCTTTCTCCCACCCCTGGAACTCACTGCCCGATTTCTTCATATGTACCCCATAATTTAAGTCTATTCTTAGGCAATGATCAATAAATGTATTCACAAGATACATATTAAAAGTTAATATTAAATATTTTATCATTCTAAAAAGGTATATGCAGTTTCAAAGAAGAAACCAAGATTAAGCCAAAGAAAGATATTTCTAATGGTGGGAATACATATTCCCATGAAGAGACAGAGGAGACAAACTCTGGATTAGGAAAAGCTACTCGAGGGCCAGAAATTCTATCGCCCAGGTAGCCAGCTTGTCTTCCTGAGAGTGATGTTGTCTAACCCAAGGAATCCTGTATTCAAACCATTCTCTAAATTGATGGGGGGAGGGCAGAAGGAATGAGGAATGAATGCATTGTTCTGAAGCAAGGAATAGAGATATCCTAAATTAGCAAAGCCAAAATTAGAAAAGTAGGCACATTTAGTGACTATTTTTAAAAGACTTCCATCCTACTAAGGTGACATAAAGTGATTCTAATAGCAGTAGGATGGCAGGACCATCAGAGTTTTATAGCAACCCCTGCTCTTTAGAATGCATGCTTTGTCACTTTCAGAACGCTTAGAATTGCTTACAAAATGTGAATTTCTTTTCTCCTTCTTCTAAAGGCTTAGATTTAAAGCAAAGCAACATGGAATAGAATCTTAAGTGATTTAATGATGACAGACTGAAAGAATAATTGCATTAGTGAATGGTCCTGTTTTGACTAAGCACATATAGATTTGCAAACACTCTTGGAATTGAAACCCTAGTGCAAGGTATTCAAATTAAATGCGCGTATATTAAAAATCAGTGTACTGCAGCAAGACTAATTTATGATAATATCTGTTGTTCTTTTAAAGTTGTAAATTCATTTAGAAAAGAATTAACTTGTCATTTTTTGCCGAACAGACGACCAAAATAAAGGGAGCCAATCAAGCTTTATGCATCTTACGCTCTAGTAATCTTTTATTGAATAGAGTGGGACTATTGATTATGGAAAGCTACTCTGAAGTGCAAAGCTCTTTGGCAGATGGCTTTGCTAGCCAAACTCCACATATGTATTATTAATAGATTTCTAGCCCTATGCACAGCACTTAGTAATACATTAACTTTCTTACACTAACGGGGGAACAGATCTTCCATCCAGGAGAGCTGAAAGTGGCACAATGGGAACTCATGAAACAATATGCACCAGTAAAAGCTGGACTCAGCAAAAAGGCATCAGTCTCCTTCTGCTGAAACAATTTACAGATTCTTTGAAACTGTCGTTTCTTTCCTGAAACAGATTCTCCTGAGGGTTCCAGGTCATGACTCCTTTACTCCTCAAGTCCTACAAAGAGCTGCTTAATTAAAACAATTTTTAAAAATGCTTCCTTAAAGAACCCATTAATTCATTTAGCAACCATTTATTGAGCTTCTATTATGTGCAGGGTGTTAGGTGCTGTGGCAGACAATCAATTGAAAAGATACATTAGAGATGGTAGGTGACGTGTGTGCCATTCTTTTCCAGAAGGCAAACTTACATATTCAGATTGTGATCTCATTACTCATCCTTCTCAAAGCTACTCTTATAACCAATGAAAACAGAAACTTCTTATCTGGAAAACCAGACACACGTAGCAAAAGCAAGGCCGCCATTGGGGACAAAGTCACATCAAGCTCTGTGTGTTTATTCCTTCCCTGGGTCGGCATCCTTATGTAATCTCCTTGATGATGCCAATTTTAGATGCTCTTTATAAGAAATGACTTTGAATCCTTCACACACATAATAAGTATCAGCCTGGAATAAAGTACCCTGTGCATAATATTGTTCTGGATCTGCCCCACATTTAATGATTCATCCTTTGTCTGCTGAGCATTTACTCCGAGCCAGGCACTTTTATAGGTGCTACCCGCTCTAAAGTAGAGGAGAAAAATGCATTAACAAAAATTCCAGATACATATGTTTGGAATGATGTGCGGGAACATTACTAACTATGAAACACTCTTAAAGAACATGGTTATCAGTTCAAGATGCTCTAGTTTTTAATAAGTATATTACACAGGATTCTGAAAATGAATAAACTAAGTGAACACAGACTAAAATTTCCTGAATTCTCCAGCAATTAGCACAGTGACAGTCTGAAGCAGGTGTTGAACAAACATCTCTTTCAAGACATGTCAACCCTGTTCCAGCACTCACTTCGTTCCAACGGGCAGAGGAAGCCAACTACCAAGCCAAGTTTTACTCACCATCCCTTCTGCTGGCACCATTCCTGGCTTCAACACTCATCTAAAAAATCCATCAACTAATCCCCAGAGTTTTCTCAAGGAAAACTTGAGAAAATTTTAGATTTTAGAAAATCTAAAATCGGGTTCAGTGCCTTAAAGAGATGGTAGGAAAAAACAGGCTGGTCACAGGGGGTTGTTTTAGAAGCACATCGAAGTGGGATGCAGGAGACCCAGATAGATCTCTCGGTATGAGTCTGCACAGACAGACCTTTTGCGAAGAATCTCTAGTTCACCCATAATGAACTCATACATACCAGAGATAAGGAGGGACAAATTATGAGACCCCATCTATTCAGTGCCAGACTGGAGTGTTGAAGCAATGTTTAGGAAATTGGCTTTTCTGTGCAGTAATATCACACAGTCTATGTAATACTATCAGCCATGCAGCTTCTGCCTTGAGATCGTCTTTAAAGTTTTACTCTATGTTGGTCTTTATAACAGCACTGTCTTGTATTCAATTTTAAACTCTAGATGATCATTTAAGAAATAGAACAGCCATTTTGGTGTGAAAGCCTCCTTGTGAGGTGGTGGAAGTTGCTGGTAGGTCATCTGAGGTGTCGCTTCCAAGAAAGATGTTGACGTTTTTCAGTATTCTTGTGCGTTACAGTGTGAAGGATCTGGAGTCATAGCTGTTCCAGCATCAAGTCATGTCTCAGCTACCTGTGTCCTCTGCCTTTCCTTATGCTATCCAGTAAGCAGGGCCACCTTATCATTTATGGTCTTAGAATGCTTTTCACCTCCCTCTTAGTTGAGATGTAGGATCTAATGCTTTAGATGTTAATTAGGACAAAAGAAAGAACCCAAGTGCCAAGGCATCTTATAAAGCACATATCTTTCAGTGTTTTGAGGCAGATAACATAATGCCTAAAGCCACGATGACAATGATAAGAGGTAAACACACCAAGAGAAAAGGCAGCCAGTGACAAGCAGATTTGTTCCATCTCTCTCATTTCTATCCCAACCCCATAATGTACAGTGTGAGTTCTTAGTGTTACGTTGGAGGGGGGAGCACAAAATTTCAAGGAGACTGTATAATACCGAAGAAAGGGGTTTCATGGAGTCTATACATATCTTGGTCAAAAATAGCATACTTCTGAGACGAGCTTAAGGCTACACAATGCTAACTCCCTCATACAGCTGACCCTTGAACAATGTGGGGTTAGGGGTGATAATCCTCCATGCAGTCAGAAAATCTGCTATAACTGATAGTCACCCTTTGCATCCATGGTTCTGCGTCTATGGATTCAACCAACCTCAGATCATGTGGTGCTGTAGCATTTAGTATTCAAAACTATCCGCCTCTACGAGTACCTGTGCAGTACAAACCCCTGCTGTTCAAGGATCAACTGTAGTTCTAAAATTCCCCAAGTTAGCTTAACATAGGCTGGCCTCTGTCTCCTTTCAGGTTAACTTACGCTAGCTGCCCTGAGGCGCCTCCAAAGTGTTCACTCTCAGGGAGCTCTTCGAGAAGGGGTTCCTCATGGTCACATTTCTTTTCATGTAATCATGCCTTAGGGATTGGCACACATTTTGTTCACAGTGAAAATGTCGACCAGTGGAGTCCAGCTGGTGAGATGAGTAGTCCCCAAGCTAGGCAACTAAAAACCGTTGTGAGCATTATGAACAGGCAGGAACCAGAGCACATCTCTAGCTTATCTCTTCTCGGAATATTCTTCCTCTAATTAGATGAAAGGCTAACTTCCTCACTTCCTTCAAGTCGTCCCCACAGATCCTGCTAGTTCAAATGAGGCTTCTCTAAGGACAGTCTCTTTAATTCTGTAACCTGAGCTGATCCCCCATCACAGTACCCCAGAAGCCTCTATCTTTACCCTGCTCCAATGCTTCATTTTTTCCATATCTTGTACACAAAGTATATAGCTTATTTTATTTATTTTATTTATTTGGTATATCTTCACTAAAATTTAGGTCCCACAAGGGGGAGGGAACTTTGTCTAATGTGTTCTCTGAGGTATCAGAAACACTTAACATACTGCTTGGCACATAGGAAGAGCTCAGAGTATATTTATTGAGAAAAGGAACACATCTCCTATAGCAAATATGGTGGAAGGGTAAAAGCCAAACCACATTCTAAGAGAGGACATTTCCCTGCTGAGAAGGATGGTGAATTAAATTGCTTGATGTATATGAAGTGCTCATGAATTCTGGGAAAGGAAAAATGGACATTTTTGTTCCCTAAGAGATTTTTGTTTCCATTTCCCTTGTTCACAATGAATTTTAATCACTGGTGTCCAAGCAGAAACAAAAGTTAGCACACGGCCTTTATGCTTTCCTGCGGTAGAGGCCACAGCTCGGATTTCAGACAAATAAGAATGTCAGCCAATGTTAATTTTGTTGCTATTATTTATACATGCTCTTTTCCACCACAAAGTGGAATCATTAGTTAACATGTCAGTCTCCCTAGGAAACACTGGTTGGTATTCAGTGAATTTTCGAAGACTCCTATTTCCTACAAATTCACTATCTGAGAAGGTTTTCAGAAAATGTCATACTCAGTAACATTTCCAAACAGCAGAACTAGAGGCCCAGGTTCATCTCCAGTGAACTTTGTCAGGCCCTGTTTTCAGATGTTAAGGTCCAATCAAATGAAAAATACAGAAATTAATCTTGGGTACGTCTTGAAGTATTACCATTCCACGGTATATTGTTGGAAAAAAATGATACATGTGAATACATGTATATGTGTGTCTATACCCTTATCTGGGTGTGTGTCTTCACTATGATTATCATTAGGGTCAGTGTGATGTATTGGAAAGAGCACTGACCTTGAAGTCAAATGGACTTTAATTTGAATCCGAACAGTACCGAGTTACATCCCTTTTACTCTCAAAAATGTTCTATTTGGATAATACATTCTATGTTATTCTAAATAATCTTTATAAACTCTCTGATATAGTTATTGGCCAACAGTAGACGCTCAATAAAAGGTAGTCGTTCTTTAACAAAAGGTTATCCAACTCAACTTTCTCAACATCGTCAAGGAGGCACCACTCTGATGATTCGAAGAGAATCGTAATAGTTATTAACAAAGAAAAGAGAAGAAAAAAAATAGGCAGGGCTTCCCTGGTGGTGCAGTGGTTGAGAATCTGCCTGCCAATGCAGGGGACACAGGTTCGAGCCCTGGTCTGGGAAGATCCCACATGCCGCGGAGCAACTAGGCCCGTGAGCCACAACTACTGAGCCTGCGCGTCTGGAGCCTGTGCTCCACAACAAGAGAGGCCGCGATAGTGAGACACCCGTGCACTGCGATGAAGAGTGGCCCCTGCTTGCCGCAACTAGAGAAAACCCTTGCACAGAAACAAAGACCCAACACAGCCAAAAATAAATAAATAAATAATAATAAAAAAAGGAATTCCTTAAAAAAAAATTTTTTTTAAAATAGGCGGATGTCTATAAATCAAAAAACTGTCAAAAATATCAGGAAGAGGTCATGCCATTCCGTGAAAGGAATGAAGAAAAAAGGTGCCAAGGTCAAGGTCATCATTAAACCCAGATTCTATTCCTAGCAGCCTAGCATTGAGAACCCTCCTAAATAAGGCCTCCACGGGGGAAAAAAAATCTCCAAATCACCCAGAAGAAATAACTTTCTACTCCATTAAATTACTACAGTATGCCTTCCAAGGAAAGGAGGGATTCTCTTACTGGAGGAAATGAAACCAAAACCCACCTGCAAAGAGCAACAATAAGAGTCAGTATTCGTGTAGTGCCTCGTGTGTTGAGCACTGGGACGGACAGTGCTAGTCTGTAGCTGTTCAACCTTCAACACAGGCAGTATAATTAGACACTTTTATTGAAGAGGGGAAATGTCTTAGAGAAGTTGTACAGCTTGTCCAAGGACACACACTTTAAGTGTGATGGCGATGCAATTCTAACCCAAAGCCTATCCAAGTTCAAAAGGGACAGAGACCTCAGGTTTTCTTTCCAATCCCATGTTTTGCCCCAAATTAGTGTCTTGAAAGATTGGACACAAACTCAATACAATTAGGGAGGATTCTGTGACAACAGGTTAATCTGTCAAGGATCGTGAACTACATCTGCTCTCTCCGCTTTTCAGGCAAGAAATGATGTAAATCTAAGGAGTCATTTTAGTGAAAAATGAACAATCAATATGTAAGGAGTATGTTGAATCCACCCTGATTTCAATGGTGAGGTGGAGGAAGTGAATGACTATGAATGTGTAAACAGGAACTTGCTCCTCTATACCCGCCCCCAACCTCAACCCCTGCCCCGCCCATACATGCTTTATTTCAGGTTTAAGGAATAACCAGGCCCATCAACAACACCAGCTGAGTTTGTAACCCACTTACCCTTCACATATCCCCAGATGATTAATTTCTACAAGAAGTTATTTTTTGCCTCATTTTATTTTTCACCGAGGGAGTGATCTCAAATCTCAGAGACTATAGAAAAGTTCTATCTAAAATAGCTATTTAGGGCTTCCCTGGTGGCGCAGTGGTTGAGAGTCCGCCTGTCGATGCAGGGGACGTGGGTTCGTGCCCCGGTCCGGGAAGATCCCACATGCCGCGGAGCGGCTGGGCCCGTGAGCCATGGCTGCTGAGCCTGCGCGTCCGGAGCCTGTGCTCCACAACGGGAGAGGCCACAGAAGTGAGAGGTCCGCGTACCGCAAAAAAAAAAAAAAAAAAGCTACTTAAATCTAAAATACAGATTTAAGATATAGTTCAGGGCAGCTGTCCAGCAGGAATTATTACAAATTCATCCGCAACAGACTTCTAAACAGCCAGCCCCAGTGATTTCTGTCGTTATCAGACCGATCCCACTGTAAGCCAACAACCAGAGGAAAATGCACTGGAGGTCTTCACCAAGGGCTACACAATCAGGCAAAATATAACTAATATCAAGATATTAAGTTTAGCTACTAATTTATGTCGACCCTTTTCTCAGCATTCTCTGGTTCCCTAGGGACTCTGAAATAGAAACAATGCCCAGAGCAGCAGTGACTTTCAAGGAAAGAGCCTTAGAATCAGGCGGCTGTCACTCATTAACTATGTAACCTCAGAAGTTACTTAATCTCTCTGAGCATCAATGGCCTTACTTGCAAAATGAAGATGCTTATGAATGGCTTCTTAGGTTGTCATAAAAATTAGGTGTGACATGTCAGGTAATGGTAACTAATGGTTATGAAGCACTTATGATGTGCCAGGTGCTGGATGAAGTAAGTACTGCTAGTAGAAAAGTAAACTGAGGCACTAGATTTAAGCCACTTGCCAAAATTCACATAAATTAGAAAGTCATAACAATCACATAATTAGAAATAGGATTGGAGCCCAGGCAATCAACACAACCCATGCTCTTACCCCCCCTAGGCTTTACTGCCTAATACGAAACTCTGCACTGAGTCATAAGTCACAGCTACAGTTATTGTTAACCTCTCTATACCACATAAAACGAGGTTATATAGAACAACTGAACACTCATGCCAAAGAATACACAATACCTGGGACATGAGTGCAAAAGTTCTCCTTCAACGATGCAGGCCTCTTTCTCGAGAAGTTCAGGGCAGTCCTCTCCGCCTCCAACAGCAACGTGCTTCACGTTCCGGCTCCTGCTTCTAAATCCTGGCGAGAGGCTCCCTGAACGGCACGTCTTGGAGCAGGGGCTCCAGGAGGACCACTCGGTGGTTTCGCAGTCTTTCGGCATGATGCAGGACTGGATGGTCACAGGCAAGGAATCTTGCGTGCAAAGGCTGAAGGAACAGAAACAGAAAACAGTAGGCCGTAGACTAAATGGGTACAACCGACATTATGAAGTGTCTATTCTGGATGAAAAGAAAAAGCCTGAAATCTGGGATAGCGCTCAAGTAGGAGAATTTGTTTTTTAAATGTTAGAGGCATCATGATAAAATACTGAAGGACATACATTTTAAGAATGAACGCTCTATTTCATCTGAAACTGTGAAGTTATTTCACTCTCGCAAGACACATGTGTAAGGTGAGTCCACATTGTACCTTGTCCAAAGCATCATCAGAAATAATGGAGGTTCTTCTCATGTGCTTTCACCTCTGATACAGCCTAGAGTTACCCTTCGTTCAGTGGTTCCTAGGTGTCACACACTGTCCTGTACTTCACAGGCACTTTCTTACAACAGTCTCTTGAGTATACATATTATGATGTCCATTTGTAGATGACAATACTTAAGGTCAGGAAGGCTAAATCATTTGTCTAAGGTCAAAGAAAGGTAAACTTAAGCTTTCGAGTACTATTCTGTCCATTCTTTTAAATACTGAGCGATTACAAAATAAATAAATGTGGTATTATGTTTCCCCGTACTGTTAGGCTCTGCGCATCAATTTCCTCATCTGCAAAACTGAAGTGCTTTCAAATACTAACAATGTAATTGGAAAACAGATAAATAAAAAGATAACATGATAATGTGATGAACTCAACATAACAGCACTTACAATGATGAGGAGAAAAACTGATGAGACAGTGATAGACCACCTGGGAAAGCTGGGGGTAGGGGTGAGGCAGGTTCTAAGACAGAAGGACATCTAAGCTGCATTTTAAAAGATTAATGGAAACTTCTCAGGCACGGAAAGAAGACTATTTTAACTCAAGGAAGTAGCATATTTGAAGCCCTGAGATAAAATTTGTGGGTATAGGAACCAGTGGTATGCTAGAGCTGGATTTACTGTTTAACAAGGACCAATCTGTAAAATTTTCAGGAATTTTGCAAGCCCGTTGATTTCATGTAAGTAGCTTAAAATTAGCCATGGTGGAAGTATTTACACTATAGAAACCAGCAAATGCCATAAATCAAGTCCCTTTACCCTACCCTGACCCCTTCAACCTCCAGAACTGGTGGTCAAATATTCACAAGCACACCAATGGGGGAAAGTAAAAGCCAACTTGTCAATTGTCATAAATGTGTCCATTTATGACACATAAAGCTCAAAGAGGAATGTGGATAAATATTAGGTATGTAGTTCTTCAAAAGGGATTTCTGGAAAGGCTAAGGAATTTGGATTTAATTGAGCATTAAATAATGTTAAAGGGAGAAAATCAGACTCACGTAGGGAGACAATATTTTGAGTATTATTGGCATTTTTTTCTTTTTTTCACTTTGTTGTTAGTATTTCCCTTATTCAGTCAAAGGCATCCATTACTTTGTGGAAGAAAAGGATAATTTTGACAGGAATGTAAATCAAAGAAAGGGTCAATGTTCAAACACTGACTTCCAAAATTGAGCCTATGAAACTTGGTGGAATAATACACAGGGTTTGGCAATAGTTCCTTTGTATGTGTTTAAAAAGAGAGAAGTATTAAAATGTTTCCAAATTTCTGACTTGGGAAAGTATGTAGAGTAAGGGAGCCACCAACAGAAATGGATTATAGTAGACAGTGTGCAGGGGAGAATGAAATACGTTCATATTTGGCCACAGTGATGAGTAAAATATAGTGAGATTTCCATACTGATATTCATCATGAAGCCATAGAGGATTAGTACGGCTTTCAAATTTCACAATGATATAAGATAAACCTTTGGTCCAATATTTTTTAAAAGTCTATTCAGATCATATTATCCTCTTCAAAATGAAAAAAGCAATGCACACCTCATTACCATCACTCACTCCAATTAGACATTTGGGGGGCCTGGGATCAAGAATAGGAAGAACCTCCCTTGAAAATGCCCCACATAAATCATAATGTATCATCACTGTACAATGTGGAGGAAAGAGGGAAGGCCCACCTATTTTTGGTTTATGATATAACAGAAAGCTGTTAAACAACAAGTTTCTACGTTTTGACATGTCAGAAATTATTATTGGCTGAGTTATGCCCCTCTCAAATTCATATGTCAAAGTCCTAACCTCCAGTGCTTCAGAATGTATCTGTACGTGAAGACAGTCTTTTAAATGTGGTCACTAGGGGTGGCTCCTAATCCAGTATGACTGGTGTCCTTGTAAGAAGAGATTAGGACACAGACACACACAGGAAGAGTATGAGAAGGCTTGGAGAGAAGACAATGGTCTACAAGCCAAAGAGAGGCCTTAGAAGAAACCAACCCTGCTGACACTTGATCCAGCCTCCAGAACTGTGACAAAGTTAATTTCTGCTGTTTAAGTTACAGTCTGTGGTACTTTGTTAAGGTAGCCCTGGCAAACGAAAACAGAACTTTAATAAAGTTTTTAATTTGTGTATGTTTTTAGATAAGGAGTTTTAATTTCTCGGAAGGATTTTCTTCTTCCTTTCCTAAAGAAGATCCCATACTATACAGTTCTCTGTCTACAGAAATAGTGGTTTGGTTCTTACCATTTCCTAGCTGTCACTCTCATCTTTACTGAACTGACTCTTCCTATTGGACCAGAAGAAGGGGTAAGATTCCAACAGTACAAGTACTTGCATGGAGTTGCAGGGATTAATCAAGGCTTTTTTTTTTTTTTGCGGTACGCGGCCCTCTCACTGTTGTGGCCTCTCCCGTTGCGGAGCACAGGCTCCAGACACGCAGGCTCAGAGGCCATGGCTCACAGGCCCAGCCGCTCCACAGCATGTGGGATCTTCCCGGACCAGGGCACGAACCCGCGTCCCCTGCATCAGCAGGTGGACTCTCAACCACTGCGCCACCAGGGAAGCCCTAGTCAAGGCTTTTGTAATTTTGAAAAGGGCTCCTAATTCTTGGAATTAGGAAGGGCATATATTCCACTGATTACATATTTACTTATTTTTAAAGTTATTTTTATTAACTTGCCTCCTTGGTTAAAAAAATAATAATAATAAAAGGTATGACATGGGGCCCTGGTCTAATGTGATCACTGAGATTTCTTTTTACCGAAATAGTGGAATAAGCACTAAATGGTGAATCAGAAATATGTGTCCTGAAATTTGCATCACAATACATTAGCACGACCTTAGTCTCATGGCTACTTAGTTTCATTATTTGCAGAAAAATAAAAAAAAGAATAATAAAATGTGATCTGCTTAGCTCCCCAAGTTACGGTACCCTTCAGTTCAAGTAGAATCACCTTATAAACTAAAGTCCAAAACAAACATTCCTGCCTTTACACAGAATTGGGACTCAATCTTTCCACAGAAGGTGGTAGCCCTTTTTAATAAAACAGACATATAGTGTTGATTTATCTTAAAAAAAAAAAAAAAAGAGAAGCTACGGTAATTAAACCTCCTTGAGATTTATAGAGTATGTTGTCATTTGTAAATTACTTCACAAGTATTCAACTGTAAAGGAAATCTTTGAAACCAAAAATAACTCCTTATTGTTACTTCCTCTGGAAATGTAAGGAAATCTCTTTACATACAAATTAAGGACAGAGCTCTTAAAAGATAAAAATCAACAGAAAAATACCCTCATTTCATTAACACTTCAATTACCACTTTAAAATAGTATAAAATGTCTCAAACATTCAGAAGAGTAGAGTAATGTAATAAACACTCTCATACTTTACTAGCAAAGGCTAACATTTACTTCAGATTTCATTAAATAACTAAAAAATGATAAATTCAGGTGAATTCCCTGTGTCTTTTGCAATCCCAGTTCCATCTCTCTTCCCCAGACACAGCCACTATCCTGAAATTGATTTTTAGTATGCTCCACCGCATTTTTATACTTTAACTAAATATGTACGTCTTCATAAATAGCATTCATTGTCTTGCATGTTTTTACAAGTCTTACTTAAATATTATTTTGTTATACATATTACTGTGGAAATTATTTTCCTCACTTAATATTATGACTTCTAGATCTAACCACGTTGATAAATGCAGATAATGTACCTTCATTTTTATTAGTGAGTAATATCCCCATGTGAATACAGGGCAATTTATGTATTCATTTTCCCTTTAGTACACCTTTTGGTTGTGCTTAATTTCTTATGATTCCACAGGATTATGTATTAAACCTTCTTTTACATGTGTGAGAGATTTCCTGAGTATTTTTGCCTGGAGTTAGGCCATAAATAGTCATGTAAACAAATATAATAGGTATTGTGGTATTTTCCCTTTCCTACATGCTCAAAATTCTTGGTTTTATCAGACTTATTTTTTCCAAAATATTGAGAAAGTGCACTTGGTTTTTCAGGTAACCACTGAGCTTTATTCATATTTTTCTCAAATCATTAGTGATTACTCAGATTTCCTATCCCATGAATTAATCATTCATATTGTTTGTCCACTATGGTAGGTGGACTAATGGTGCCCCCAAAATGTCCACATCCTAATCCCTGAAAGCTGTGAATATGTTACCTTACGTGCCAACATAAACTTTGCAGATGTGACTGTTAAGGATTTTGAGAGGAAGAGATGATCCTGGATTATTCAGGTGGGCCCAGTGTAATTATAAGGGTCTGTCGAAGAGGGAGGCAAAGGGGTCACAGACAGAGAAGTAGATATGATATCAGAATCAGAGGCTGGGATAATACATGACCCAAGGAATGTAGGCAGCCTCTAGAAACTGAAAAATGCAAGAAAACGGATTTCCCCCTAGAAGCTTCAGGGAAAAAAAAAAAAACAAACAAACACAGAATAATGTCTTCATTTCAAGATTTCTTAACTTTTAGGCTTCTGACCTCCAAAACTCTAAGATAATATATTTGCATTATTTTAAGCCTCTTAGTTTGCTGTAATTTGTTACAGAACCTGTAGGAAACTAATACATCTATCTTTCCATTTGGCTGCCTTTTTCTTATTGAATTTCATAAGTACACACAAACAGATGATGATGACAGTAAATAGATATACAGAGAGAAATACAGATTCTTTATAGTACCCTGTTGTTTTCTCTATATGCTACAAATAACTTTTCCCATAATTTTACTTTTAATTTTGTTGATAGTGTCTTTTTGTGGTACGTAACATTTTAGTTTGTTTTTCAGTCTTTCCCTTTATAGTTTGTGCTTTTTTTACCACAAACAAGATTTTTTCCCCATTCCAATGCCAAAAGTTGTGCTCTCATATTTTTTTCTTCTAGAAATGTTTTATATTTCCAATTTGACATTTGGCTCATCAGTCAAATTGATATATATTTTCATGTACTGCATTTTATAGGAAGGACCTCCTATTTTGGAAACATCAACATTAAACACATTTGTTCTTCTTGTTTAACCTACATAATTCTGATTTCCCCCCCCTATTTTCAGTATTCTTTTCTTTCAAAGAGATTTCCTCAAAATTATCTTCAGATCTTTTTTTTTTTTTGCATTTTATTTTGCTGACTTCATTATAATAGATCCCATTCATTGTCCCTTTTGAGGTATTTTCAGTACTTGAATGGCAGATCTGAGTTTTTCAGAGTATGTGTTTTATCTGCTAGTCTTCTCTTCTCTCTTCTTCATAACTTTCTTTCCCCTGACTTGCTCCTTTTGAGTTGCTTTGAGAAATGTTTCTTATACCTAAATTGGAGGCAAGTGTGATAGAAATTATGTAGCTCCTTATATTGGCAAAGGAGTTCAATATGGTTTAACTTTGTATAGAAGTTAGAATCAGCTATTGTTACATGTAATATTTCGGTTCAGGATTTGAACTGAAGGAAGGGAAGAAAGGAATGTGATTTTCACCTTTTTTAACAAATGTGAAAGAATCAGTTTTAAAAATTTCATAATAGTGAGTTGTTTGGCATTTGTTACATGTATAGAGAGAAGACTAATAATCTATATTTATAACTAAATCATTGAAACAGAAAAAGAATCCCATTGACTCTACTTTCTTACACTTTATTTTTCTTTCTATGTCCTCTTCAGATTTGGCTTCAGGACTTTGGTTTGTGCCGCTAGTTTCCCCTTCCCTCTTTTTTTCCCTTCATTTTGGAAATAAGTTTCTGTATATGTTGTAATTTTAACTACTTTGTTTTTTAATTAACCCTTTCTCACCCTACTCCTCCCCCCACTTCCCATGATAAATAATAACCACTGAATTTTCAGAATTTAAAAGTTAACTTTTTTTTTTCCATTTAAAGGTAAAAAATATTTGGAGCTAGCAGAGACAAAGTGAGAGGCTTGAACCTTGGTGAGCTCTAAAATAGATAAGATTATATTCATGAAAGAGAAATGTCAGTTACTTAGAGATGCAGTTTCTGACCAGTAAACTGTAGAGATTTGTTATAAACATTGTTCCCAGCCCATTACCAACATTTTTACTGTCTGTGAGAACTTAAGTGACAAAGTACTTCTTGGTAAATTCATGGGTCATTTGAGATGTTGAGTTACTTTAGATTTTTTTCAAATAAGTAAATAATATTCATGTAAAACACTGGAGAAAGAAAGAATAATGAAATGTGCTTGTCGATAGCAATACTTTTTTTTGTTGTTGTTGTTTTTTGTTTTGTTTGTTTTGTTTTTTTTTGTTTGTTTGTTTGCGGTACGCGGGCCTCTCACTGTTGTGGCCTCTCCCTTTGCGGAGCACAGGCTCTGGACGCGCAGGCTCAGCGGCCATGGCTCACGGGCCCAGCTGCTCCGCGGCACGTGGGATCTTCCCGGACGGGGGCACGAACCCGTGTCCCCTGCATCGGCAGGTGGACTCTCAACCACTGTGCCACCAGGGAAGCCCAACAGCAATACATTTTTTACTTTAAAGATTTAAAAAAGGTCTGTGACCTGTAATATTAATTATTAGAGTGCCCTCTCTTCTCCCTTCCCCTCCTCCCTTCTTCTCTCATCATTTTAATTGTTTGGCTTTTGGAGGCAGTATTGTCCCTTCTGACATGCCAAGGGCCACATGAAAGGGAAAAATATGTGCTTTGGTTCTGGCTTTTCGTTCCCACCATTTGCTCCTAATTGACTTCACACCTACTTGCCATCCTGCAATAGTACAAATCATGAATAAAAATAATTTTGATGTTTTGGAGTACATTAGGAGAATATGAGTTTTATTTCCTATCATTCCCATCATATCTCTGTTAAGATACAGGTATAAGGATAGAAATGGCTGGTGGTTTGTTTTTTTTCAAATTGGTAATACAGGAAGGTTTTCACAAAAATACGTAAGATAATTAGTGAAACTTGTATCTAGAGCACTTAATAGTCTCTGTTTTCAATTTGATTCTTGATTTCATTTTTCTCTGGATTATACTGGCCTCCTACAGCTATTACTGAATTACTTTACAGAAATAAGCTGGTTTATTTCTGGTGGAAAGCTACAGTGTCTGTTGAGTTCCAGATTTGAACATTCTTTGTAAATAGTTGTCTGCATGGATTATGATAAAGGAGATGCTACCAATGAAATAGAAAACGAACTAGATGGTATAAGACTGTGATCCTCATGACCACTCTAAAAGGCACTTCCATGCGTAAGTCATAAAGGCCATATTCACTGAATGCACTGCCAATGCCCCATTTTTATGCCTGTGACTCAACAAAGGTCTTTTCAGTTTATAGAAGCAGTTTGGGGTTTGTATTTACAACTTCCTTGATGGTTACCTGCATGTCCATTGCTGGCAACGGACTTTGTCATTAAAATCTGACTCCTAGGTTAAGGGAGCTACGCTGTGGTTTATTCTTTACTTACCTGGATAAACTAACTTGTAATAGAAATGTACTTTGGTTAATTCTGAAATGTGTCAATTTTTGAATAATCAATCTTAAAAGCAATACAGAATTGTGATTTATTAATTTTAAATTAAAATGTTCACATGTTGTTGCAAGAAAAATTATATCTGAATCAAGATTCATGGTTTTTTTTTAATAACTGCCTTTTGTATTTACCTTTTTGTCATTACTTTAGGGTGAAAATTCCCATTTAAATCTAAAAATCAAACTTTTTATTAATTATTTTGCTAACATATTTTGTAAGTTTTTAATGCCCAATATTTCTTTCTTATTTCCTACTTATTTATTTTTAACATTACCCGGCTTTTATTTCATGAATGAATATTCAATATCTTTGACAATATTAAATGTAACCTTTGTTTTTACTTTCATGATCCTTTGCTCTTATGGATTAGAATGAAGTATCACAAGCACAGATTGGAAGCTCTTTGATCACAGGTGGGTCTCATCAAATGGTAAGCATTTCTGTTGGCTGATTATGCGGAACTCAGACCATTTTATTGGAGACCCTCAAATGTTGGCCTCCATCAGTCTTTATTCTTTAGTTCATGTTTTTCCTAAGATAAGAACTCTCCTATCTCTTGTACTATGTGTATAGAGCTGGCTGTCAGCTTTATGAAAACTGATTGGAGAAAAAGCTGTCAGGACACTCTCACAAACTATGGACAGATTTTCACTTAACCTGCATGTTCACAGGATGATGTTTCACACACTATGTTCTGCAGGTAAGGGAGTAATTTTTAGGCACACTGAACACATTTTTAATCAGAGCTGCTTACTACTACCTATAATTCTTAAACCTTCCAAGAATCTTGTACTAGAACAGAATAGGCTATACTGTGGTAACAAATAAACCCTGAAATCTCAATGGTTTAACAAAATAAGTGTTCATTTTCCCTTCACAAAGACTTTGATGCAGGTTATTCAGCCCTCTTAGAAGGCTCTTTTCTACCTGAAGGCTTAAGGACCCAGTTTGTAGCCATCTTAAAAATTCACCATCTAGAATACATGGCTTCCACGTTCACCATTAGTTAGAAAGGTAGAGAGAGCAGAAGGATGGCCCAAAGTGATTTATGATTTTACCCTAGATATGGCTTATGTTACTTCTGTCCACATTGCATCGGTCAGATCTCAAGTCAAATGGCTCCGACATAAGTGCAAAGCGGACAGTGAAATATCTTTCTATGTGCTGTGAAAGAGGCAAAAATGTGATAGGCAGGGCTTCCCTGGTGGCGCAGTGGTTGGGAGTCTGCCTGCCGATGCAGGGGACACGGGTTCGTGCCCCGGTCCGGGAAGATCCCACATGCCGCAGAGCGGCTGGGCCCGTGAGCCATGGCCGCTGAGCCTGCGCCTCCGGAGCCTGTGCTCCACAACGGGAGAGGCCACAACAGTGAGAGGCCCGCGTACCGCAAAAAAAAAGAAAAAAAAAACTTGTGATAGGCAAATGGGTGTGTGTCTGGTACAGCTGTGTCATGTAAACTGATTTGCTCCTTGCAGATCTTCCAACTGAAGGGGAGCATTCAGCTTTTTCTACTCTGCTAGGTAAATTACCACTCATTCATCTACTTTCCAGCTCCCCAAATTCATTGAACTTTCTTTTTAGCTATTATATCCTTTCGTGTTATATTTGTCCTTGAGAGTTCATGCCTTTTTTATTACTTTACTGTTATTTAAGTGAGGTTCCAGAATACAGCAGTAATAAATGATTATGTTCAGTTGCCACCTTTAACCAGAAACCCTAAAAAGTTCTTTGAGAAAAAGCTTTGTGAAAGCACATAATGATCTCATCTATAAATAAACAAATTTCTACAGAGCTAAATCTGCCCTACGCATGGAAAAAAATACTGGTTAGAAGTAATTAAAAATGGATGAGTAAAGTTTTGAATTGTGAAAGAATTTTCATTTCCATTATACTTGTTCTAAATTATGTAATATTTGTTTATAGAATTTAGTACTTCCAAAATGTGCTTTACAGTTAAAAAGTTATTTTTATAGAAGTAAAATTGCAACCAACTAGGAAAGTACTTTAGCAACCTTTATAAAACTGTGGGTCATTCAAAAGTACAGTTATTCCAGTCATTTAGCAAAAATACTGCTATCCATATGGTAGCAGCTTACCCAAATTATAGCATAATAACAAGGGAACAGTTGCTTCTAGAGCTTACGTATTCTAACTTAGAGAATGATTGCAAGATCACACCATGAAAATAACACCAGGGAATAAAATGTGAATGGTGAAATGAAGAGAAAAGAACCAGAACCTAGATAGGCTTAAGAGAGAACAGATTTGGGAAATCAGATATAATATATGTTATTTATTTAAATGATTTTGACTGCAAAGTGGTAGCATTTTTCTGCCATAAATCAACCTAATAGGAATATCTGAGAAAAACAAGAATAATAACTTGAAGAAGGAAAACATGCACATACCAAGGTTTACGTGAAATCCCTGGCTGCTTTAGAAACTAGACTAAAAGTAAGCTGCCTACTATATATATGATTCAGCAAGTGAAGACATTGGAATAAAAGGTGAGTTTAAAAATTTTTTTCTGGAAGACAATTTTGAAAATTTAAGAAATAATTTCAAATTACCAAGAAAAATATTAAGGATTACTGAGAAATTTTAGCTGGAGGATTATGAGTTTCCTTTTCTAAACTCCCTTCATGGACAAAGTAGCCTGAGGTAATTTATGTCTTATATGACAAAAAATATTTATATTATGTTAGAATTTATAACTAATGGGGGCCTCTGATTGAGATATACAAACTTTTTCCTTCTAATTCTCAATAAAATAAAACTGAGCTATTAAAATGCCCCTTGGGACTTCCCTGGTGGTCCGATAGTATATCTGCCTTCCAATGCAGCAGATGCAGGTTCAATCCCTGGTCATGGAACTAGGATCCCACATGCCGCGGGGCAACTAAGCCCACATGCCACAACTACTGAGCCCGCGCACCTCATCTAGAGAGCCCACGTGCCACAAACTATAGAGCCCACGCATTCTGGAGCCCGCACACCACAACTAGAGAAGAGCCCGACTGCTGCAACAAAGAGCCCGTGCACCGCAATGAAAGACCCCACATGCCGCAACTAAGACCTGACACAGCCAAAAAAATAAAGAAAATAAATATTAAAAAAATAAAATAAAATGCCTCTTAATGTTTTATTTTGATTTATACCATTTTAAATTGTTCAATAGATAATAAACCTAAAATCATGCACTAAAGCTAAAATAGCAATATGAAATTATATTTTAAATATGCTGTTCAGTTGCTTCTGTAGGATAGAGAGATTTTTCTATGGATAAAGAGATAAGTGCACAGATATACTACATATTACTTTCCTGAGAAGAAATATCCTTGAGTGATATTATATCAAAATGGAATGCTTTTAGTATTGTCCTCATTTCCTGTTACCAGAAAACATTATTCAACAGAGATTTAAAATGCAGTATAAGTCTCAGAATAAAAGGGATTCTATCTTCTCCAAATTTCTTAGAGTACTAAGAATATGTTGATACATATTTGTGAATGCTTAGAGATGAAAGCAATATCAGCAATCAATTGAAGGTCTTAGCAGCTACCTTCAATTTACAGAGAAGTACACTGATGCCCAAAAATGCTATGTGACTTTCTAATGGGCACACAGCAAAAAATTACAGAATGTCCAAGACTAAAATTAAATTTCTCTGCCTTTTAGGCCAAAATTATGTTTACAGTTAATCCATGTGAGAGCTCTTCTTCTTAGAGACTCAAATTTATGACCTGAAAGTTGCATTAAAAAAAAAAGCCTATCTTGACTTTCAGGTTTGGAGAACATTGGCAGTTGCCTGACTCTGAATTTCTCCTACCACCATTACCTCCCCAAAAATAATAAGAGTAAAACAAACCACACATTACCCTTGTGTTCACCGTTACTGGATAAAGAGAACACACACACACACACACACACACACACACACCCCTTCAGATCACAAGTAAGTAGAAAAACACTCTGACAGACTACCCACTGACCTCCTTCAGATGCAGTTTACTAGGTGTGGAAAGTAGAGGAGAGGCATCCTAAAAGAGTCTTATAAAAATTACTACAGAAATTATCATACTAAGTGAAGTAAGCCAGACAGAGAAAGACAAATATCATATGATATTGCTTATATGTGGAATCTAAATAAAAAGGATACAAATGAGCTTATATACAATACAGAAATATACCCACAGACACAGAAAACAACTTATAGTTACCAAAGGGGAAAGGGGCAGGGAGGGATAAATTAGGAGTGTGGGACTAACAGATACACACTACTATATATAAAATAGATAAACAACAAGGATATAGCACAGGGAACTATACTCAGTATTTTGTAATAACCTATAAAGGAAAAGAATCTGAAAAAAAATATATATATACATATGTATAACTGAATCGCTTTTCCATACACCTAAAACTAACACAACATTGTAAATCAACTATATTTCAATTAAAAAAAAAAGACTACAGAGGAGTTAAAAACTTAGATGAATCAAAGACAAATCTTTTCCAGAAAAAGTAAGTTAACCAAACATCAAAACACAAAATACAGGTCAGAAATTGGTAGTCCTAGCACACATACAGAGGAGGGCCTTGAAAGTGTGCAGGACTGGAAGTGGCAGTCTTGGAGAAGCATACCTTTGGAGGATAATCATATATAGAGAGGATGGCTGGTAGTCCATAGAGATGACACAGTGAAGGAAAGGAAGGAAATAGTGGAGGAAATTAAGAATGCTATACAAACAAAGGTGAAATAAGACACACCTGGGACTTCCCTGGCAGTCCAGTAGTTAAGACTTCTCCATGCAAAGCAGGGGGTGCGCATTTGATCCCTGGTCAGGGAGCTAAGATCCCACATGCCTTGTGGGCAAAAAACCAATACATAAAACAAGCAATACTGTAACAAATTCAATAAAGACTTTAAAAAATGGTCCACATTAAAAAAAAAAACAAGGCACACCAATCTTTCCCCACCACCACTACAAGCAATAAGGTCCATAAATGACACGTCACAAAAGATGGCAGTACTCACAGAAGAGGACGTTTTCGAAATATGAACTGTGTTCAGGAAATGAATGAAAACAGAAATAAAGCAGACTACAGCCATTGAAATTTACAACAAAAAATCAGAAAGTGTGAAAGATTTTCTGCTGGTAAGAAATATCCTCTAAACAACCAGAAACGGGCTTCCCTGGTGGCACAGTGGTTGAGAGTCTGCCTGCTGATGCAGGGGACACGGGTTCGAGCCCTGGTCTGGGAAGATCCCACATGCCGCAGAGCAACTAGGCCCGTGAGCCACAACTACTGAGCCTGCGCGTCTGGAGCCTGTGCTCCGCAACGAGAGGCCGCGATAGTGAGAGGCCCGTGCACCGCAATGAAGGGTGGCCCCCGCTTGCCGCAACTAGAGAAAGCCCTTGCACAGAAACAAAGACCCAACACAGCAAAAATAAATTAATTAATTAATAAACAACCAGAAACAAAGTACTGATAGAAAAATACTGTCATTCAACACACAAAACTGCAGTAAATATCCTCAAATAAACATTGAAAGATATTAAAAGAAAACAACCTAATTTGAATCAGAAATACAAAAACTAAGACCACAATGGATTTAAAACAAGATATAAAATGAGAATTCACTGAACTCAGGAAGAACACAGAAGGAAAAAAATCATTTAAAAATGAATACCGAATTACAAGATGCCCAAGAAAGAACAAATTCCAATGAAAATACAATATAGGGTGCTGAAGGAAAGTAGGGGGGGAAAAAAAGAGAAATAAGATGAAATAAAGAAGTAAAATGGGTCAGAGAAAGTAGGAACATAGGCAGAGATGTCCAACACACATATTAGATATGCCTGGGAAAAAAGAAGTCAATACACTGGAAAAAGCTAATGTTTACAAATATAACCCCCCCAAAAAACCTTTCCAAAAATAAAAGAAGATTGGAATCAATACATTTAAAGGACCCATCAGGTACCCTGGAAATCTGACCCAGAACAATCAACTGCAAGACACATACTAGTAAAACCATTAAACTTTAAAGATAAACAATCAGGTTTTCAGGCAAAAAGATGAAATAACTTACAACTACCAAAACATTAACTGGCAACAGACTTTTCAAAAACAACATGTAAATCAAGACTACACTGGAGTAGCAATTTTCAAGAAAAGTAAAGAGAAAATGTGAACTAAGAATATTATATCCTGCTAAGCGGTTCTTCAAATAGTTTTTAATCTGCCAAATTCAGGAAATACTGTACACGGTGACTTTACATAGGAATCTACTGGATGTTGAGCTTCATCCAACCAAAGACAACTTGTAAAGCTGTGGCAAAAGAACTGACCTTAGGCATTTCATATATATAACTGTAAAGCTAAGACTACAATGAGAGTGGGATCATGGGTAGAATAATATATAAACGCTACATGTTCTGACAAGTAGAAAGAATTCACCTAAAAGATGAAAGGATAAGAGAGAGAAAAAATGGGGAGGTAAAATAAAATTAAAGGTCTCAGTTGGGAGTCATTTAAAACTGATATAACACATAATAATAGATTAGAAAAATGGGAGTGAAGAGCACTATAAAAAGTTTTAATACAAAGATAAACCCTAAAATTAGAATGTACCAGAAAATATGTAAAAGTAAAAGCTATACACCAAACAAAAATACAATTAATATGATATTATATATACTGCAACTTAATCTAAGATAATATGATAAAATGAGATGAAACATAAGTCAAGTCCACAAATGTGAATAAACTTAATTCATTTATTATAAGAAATTTAATGTTTACATTGACTCAGGAAGCAAAACCCAACTCCACACTGATGCTGAATATGAGACGTACCTAAAGTGTGATGATTAAAAAGGCTAAATATAAAGGGATAGAAAAATATTTTTCAGGAAATTGAAAACAGTAAGAATGCACATGTTGTAATCCTAATATCAGACAAAGTAAAATTAGTCAAAAAGATTAGAAGAAACAAATAAGGATACTTTATAATGCTAAAAAGCTACATTCCACAATGAAGATATGGCACCAAATTATACCAACAGCCATGCATAGAAAAAATATAGAAGATACAGGAGAAAAAGAAACACACTAATAATAGGAGAATTTAACAACCATTTTCAATGTAAGTCAGGCTTGGCAGACAAAATATAAGGAAAGATATAAAAAACCTACAAGGTATAATCAATAGGTACACATACATCAAACAATTCACACCAGTAACAGAGAATATACTTTCTTCTTAAGTGAACATAGAGCATTCATAAAGACTGATAACACATTATAACACAAAGAAAACATCAGTAGGTTCTATAATGTAGAATTACTATAAACAGCAATCTGCTTACAATGCAAATAACTAGAAATTAAAAATAAACAAAAACAAAACAAAAAGCCCTTTCTATCTGGAAATTAAAATATCTTGCATCAAACACATCTTGGGTGAAAGAGGAAAAACAAAAAGAATCTATAAACATTTTTAAATAAAATGATGATAAATAAAAACACTACATGTTCAGAATCTCTGGGATCCATTTAAAGCAGATATCAGAGGAAAATTGATAACCCTAAACATGCATGTCAAAATGAATAAAGATAAATTAATTAAACACCCTATCTAAAATCCTAGAAAAAGAACTAAAATAAACACAAAGTAAACATAAAGAAGTAAATAATGTAGATAACATAAAGACAATAAAGTAAAATCCTGTTTTTTGTGGGGGTTTTTTTGGTCAACCAAATAAACAAACCATTATTTTAAACAAAACTGAAGACAGAAACATGCATATATAAAAATAAAAAATGACACAGGATAAATAACTCTTTGTACAGGATATACACCAACTGATATAAATAAATTTGAACATCTGGAGGAATGAGTCATTTCTCTTAAGAATATAGCCTATCAAAATTATTCCCAGTATGAACAGATTAGTCTCCATAGAAAAAAATAGAGAAAGTTTTCAAAGAAATACCTCACAACAAAGCATCAGGTCCAGCTGGATTCACAAAGAAATTCTACCAAACTTTTAGTGACCAGATGGTCCCAAAGCTATATTAATTGTTTAGAACATAGAAAAATCAAGGAAAACTTCCATATCATTTTTATAAAGCGAGTATAATAATATCTCAATGAGATAAAAAGAGCAAAAAAAGAAAGAAAATGACAAATGAAAAAATGGTTCAGTATTCAAAAATATATTGATATAATTCACCATATCAATAGGTTCAAAGAAAAATATCATATGATCATCTGCAATGACACTCAAAAAGCCTTTGACAGAATTCAATATTAATTCCTAACACAAACTCTTGGCAAAAACAGAAATGGATGGATACAGCCTGAATATGATTAATTACACACACAGACACACACACTTGTGACAGGGAGAATACCACTCCCCCAAAAGGTCCATACTTTAATTCTCAGAACCTAAAGGTATTTTGCATATGTGATTAATTAAGAATCTTCAAACGGGAAAATGACCCTGGATTATCTTGGTGGCCCCAGTGTAATCTCTAGGTTCCTTATAAGTGAAAAAGCTGTGCAAGAGAGTGTGGGTCAGGGAAATCTTTCAGACAAGATCTGAAGAAACGACACTGCCAGCCAGAGAACACAAGCAGTCTTTAGAAGCTGGAAAAGGCAAGCAACCAGATTCTCCACTAGAGCCACCAGAATAAAGCAGCCTGCTGAGAACTTAATTTTCTTCCAGTGAGATCCATTCCAGACTTCTGATCTCCAGAACTGTGAAATAATAAAGGTATTGTTTTAAGCCACTAAGTTTGTGATAATTTGTTATAGCAGTAACAAAAACTAACAGATACCTCAATCTTAAAACCAGAATCTTACTTAATGGGAAAATTCTGGAGGCATTCTCAATGAGACTTGAAAAAGGGAAGAATGCTCACTGTGTTCACTACTATTTAATATTTTTTCTGAATTCAATACACTAGACTAGAGAAAACAATGAGAGGCATGATATTAGAACAGAAGATCTAAAACTCTCTGTGTTTACTGATAACATGATATTATATTTGAAACTGACTAAAAAATAAATGATAAAAAATACTCAAATAAAAGAATTCAGTAAGCTACAAACTATAAAATTAGTATATATAAATCAACAGCATTTTCTGTTAACTACTTAGTGAATACAACAGATGACAAAACATCTACAGTAGCAACAAAAATATAAAATACTTAAAAAAACAACTTAAGAGTTGTTCAAAATTCCTATAAACAAAACTATAAAACACTAATAGACACAAAAATAGATTTGAGGGACCTCCCTGGTGGTCCAGTGGTAACGAATCTGCCTTCCAATAGAGGGGATGTGGATTTGATCCCTGGTCAGGGAACTAAGATCCCACATGCCACAGGGCAACTAAGTCCGCATGCCACAGCTACTGAGCTCACACGCCTCAACTAGAGAGTCTGTGTGCTGCAAACTACACAGTCCACACACTCTGGAACTCGCGCCACAACTAGAGAAGACAAAACCCGCATGCCACAACTAGAGAGAAGCCCCTGCGCCACAACAAAAGATCCCGCATGCCTCAGTGAAGATCCCTCATGCCACAACTAAGACCCGATGCAGCCAAAAAATAAAATAAATAAATAAATCTTTAAAAAATTGATTTGATACAAATGAAAAGACATTCCTTGCTTTTAATTATGATCTTTCAACAGCAAATGTTAGTTCTTTGTACTATTAGAAGTTAGATTAAGAAAGCAAATCCCATTTACAATTGCATAAACAAGAATAAAATGCCTAGGAAAAATTTTAACCAAGGAGGTGAAAGACCTGTATAACGTACTATTAGACATTAATAAAAGAAATTGAAGAAGACATAAATAAATGGAAAGATATTCCATGCTAATTGATTGGAAGAATTAATATTATTAAAAAGTCCATACCACCCAAAACAATCTATAGATTCAATTCAATCTCTATCAAAATTCCAACAGTATTTTTCACAGAAATAGAACAAACTATCCTAAAATTTATATGAAACCACAAAGGACTCCAAATAGCCAAAGCAATCCTGAGAAAGAAGAACAAAGTTGGAGGCATCATGTTTACTGATTTATAACTATATTACACAAATATTGTAAGCAAAACAGTATGGTACTTGCAGAAAAACCGACGCACAGATCAATGGAACAGAATGGAGAGCCCAGAAATAAACCTCCACCTATATTATAAAAAGAGAGAGCCCAGAAATAAAATTACATCTATATGGTCAATTAATTTACAACAAAGGAGCCAAGAATATACAGCGGGGAAAGGACAGTCTCTTCAATAAATGGTGGTGGGAAAACTGGACAGCAGCTTGCAAAAGAGTGAACCTGGACCACTTTCTTACACCATATACGAAAATTAACTCAAAATGAATTAAAGATTTGAATGTAAAACTTGAAACCATAAAACTCCTAGGGAAAACAAAAACATAGGAGTTGACATAAGTTTTGACCATGACTTTTGGATTTGACACCAAAAACAAAAATAAACAAGTTGGACTACATCAAACTAAAAAGCTTCTGCACAGAAAAGTAAACCATCAACAAAATGAAAAGGCAACCTACTGAATGGGAAACAATATTTACAAACCATATATCTAATAAGAGGTTAATAGCCAAAATATATAAAGAACACATGCAATTCAATAGCAAAAATATAAGCAATCCAAATAAAAAATAGGCAGAAAATCTGAATAGTTATTTTTCCAAAGAAGGCATATAGATGGCCAACAGGTACGTGCCAACAGGTACATGAAAAGCCACTCAACATCAGTAATCATTAGAGAAATGCAAATCAAAACCACAATAAGATATCGCCTCAGCCTGTCAGAATGGCTGTCATCAAAAAGACAGAATAACAAATGTTGGCAAGGATGTGGAGAAAAGTGAACTTTTGTGCACTGTTGGTGGGAATGTAAATTTGGTGCAGTCACTATGGAAAGCAGTAGGGAGGTTTCTCAAAAAATTAAAAGTAGGTGTATCATATAATCCAGCAATTCTACTTCTGTGTATCTATCTATATTTTATATTTTATGTATAATATAATATGTTACATATATATAACGGAATATTATTCAGTAATAAAAAGAATGAAATCTTGCCATTTGCAACAATATGGGTGGTCCTTGAAGGCAATATGCTAAGTAAAATAAGTCAGAAAGACAAATACCATATGATCTCACGTATACGTGGAATCTAAAACAAAACAAAACAAAACAAAAAACCAAACTCATAGATACAGAGAACAGATTGGTGGTTACCAGAGGTGGAAAGTGAGGGGAGAAATGGGTGAAGTAGGTGTAAACATCCAGTTTTAAAATAAATAAGAATGGGGATATAATGTACAGCATAGCGACTATAGTTAATAATAATACTGTACTGAGTATTTGAAAGTTGCTAAGAGAGTAGATCTTAAAACTTCCCATCACAAGAAAAAATATTTCTGTAACAATGTACAGTGATGGATGTTAACTAAACTTATTGTGATTATTTCACAATATACACAGATATTGAATCATTATATTGTATACCTGAAACTAATATGTTATATATCAAATATATTTCAGTATTAAAAAATAAAGGGACATATATTATTAAAAAATGTTAGTTCTTCCTATGTTAATTTATAAATGTAATATAATCATAAGAAAAATTCCAATGAGCTAGTTTTATTGAGCTAGACAAATTGATCATAAATTTTATGATCAGGAATGATTATCTTTCAAGTAAGCTAGGAAATACAGAAAAAGAATAGTTATAAGAAAGGACTACCCAATCAGGTATTAAACTATTAAATTATGTTAGCAAAGCCCCTCTAATTACAATAGTGAGGGACTGGCTCATAAATAGACAAACAGAATAGAAGTCCAGTAAGAGACCAAACTATATATAGATATCTAATACACGATAAAGATGGTATCTCAATTACAGGGTCAAAGAGAGAGCTTTTTTTATAAATGGCATTGGAACACTGGAAAGACTTTTGGGAAAAGATAAAATTAGATCCATTCCCCACACCATATATAAGAACACAGTGTAAATTGATCAAAGACTCAAATATAAAAACAAAATTAGGCACACACTAGGAGAAACTATGTTATATTTAAACTGGATGTGTAAAAGAACATGACTAAATTTCCAAATGCAGTAAATTAAATAGAGAGACCAATATGACTATTAAGAAAAATTTTTTTTAACTTTTGCATAATAAATATTACCATAAGCAAAGTCAAAACCCAAATTGCCAACTAAGAAACAATGTGAGAACACATATCCCAGATACAAGGCTAATATCCCTAACTACAAAGACTGGGAAATGAGAGCCGAGACAAAACTTCCTATAGAAATATAGGCAAACAACATAAACAGGCAATCAGCAAAATGATCTAGAAATATGGCCCCTGAATACATGGGCAAATGTTCAAATTCACACATATTAAGAGAAATGCAATTATGATACCATTTCTCATATTTCAGATGTTAAAAAATTTCAAAAGCTTGACAATACACTCTCTTTTTATAAACTTGTTGATGGAAATGTAAGATGGCATCACTCCCACAAAGGAGAATTTGGCAATATCTAACAAAACTTGTATGTATTTATCCTTTTACCCAGCAATCACACTTCTAGGAATTTATCTTGAAGATATACTTGCAACAACATCAAAATATATGATCAGAGTTTATTTACTGAAGAATCATTTGTAATTGAAAAATACTGGAAACTACCAAGATGGCCAAGCATAGGAGTTTGTTCAAATAAGCTATGGTGTAGAGTCAGCAAAGTACTATGCAAATGTAAAAAAAAAAAAAATGAAGAAGACCTTTAATAACTGATGTGGAGCAATTTCCAGGAAATAATATTAAGTTTAAAAAAATGCCAAAGAGATTAGATAGTATGCTCCTTTGTGCAAGAAAGAAGAGAAAGTATAAGAAACACAAGGAAGATAAACTAGAAAACAAGAAAATGCATTATCTACCGTATTGAGGACGGAGTAACACTTCTCTGAATTTAACTTTATGTATACATTTGGCTTTAGAAACATGCTAAAATTAAATATATTTTTTAATTAAAATAGATATTAAATATATTTTTTAATTAAATCAAAGATGAGGAGGGAAAAAAATCTAAAACTTAAGGAAAACTGGAAAAAAGAACAAAAAGTCCTCTATTCCCATTCCCACCAACACAACAAAAGCAACAAGATATTCTCTACTGTTTTCAAAGAACGACGTATGAAAATAACGTTTTTGTTTGGGGTCTGCATGTGTTTGTGTCTGGGGAGTTATAAGAATAGAAAATTTCTTTCCAAATCTACTATGGCAGCAGAGATAAAAAGCAAACAAAGTAGTAATGCTATTTGACCTTCAGGAATGATGCTTCTTTTATGGTCTTAAAATTTACTATCAGGATTTCCTTTCAGGGGAAATCACAGAGTATTCAACTATAGTGGTCTGAGAATTCAAGGTATGTTTAACATGTACCAAATGATCACAGGGCTTAAAAGATTGTCCATGTTCCCCTATACTAAAAGTAAAATTCATTCATCTAAATTTTATTCATCCAAACAATAAATAGGAATCATTTTCCTACTCATATAAACAGATTGCCTAGTCTACAGCTAAGAATTCCTAACTCAGATATCCTCCTACTTTAAAAAAAAAAAAAAAAGAAACAGTGAAACAAAACAAAAAAACTGAATAGAAAAGACTACTTCATTTCATGAAGTTAAGGCGTGGTAAAATTTCAATAACAGCATCACTCATGATCTGAGAAAAAGAATGGCTGTAGGACAGCTATGTTAAAATGTAATAATGGAACCTCAGAGAAAGTCCTGTCAAAATAAAAGAAAAAATAGGATATGCAATAAGACAATTAATAGATCTTTAAACCCAAGAGGCAAATCAATGATGAGGGAGAAGAGTGGCGCCAAGAGTAATACAAACTGCCTACCACATTGCAAATAGAACTGTGAAGGGAAAATTGCTTGAGGTGATTATCAAAAGTTACAGTAATCAATGAGAGAGCTACTACAGGGCATCAATTAAAGCTCTGTGGTGTCCTAGATGAAGAAAGTGACTTTCCAGCAAGGCACAAGCAGGAG
This sequence comes from Phocoena phocoena, assembly GCF_963924675.1. Taxonomy (NCBI): domain Eukaryota; kingdom Metazoa; phylum Chordata; class Mammalia; order Artiodactyla; family Phocoenidae; genus Phocoena; species Phocoena phocoena. The sequence goes on along the minus strand of NC_089225.1, from coordinate 22,828,972 downwards.
CTTGCATTATGGAAGTAAAGACGAGGCCCTCCTATTCTAAATGCTAGGACAACCAGCCATTGCCATAATCGAAATAGAGGAAGCAAAAGGACATTTGTCCCTACAGTATCACAGAGTCTACCAAAAGGAAAGCGATCTAAAGGTGCATACAAGTACAGAGTAAAAGGAATCTGTACTTGAGGATAATTTTTACCTACTAAGGGAAACAAAGTTCATCCTAGAAGTCAACAGTTACACAAAAATGACAATGTTTTCTTGAATGAATGAGACCCACAAAAAGAAAAATGTATACTTTTTAGAGTTGGATTTGAGCCTTTTTAGCAAAATCCTGTGGACTATGTTCACATAGTTCATCAGGTTTGATAGAAATAAGACAATATTGTCAACAACTCAACCACACAGTTGTCAAGGATAACGTTTCTGTTTATTGCAGTGGAAGGTAGAGGAAAAGAAATGTCCCCACTGAACACCATATTTTCCTAGTAACTCTAATAACACCATATTTCCCTAGTTTGTGAGTAATTTTATAATTCTTTGCTGGCTGAATGGAATGAATAGTATAGATTTCATGGAAAAATGGTTTTAAAATTTTGCTTTAGCTCGACATGCTGCCTAGTACTCTAAAGAGAACAGGGTGACTTCTGGCTCCCATTTCAGCATGTAAGCAGCTTAGAAGGGATCACTTCAGTCCCTACAACAAGACTGGACAAACTGAAAATCAACAACGTTTCTTAGATGCATCAGAGAACTGTAGTCATAGGGCAGATAACTGCTCCAGAAATTGGAGAGGCAAAGGTAGATAAAGAGTATCACACATTACTATTGCAGGAGCATCCCAGGAGCAGAAACTGCCACTGGAGCCAGTGGCACGGTAGAAAAACTTGAACTGAAATTGACAAATTACTGGTGGTTCAGTATGGACAAGCTTTTCAGCTAAAAACTCTGGGGGACGGGGGGGCAGTTCTGTTAAAGAGTCCACATTTTCACGAGTATCACCTCCAGAAGTCCTACCAGGTTATCACAGTGAAGACAAACATCTCTTCATGCTTCCAGCAGGGGAAGGGAAACCTAGCTATTCTGAAATACATCCAGAGAATTCTTAAAAAGGTCTGCCCACAAAGGAAACTATTTTACCAAAGCCTAACCAACTGGGATTTTACCAGAACCTAATGGACCTGGGGGGAGGAAAATACGCAACTCCAGCCCCCTCTAGCCTTCCTGTTTTACCTAAGTGGGGAGGACGAAATGAGAAGTATTTGTGAAGACCTTATCGCAGGGGCACATGTTCAATAAAAGATTGAGACCTAGTCACAGGACTATAAAACACTTCCCCTCTCCTCAAAATTTGACATATCATCAGTAAGTCTGTTGCACAATAAAAGGAGATTAAAACAGAAAAAAACTGTATGTCTCAGACTTTATTTAGGAAGAATTCTCTAAGTAATCCCCCCCAAAAAAGGAAGGAAAAGGAAAATAAAAACAAGGACACCAGAGGAAAATTTTAGCCTTTAACACCTATAGCAGTAGCAAACATAGCCTAAGTCCTAGCTAGATAAATACAAAACCTCACACTAAAAGCCTATTTATCTCCATTCCTTATACCCAATACATCATATCCAGCTTTCAACAAAAGATTACAAGGTATACTAAAAGACAAAACACAGAGTTTGAAAAGACGTAGGAAGCATCCAATTCAGAATCAGATATAGCACAAATTTTGGCATTATCATGCTGGGAATTTAAGACAACTAGGATTAATATGCTGAAGGCTCTCTAATGTAAAAAATAGACAATATGAAACCAAAGATGGGTATTATGAGCATAGAGAGTGAAATTCTATGAAAGAATCAAAAGGAAATGATAGAAATCAAAAACACTGAAACAAAAATGAAGAATGTCCCTCAATAGACTGGACAGAGCCAAAGAAAGAATCACTGAGCTTGAAAAAACATCAAAAGAAACCTCTAAAACTAAAATTTAAGGAAAAAAGAAGAATGAAAAAGGTATAACAGAATATCCAAGAACTAAAGGACAATTACAAATGGTTTCACATGCCTGAAATGGGAATACCAGAAGGAAAAAAAAGAGAAAGGAACAGAAGAATTGCTTGAAGTAACCATGAGTGAAACTTTTCCAAAATTAATGACAAACAACGAAATCACACATCCAGGATACACAGGGAACACCAGGCATAGGATAAAGATACTTAAAAAAAAAAAAAAAATCAACATTGGGTATACTATATTCAAACTGCAGGAAATTAAACACAAAGAAAAATCTTGAAAGAAGCTGGAGATGAGGACGGAAGGTGGAGAAACATCTTACCTAGAGAGAAACAAAGATAAAATTATATCAGATGTTTTTTTAACATCTTTATTGGAGTATAATTGCTTTACAATGTGTTATCATCAGATTCTTTTTTCAGAAACCATTCCAGCAAAATGAGTGGAGTGTTGAAAGAAAAGAATACTGCCTACCTAAATTTGATATCTAGTGGAATTATCTTTCAAAAGTTGAGAAATAAAGAATTTCTGAGGAGACGAGGGGAAGACGGCGGAAGACTGAGACGCGGAGATCACCTTCCTCCCCAGAGATACACCAGAAATACAGCTACACGTGGAACAGTTCCTACAGAACACCTACTGAATGCTGGCAGAAGACCTCAGACCTCTCAAAAGGCAAAAAAACTCTCCACGTACCTGGGTAGGGCAAAAGAAAAAAGAATAAACAGAGACAAAAGAATAGGGACGGGACCTGCACCAGTGGGAGGGAGCTGTGAAGGAGGAAAGGTTTCCACACACTAGGAAGCCCCTTCGCGGGCAGAGACTGCGGGTGGCGGAGGGGGGGAGCTTCAGGGCCGCGGAGGAGAGCGCAGCCACAAGAGTGCGGAGGGCAAAGCGGAGAGATTCCCGCACAGAGGATCGGTGCCGACCAGCACTCCCCAGTCCGAGAGACTTGTCTGCTCACCTGCCGGCTCGGGCGGGGTGGGAGCTGAGGCTTGGGCTTCAGTAGGAGCGCAGGGAGAGGACTGGGGTTGGCGGCGTAACACAGCCTGCAGGGGGTTAGTGCACCACAGTTAGCCGGGAGGGAGTCTGGGGAAAAGTCTGCACCTGCCGAAGAGGCAAGAGATATTTTCTTCCCTCTTTGTTTCCTGGTGCGCGAGGAGAGGGGATTAAGAGCGCTGCTTTAAGGAGCTCCAGAGATGGGCGCGAGCGCGGACTCCAGGGACGGGCATGAAACGCTAAGGCTGCTGCTGCCGCCACCAAGAAGCCTGTGTGCGAGCACAGGTCACTATCCACACCCCCTTCCGGGGAGCCTGTGCAGCCCGCCACTGCCAGGGTCCTAGGATCCAGGGACAACTCCTCCGGGAGAACACACGGCGCGCCTCACGCTGGTGCAACGTCATGACGGCCTCTGCCGCTGCAGGGTTGCCCCGCACTCCGTACCCCTCCCTCCCCCCGGCCTGAGTGAGCCAGAGTCCCCGAAGCAGCTGCTCCTTTAATCCCGTCCTGTCAGCAAACAACAGACGCCCTCCGGGGACCTACACGCAGAGGTGGGGCCAAAACCAAAGCTGAGCCCCGGGAGCTTTGTGAACAAAGAAGAGAAAGGGAAATCCCTCCCAGCAGCCTCAGGAGCAGCAGATTAAAGCTCCACAAACAACTTGATGTACCCTGCATCTGTGGAATACATGAATAGACAACAAATCATCTCAAACTGAGGAGGTGGACTTTGAGAGCAAGATTTATTATTTTTTCCCCTTTTCCTCTTTTTGTGAGTGTGTATGCATATGCTTCTGTATGAGATTTTGTCTGTATAGCTTTCCTTCCACCATTTGCCCTAGGGTTCTATCTGTCCATTAAAAAAATTTTTTTTTTCTTAATAATTATTTTTTATTTTAATAACTTTATTTTATTGTATCTTACTTTATTTTCTTTTCTTTCTTTCTTTCCTTCCTTCCTTCCCTCCTTCCTCCCTCCCTCCCTCTGTCTGTCTGTCTGTCTCTCTATCTCTCTCTTTCTTTCTTTCTTTCTTCTTGTTCTCCCTTTTATTCTGAGCGGAGTGGATGAAAGACTCTTGGTGCTGCAGCCAGGAGTCAGGGCTATGCCACTGAGGTGGGAGAGCCAACTTCAGGACACTGGTCCACAAGTGACCTCGCAGCTCCACATAATATCAAACAGCGAAAATCTCCCAAAGATGTCCTTCTCAACACCAGCACCCAGCTTCACTCAACGACCAGCAAGCTACAGTGCTGGACATCCTATGCCAAACAACTAGCAAGACAGGAACACAACCACACCCATTAGCAGAGAGGCTGCCTAAAATCAGAATAAGGCCACAGACACCCCAAAACACACCACCAGACATGAACCTGCCCACTAGAGACAAGATCCAGCCTCATCCACCATAACACAGGCACTAGTCCCCTCCACCAGGAAGCCTACACAACCCACTGAACCAACCTTAGCCACTGGGGACAGACATCAAAAACAACGAGAACTACGAACCTGCAGCCTGCAAAAAGGAGACCCCAAACACAGTAAGATAAGCAAAATGAGAAGACAGAAAAACACACAGCAGATGAAGGAGCAAGATAAAAACCCACCAGACCTAACAAATGAAGAGGAAATAGGCAGTCTACCTGAAAAAGAATTCAGAATAATGATAGTAAAGATCCAAAATCTTGGAAAAAGAATGGACAAAATGCAAGAAACATTTAACAAGGACCTAGAAGAACTAAAGATGAAACAAGCAACAATGAACAACACAATAAATGAAATTAAAAATACTCTAGATGGGATCAATAGCAGAATAACTGAGGCAGAAGAACGGATAAGTGACCGGGAAGATAAAATAGTGGAAATGACTACTGCAGAGCAGAATAAAGAAAAAAGAAAGAAAAGAACTGAGGACAGTCTCAGAGACCTCTGGGACAACATTAAACGCAGCAACATTTGAAGTATAGGGGATCCAGAAGAAGAAGAGAGAAGGAAAGGGACTGAGAAAATATCTGAAGAGATTATAGTTGAAAACTGCCCTAATATGGGAAAGGAAATATTAATCGAGTCCAGGAAGCACAGAGAGTCACATACAGGATAAATCCAAGAGAAATATGCCAAGACACATATTAATCAAACTGTCAAAAATTTAATACGAAGAAAACATATTAAAAGCAGCAAGGGAAAAACAACAAATAACACACAAGGGAATACCCATAAGGTTAACAGCTGATCTTTCAGCAGAAACTATGCAGGCCAGAAGGGAGTGGTAGGACATATTTAACGTGATGAAGGAGAAGAACCTGCAACCAAGATTACCCTACCCAGCAAGGTTCTCACTCAGATTTGATGGAGAAATTAAAACCTTTACAGACAAGCAAAAGCTGAGACAGTTCAGCACCACCAAACCAGCTTTACAACAAATACTAAAGGAACTTCTCTAGGCAAGAAACACAAGAGAAGGAAAAGACCTACAATAACAAACCCAAAACAATTAAGAAAATGGGAAAAAGAACATACATATTGATAATTACCTTAAATGTAAATGGACTAAATGCTCCCACCAAAAGACACAGATTGGCTGAATGGATATAAAAATAAGACCCATATATATGCTGTCCAAAAGAGACCCACTTCAGACCTAGAGACACGTACAGACTGAAAGTAAGGGGATGGAAAATGATATTTCATGCAAATGGAAACCAAAAGAAAGTTGGAGTAGCAATTCTCATATCAGACAAAATAGACTTTAAAATAAAGACTATTAGAAGAGACAAAGAAGGACACTACATAATGATCAAGGGATCCATCCAAGAAGAAGATATAACAATTGTAAATATTTATGCACCCAACATAGGAGCACCTCAATACATAAGGCAAATACTAACAGCCATAAAAGGGGAAATCGACAGTAACACAGTCATAGTAGGGGACTTTAACACCCCACTTTCACCCATGGACAGATCATCCAAAATGAAAATAAATAAGGAAACACAAACTTTAAATGATACATTAAACAAGATGGACTTAATTGATATTTATAGGACATTCCATCCAAAAACAGCAGAATACACATTTTTGTGAAGTGTTCATGGAATATTCTCCAGAATAGATCATATCTTGGGTCATAAATAAAGCCTTGCTAAATTTAAGAAAATTGAAATTGTATCAAGTATCTTTTCCAACCACAACGCTATAAGAATAGATATCAATTACAGGAAAAGATCTGTAAAGAATACAAACACATGGAGGCTAAACAATACAGAACTTAATAATGAAGTGATCACTGAGGAAATAAAAAAATACCTAGAAACAAATGACAATGGAGACACGATGACCCAAAACCTATAGGATGCAGCAAAAGCAGTTCTAAGTGGGAAGTTTATAGCAATACAATCCTACCTTAAGAAACAGGAAACATCTCGAATAAACAACCTAAACTTGCACCTAAAGCAATTAGAGAAAGATGAACAAAAAAACCCCAAAGTTAGCAGAAGGAAAGAAATCATAAAAATCAGATCAGAAATAAATGAAAAAGAAATGAAGGAAACAATAGCAAAGATCAATAAAACTAAAAGCTGGTTCTTTGAGAAGATAAACAAAATTCATAAAGCAGTAGCCAGACTCATCAAGAAAAAAAGGGAGAAGACTCAGATCAATAGAATTAGAAATGAAAAAGGAGAAGTAACAACTGACACTGCAGAAATACAAAAGATCATGAGAGATTACTACAAGCAACTCTATGCCAATAAAATGGACAACCTGGAAGAAACTGACAAATTCTTAGAAATGCACAACCTGCCAAGACTGAATCAGGAAGAAATAGAAAATATGAACAGACCAATCACAAGCACTGAAATTGAAACTGTGATTAGAAATCTTCCAACAAACAAAAGCCCAGGACCAGATGGCTTCACAGGCGAATTCTATCAAACATTTAGAGAAGAGCTAACACCTATCCTTCTCAAACTCTTCCAAAATATAGCAGAGGGAGGAACACTCCCAAATTCCTTCTACGAGGCCACCATCACCTTGATACCAAAATCAGACAAGGATGTCACAAAGAAAGAAAACCAAGGCCAATGTCACTGATGAACATAGATGCAAAAATCCTCAACAATATACTAGCAAACCGAATCCAACAGCACATTAAAAGGATCATACACCATGATCAAGTGGTGTTTATTCCAGGAATGCAAGGATACTTCAATATAGGCAAATCAATCAATGTGATATGCCATATTAACAAACTGAAGAAGAAAAACCATATGATCATCTCAATAGATGCAGAGAAAGCTTTTGACAAAATTCAACACCCATTTATGATAAAAACCCTTCAGAAAGTAGGCATAGCGGGAACTTTCCTCAACATAATAAAGGCCATATATGAGAAACCCACAGCCAACATCGTCCTCAATGGTGAAAAACTGAAAGCATTTCCACTAAGATCAGGAACAAGACAAGGGTGCCCACTCTCACCACTCTTATTCAACATAGTTTTGGAAGTTTTAGCCACAGCAATCAGAGAAGAAAAGGAAATAAAAGGAGTCCAAATCAGAAAAGAAGAAGTAAAGCTGTCACTGTTTGCAGATGACATGATACTATACATAGAGAATCCTAAAGATGCTACCAGAAAACTACTAGAGCTAATCAATGACTTTGGTAAAGTAGCAGGATACAAAATTAATGCACAGAAATCTCTGGCATTCCTGTACACTAATGATGAAAAATCTGAAAGTGAAATCAAGAAAACACTCCCATTTACCACTGCAACAAAAAGAATAAAATATCTAGGAATAAATCTACCAAAGAAGGCAAAAGACCTGTATGCAGAAAGTTATAAGACACTGATGAAAGAAATTAAAGGTGATACAAATAGATGGAGAGATATACCACGTTCTTGGATTGGAAGAATCAACATTGTGAAAATGACTCTACTACCAAAGTAGTCTACAGATTCAATGCAATCCCTATCAAACTACCACTGGCATTTTCCACAGAACTAGAACAAAAAATTTCACAATTTGTATGGAAACACTAAAGATCCTGAATAGCCAAAGCAATCTTGAGAACGAAAAATGGAGCTGGAGGAATCAGGCTCCCTGACTTCAGACTATACTACAAAACTACAGTAATCAAGATAGTATGGTACTGGCACAAAAACAGAAAGATAGATCAATGGAACAGGATAGAAAGCTCAGAGATAAACCCACACACATATGGTCACGTTATCTTTGATAAAGGAGGCAGGAATGTACAGTGGAGAAAGGACAGCCTCTTCAATAAGTGGTGCTGGGAAAACTGGACAGGCCCATGTAAAAGTATGAGATTAGATCTCTCCCTAACACCATACACAAAAATAAGCTCAAGATGGATTAAAGACCTAAATATAAGGCCAGAAACAGTCAAACTCTTAGAGGAAAACATATGCAGAAAACTCTATGACATAAATCACAGCAAGATCCTTTTTGACCCACCTCCTAGAGAAATGGAAATAAAAGCAAAAGTAAACAAACTGGACCTAATGAAATTTCAAAGCTTTTGCACAGCAACGGAAACCATAAACAAGACCAAAAGACAACCTTCAGAATGGGAAAAAATATTTGCAAATGAAGCAACTGACAAAGGATTAATCTCCAAAATTTACAAGCAGCTCATGCAGCTCAATAACAAAAAAACAAACAACCCAATCCAAAAATGGGCAGAAGATCTATATAGACATTTCTCCAAAGAAGATATACAGACTGCCAACAAACACATGAAAGAATGCTCAACATCATTAATCATTAGAGAAATGCAAATCAAAACTACAATGAGATATCATCTCTCAACAGTCAGAATGGCCATCATCAAAAAATCTACGAACAATAAATGCTGGAGAGGGTGTGGAGAAAAGGGAACACTCTTGCACTGCTGGTGGGAATGTGAATTTTTACAGCCACTATGGAGAACAGTATGGAAGTTCCTTAAAAAGCTACCAGTAGAACTACCATAGGACCCAGCAATCCCACTACTGGGCATATACCCTGAGTAAACCCATAATTCTAAAAGAGTCATGTACCAAAATGTTCATTGCAGCTCTATTTACAGTAGTCCGGAGAAGGAAAGAACCTATGTGTCCATCATTGGATGAATGGATAAAGAAGATGTGGCACATTTATACAATGGAGTATTACTCAGCCATAAAAAGAAAAGAAATTGAGCTATTCGTAATGAGGTGGATGGAGCTAGAGTCTGTCATACAGAGTGAAGGAAGTCAGAAAGAGAAAGGCAAATACCGTATGCTAACACATATATATGGAATTTAAGGGAAAAAAAGTCATGAAGAACCTAGGTGTAAGACAGGAATAAAGACACAGACCTACTAGAGAATGGACTTGAGGATGTGGGGAGGGGGAAGGGTAAGCTGGGACAAAGCGAGAGAGTGGCATGGACATATATACACTACCAAACGTAAGGTAGATAGCTAGTGGGAAGCAGCCGCATAGCACAGGTAGATCAGCTCGGTGATTTGTGATCACCTAGAGTGATGGGATAGGGAGGGTGGGAGGGATGGAGATGCAAGAGGGAAGAGATATGGGAACATATGTATATGTATAACTGATTCACTTTGTTATAAAGCAGAAACTAACACACCATTGTAAGGCAATTATACTCCAATAAAATGTAAAAAAAAAAAAAAAAAAAGACTTTCTGAAACTACAACTGAGGGAATTTGTCACCAAGAGACCTGCCTTGCAAGAAATTTTAAAAGAAGCTCTTCAGAGAAAAGAAAATAATATAGCTCATGATGACATATTTAAGATCATTTAAAAATAAAAATGGAGTAACTATTGTTCAGGCATCCAAAATGGATCCAGGTGGCTATTACGGATGTGGTTTCAGACACGTTCCTGCATCACTGAGAACCTGAATTTTCTGAAATGTATCAAACTCAAGGACACCACCCACCATTTTCAAAACAACATCTGCTAGCAGCTGCCAGCTGCACCCTTATGGTCTCAAAGTCTCCCCCTGTAAAATATGTAACCATTTTTGGACCCCAAATAACCCTTGCTTATCAAGCACCCTTAGTTCTTGACAGCTCCAATCCTAATTCTTGACAAACAACTATGTAACTTTATGGTTTTACCTCCATTTTCCATTTACTCCATTCAAGTACTTCTTGAATATGTGTCTCCCGGGCTATAGTCCTCAGCTTGGCTTGAATAAAACTCTCTTCTGTTCCTTATTATAGATTGTTTACTGATTATTTGTGTTGACACTCAGAAACTTGGATCTACATAAAGAAGGACTGTTTGAAAAGGAATACATGAAGGTAAAATAAAATATTTTATTTTTCTTATTCATAATTAATAGATAATTTGTTCAAAATTATAATAACAATGTATTTGGTGGTTATAGGTTATGGGTAAGTGAAATTAATGACAACAGTGTCTTAAGGGATGGGAAAAAGGGATGGGGAATACTCTTATTTATAAGGTACTTGCACTATGTGTGACGTGGTATAGTGTTATCTGAAAGTCACTTGGATTAGTTGTAAATTTACATTGCAGACTCTAGGGCAACCACTGAGAACGGTAAAAAAAAAAAAACATAACTGTTATGCTAAAAGAGGAGAGAAATTGCATAATATGAAATGATCAATTAAAATTAGAGAAATGGAAAAACAGAGGAAATAAAAATGTGGAACAAAGAACAAGGGCAGTGAACAAAAAAATAATAAATATGATAGATATTAATCCAAATACCGCAATAATCATTTTAAATGTCAATGATATAAATATAGCAATTAAAGGACTGAGACTGTCAGACTGTCAGGGTGGATAAATAAACACAATCCAACTGTTATCTATAAGAAACTTACTTTAAGTATAAAGATGCAGACAGATTAAATGCAAAGGCATAGAGAAAAATACATCATATTATCAGTAATCAAAGGACCCTGTAATAGTTATATTAATTCCAGACAAAGCAGATGTAAGAGCAAGGAAAATTATCAGGAATAAAGACAGGCATTACATAACCATAAAGGGGTCAATTTTCCAGGAAGACATAGCAATCCTTGATATGCATGCACCTATCAATACTGCATCAAAACATGTGAGGCAAAAACTGACAGAACTGCAAAAAAAGAATAGATGAATCTGCTATTATAGTTGGAGACTTCAACACCCCTCTATCAGTAATGGACATATACAGTAGGCAGAAAGTCAGTAAGAACATAGTTGAACTGAACAGCACCACCAATCAACTGAATATCATTGACATTTATAGAATACTTCATCCAACAATGGCAGAATACACATTCTTCTCAAAATTATACAGAACATTCACCAAGATAGACCACATTTCTGGGCTGTAAAACACACCTTAACAAACCTAAAAGAATAGAAATTATACAAAATATGCTCTCAAGACACAATGGAATTAAATTACAAGTCAAAAACAGAAAGATGGCTGGGGAACCCCCAAATACTAGAGGATTAAATAGAACATTTCTAAATAATACATAGGCAAAGAAGAAATCTCAAGAGAAATTAAACACTTTGAATTAAATCAGAATGAAAATGTAACTTATTAAAATTTGTGGGATTCAGTAAAAGCAGTGCTTAGAGGGAAGTTTATGGCACTGAATTCACAAATTCGAAAAGAAGAATTATCTAACATCAGTAACCTAAACTTCCACCATAGAATACTAGAAGAAGATCAAATTAAATCCAAAGTAAGCCCAATGAAAATAATGAAAATTAGACTTGAAAGCAATAATATTAGAAACAGAAAATCAATAGAGAAAATAACTGAAACCAAAAGCTGGTTCTTTGAAAAGTTCAATAAAATAGATAAACCTTTAGACAGGTTAACTAAGGAAAAGGAGGGATGGGGGAGAAGGAGGAGAGAGAGAGAGAGTGGGAGAGAGAAAAAGATATATATAGATATAGATATAGGTATAGATATAGATATATATAGAGAGAGAGATAGAGGGAGAGAGGGAGAAAACAAAGCACTAATATCAGTAATGAAAGAGAAGTCATCACTACCACTAATGATCCCCATGGACCCCAAGGATAATAAAATAATATTATAAACAAGCCTATACCCACAAATTTGTTAACTTAGATGAATGGACCAAGTCCTTAAAAGACACAATCTCCTAAAACTCACCCAAGAAGAAATCTATAATCTGAATAGATCTATTATCTATTAAAGACATTTAATCAATAATTAATAACGTACCAAAGCAGAAAACATCAGGCCCAGATGGGTTTCATTCTACCAAAAATTCAAGGAAAAAATAATATCAATTCTTGACAATTTATTTCTAAAAATCAAAGCAGAGGACATATTTCCCAACTCATTATATGAGGCCAGCATTATCCTAACACTAAACCTAGACAAAGACTTTATGAAAAAAGAAGACTAAGTCCAATATCTCTCATGAATATGTACGCAAAAATTCTCAAGAAACTATTAGCAAATAATATCCAACAATGTATAAAAATATTAGCAAATAATATCCCAGAGTATACTTGGCTATACATATTATATAGCCAAGTATAATTTATTCCAGGTACGCAAAGAGGGTTCAACATTTGACAATCAATTAATGTAATCTATCCTATTAACAGACTAAGTAAAAACAATAATATAATACCTATATATGCAGAAAAAGCACTTGACAAAAACCAACACCTATGATGATAAAAATTCTCAGCAAACTGGGAATAGAGGAGGACTTCTTCAACTTGATAAAGAATATCTACAAAAACCTACAGTTAGCATCATACTTAATGGTGAGAAACCAGATGCTGTCCTGCTAAGATCAGGAGTAAGGCAAGAATGTTCCTTCTCACTACTCCTACTGGACAGCATACTGGAAGTCCTAGATAATGCAATAAGGCAAGAAAAGGAAATAAAAGGTGTACTTACTGGAAAGGAAGATTCAAAACTGCCTTTTTTGCAAATTATACGCTTGTCAACATAGATAATTCCAAAGAATCAACAAGAGCAATAATAACCGAAAAGAAAAAAAAAAACCCTCCTGGAACAAATAAGAAACTATAACAAGGTTATAGGATACAAGATTAATATACAAAACTCAACTGCTTTCTTGTATAACAACAATGAATAATTAGAATTTGAAAATAAAAACACAATACATTTATATTAGCACCAATAATATGTAAAATCCTTAAGTGTCAGTCTAACAAAATATATACAAGACCAATATGAGAAAAAGTACATAACTCTGATGAAAGAAATCAAAGAAGTTTTAAATATATGGAGAAATATTCCATGTACCTGAATAGAAAGACTCAATATCATCAAGATGTTAGTTCTTCCCAAATTGTTTATACATTATAAGCATTTCCAGTCAAAATCCTGGCAAATTATTCTATAAATATCCACAAACTGATTCTAAAGTTTATATAGAAAGGCAAAAGCTCCAGAAGACTCAAGACAATATTAAATACAAAGGAATTCAGAGGACTGACACTACTCAACTTCAAGACTTACTATAAAGCTTCAGTATTTAAGACAGTGTGTTATTGGCAAAGAATAGATAAATAGAAGAATGGAATAAAGATACAGGGCCCAGAAGCAGATCCACACAAATACAGTCAACTGATGTTCAACAAAGAAGCAAAGGCGATTCGATATAGAAAAGATAGTCTTTTTAACAAACAGTGCTAGAACAAATGGACATTCACATGTAGAAAAATGAATCCAGACACAGACCACAAGATTTTCACAAAAATTAACTCAAAATGGATCACAGACCTAAATGTAAAACGCAAAACTAAAACTTCTGGAAGATAACATAGGAGAAAATCTGCTTGACCTTGGGTTTGGTAATGTTTTTTCCGATATAACACCAAAGAATGATCCATGGAAGAAATATTGACAAATTGGAATTCATTAAGATAAAAAACTCCTTTTTTTTTAACATCTATATTAGAGTATAATTGCTTTACAATGGTGTGTTAGTTTCTGCTTTATAACAAAGTAAATCAGGTATACATATACATATGTCCCCATATCTCTTCCCTCCTGCATCTCCCTCCCTCCCACCCACCCTATCCCACCCCTGTAGGTGGTCACAGAGCACCGAGCTGAACTCCCTGTGCTATGCGGCTGCTTCCCACTAGCTATCTATTTTACATTTGGTAGTGTATATATGTCCATGACACTCTCTCACTTTGTCCCAGCTTACCCTTCCCCCTCCCCGTATCCTCAAGTCCATTCTCTAGTAGGGCTGCATTTTTATTCCTGTCTTGCCCCTAGGTTCCTCTGACCATTTTTTTTCTATTTTTAGATTCCATATATATGTGCTAGCACACGGTATTTGTTTATCTCTTTCTGACTTACTTGACTCTGCATGACAGTCTCTAGGTCCATCCACCTCACTACAAATAACTCAGTTTCGTTTCTTTTTCTGGCTGAGTAATATTCCATTATATATATGTGCCACATCTTCTTCATCCATTCATCTGTTGATGGACACTTAGGTTGCTTCCATGTCCTGGCTATTGTAAATAGAGCTGCAATGAACATTTTGGTACATGACTCTTTTTGAATTATGGGTTTTCTCAGGGTATATGCCCAGTAGTGGGATTGCTGGGTCGTATGGTAGTTCTATTTTTAGTTTTTTAAGGAACCTCCATACTATTCTCCATAGTGGCTATACCAATTCACATTCCCACCAACAGTGCAAGAGGGTTCCCTTTCCTCCACACCCTCTCCAGCATTTATTGTTTCTAGATTTTTTGATGATGGCCATTCTGACTGGTGTGAGATGATATCTCATTGTAGTTTTGATTTGCATTTCTCTAATGATTAATGATGTTGAGCATTCTTTCATGTGTTTGTTGGCAATCTGTATATCTTCTTTGGAGAAATGTCTATTTAGGTCTTCTGCCCATTTCTGGATTGGGTTGTTTGTTTTTTTGATAGTGGGCTGCATGAGTTGCCTGTATGTTTTGGAGATTAATCCTTTGCCAGTTGCTTCATTTGAAAATATTTTCTCCCATTCTAAGGGTTGTCTTTTTGTCTTGTTTATGGTTTCCTTTGCTGTGCAAAAGCTTTGAAGTTTCATTAGGTCCCATTTGTTTACTTTTGTTTTTATTTCCATTTCTCTAGGAGGTGGGTCAAAAAGGATCTTGCTGTGATTGATGTCATAGAGTGTTCTGCCTATGTTTTCCTCTAAGAGTTTGATGGTGTCTGGCCTTACATTTAGGTCTTTAATCCATTTTGAGTTTATTTTTGTGTATGGTGTTGGGGAGTGTTCTAATTTCATTCTTTAACATGTAGCTGTCCAGTTTTCCCAGCACCACTTATTGAAAAGGCTGTCTTTTCCCCACTGTATATTGTTGCCTCCTTTATCAAAGATAAGGTGACCACAGGTGTGTGGGTTTATCTCTGGGCTTTCTATCCTGTTCCATTGATCTATATTTCTGTTTTTGTGCCAGTACCATACTGTCTTGATTACTGTAGCTCTGTAGTATAGTCTGAAGTCAGGGAGCCTGATTCCTCCAGCTCCGTTTTTCTTTCTCAAGATTGCTTTGGCTACTTGGGGTCTTTTGTGTTTCCATATAAACTG
This sequence comes from Phocoena phocoena, assembly GCF_963924675.1. Taxonomy (NCBI): domain Eukaryota; kingdom Metazoa; phylum Chordata; class Mammalia; order Artiodactyla; family Phocoenidae; genus Phocoena; species Phocoena phocoena. The sequence continues at coordinate 22,813,375 of NC_089225.1, read as the reverse complement.
TGAAATTTTTTGTTCTAGTTCTGTGGAAAATGCCAGTGGTAATTTGATAGGGATTGCATTGAATCTGTAGATTGCTTTGGGTAGTAGAGTCATTTTCACAATGTTGATTCTTCTAATCCAAGAACATGGTATATCTCTCCATCTATTTGTATCATCTTTAATTTCTTTCATCAGTGTCTTATAATTTTCTGCAGACAGGTCTTTTGTCTCCTTTGGTAGGTTTATTCCTAGATATTTTATTCTTTTTGTTGCAATGGTAAATGGGAGTGTTTTCTTAATTTCACTTTCAGATTTTTCATCATTAGTGTATGGGAATGCAAGAGATTTCTGTGCATTAATTTTGTATCCTGCTACCTTACCAAATTCATTGATTAGCTCTAGTAGTTAAAAAACTACTTCTCTGTGAAAGACACTGTTAAGAGAATGAAAAGACAGGTTAAAGACTAGAAGAAAATATTTTTGATATACATATCTGATAAAGGACTGGTATCCAAAATATATAAAGAACACTAAATTCAATAATAAAAAAATTTTTTTTAAATAGACAAAAGATCTGAACAGACAACCCACCAAGGAAGAGAAAGATGGAAAATAAGCATATGAAAAGATGCTAAACAACATATGTTATTAAGGAACTGCAAATTAAAACAAGGTACTACTACACACCTCTTAAAATAGCTAAAATCCAAAACACTGATAACACCAAATGTTGGCCAGGGGGTGAAGCAAAAGGAATTCCCATGATAAAGCCACTTTGAAGAGACTTTGGAATTTCTTACAAAAGTGAACACAAATTTATCATAATATCCAGGAATAGTGCCCACTGGTATTTAGACAAATCAGTTGAAAATTACATTCACATAAAATCTGCACCTGAATGTTTACAGCATCTTTATTTATAACTGCCGAAACTTGGAAGTGACAGTAAAATGATCATTGGTTTCCAGGGGTTTGGGGAGAGGAAAGTTGGGATCAGTAGAGGCAGTACAAGAGATTCTTAGGGCAGTGAAACTATTGTGTATGATATAGTACAGGTGGATACATGCCATTATACATTTGTCCAAAGCTACTGAAGGTACAACACAAAATATGAACTCTAATGTAAACTATGGACTACAGTAATTTATCAGTATTGGCTCATCCATTGTATCAAATGTATTACACAACTTGTACTAATGCAAGATGTGTGTATGAAACTGTGTATGTGTGGAGAGGGAGTGATGAGGAGATACATGGGAGCTCTAGATCTGCTGTTCAATTTTTCTGTAAACCTAAAATCACTCTAAAAAGTAAAGTCTATTAATTTGTTGATAAAAAATAGAACATGGTAAAGAAAACAAGTAAACTATAGACTGAAAACATTCTGTGTAATATCCAATATAGGATATTACGGAACAATGTTTGTACAGAATCACACATATGTATTCAAACAATAATCACCCAAATCATCTGCTTAATCTTTTTGGCTTCACAGAGGCAGTCAATGAAATGCAGAAAATCACTCTTCAATGGACTTGCCAAGTTACATCACATAAATCAGAAAGAAGCATCAAAGATAAAATATGCTCATTTGTAAAGTCGAATGGGAAAAAAACCCAAAACTACAATCATCACAGTACTTTGCTCTGAAATAGCAGAGGTAGTCTTTGAGCCAGCTGTGGATCCTAAGAAAACAGTAACTGATGCTAATGATCAATTCTAGCAATGAGTATTTCATTGTTTGGTAATTCCAGTACTACTGAAAGGCATCTTAATTTGGAAGAAACTTGGTAATATATCAGTGATTTCATTTAAGACCTTTCAGGAGAAAAGTAAACAGATACTACTTTTAACATATTTCTATGATTTACATCAAGATAAGACCATGTAAAGTAAAACAATTACAAATAATTTTGAAGCCTAAACTATTGTTTTTTTTGGGGGGTGCGGGGTTTGCGGTACATGGGCCTCTCACTGTTGTGGCCTCTCCTGCTGTGGAGCACAGGCTCCGGACGCGCAGGATCAGCGGCCATGGCTCACGGGCCCAGCCGCTCTGCGACATGTGGGATCCTCCCGGACCGGGGCACGAACCCGTGTCCCCTGCATCGGCAGGCGGACTCTCAACCAGTGCGCCACCAGGGAAGCCCTAAACTATTGTTTTTAAAAGTTTTAGTCCATTCCCTCTATAGGTTTGTAATTCTAATTATTGCTGTGCAAGTTAATATTTTTAATCAAATCAACGCCAAAGAAAACATTCTTGGATTAACTTATTGGTATTATCACTACTATAAAATATCTACAGTTCAGATGTAAAAGAACCTGCTTAATCATTGAAACAAAGTAAACAAACCAAAAACAATTTTAAAAAACGTAAACATGAAGAACAATAAATATTTACATAATTTATATCCCAAATTTGAGAGTGAACTTGAATTTTTATCATTATAATAAATTGTTTAGTCTTTTATTACTGTAGTAACAAAAGACCAATTTTTTTATGGAAGGAAAGATTCTTTAAATTCTATAGTGCTTTACAATTTTCAAAAATTTTACACATATGGTTTCATACAATCCCATAATAACCCCGTTTTTCCCCTACCCCTATATTGCCCCTACCCCTTCCTTCTCTCCCCCTGGTAACCACTAGTTTGCCTTCCATATGTAGGTGTCTGCTTCTTTTTTGTTTTATTCACTAGTTTGTTGTATTTTTTACATTCCACATATAAGTGCTACCATATGGTATTTATTTTTGTCTGACTTATCTCATTTAGCATAATGCCCTCTGAATCCATCCACGTTGCTACAAAGGGCAGAATTTCATTCTTTTTTATGGCTGAGCTATATTCCATTATATATATACATACCACACCTCCTTTATCAATTCATTTGTCGATGGATGGTTATGGCACAAGATCTATTTTTTTAAGTGACATACTGATAGAATAGATATGTGACAATAGATGACTTATCCTATATGGTTGCACTACTACACTAATTACCCCAGAGTTCAGAGCACTGCTGGCCTAGACTCTAAAATACTTATACTTGAAATTGAAGACTTCTCAAATGAGACTTTTAAAAGCTCAAATCGCAAACCTGATTAAAATTTTCCTGCTGTAGAAAATCATAAAGAAATCTTATAAAATTACACTGTAAAATATTTAAGTGAATCAAAGATATAAACACTGAAGGCCTCCTACCTTAATGTAGCATTTTTTCCATCACTTCTTGTACACCAAACCTGGCGGGTTTGGTAACCTATCTCTATGTCGCGGGACTTGGAATGGTGATGTGCCTTGTAACTTTGATGTCTAAAGGTGACCAGCTCCTTCGAATCAGAGCTAAAATCCAGAATGGTTCTTCCACTTAGGTTAAGTTCTTTGAGAAGAGGCAGTCGGCATTTACTCCACGGTCCAACTTTAAGGCTAAACATATATTCCTCTGCCCCAAGAGGACAGGAAATGGGAGCATCACAGGCTCTTGACTCAGTCAGGTTGGGACACTGCAACCCTCCATAGAGAGGGGGGGCAATGGTTGAGCGAGTTCTATACTGTAACTGCTTCCCACATCCCTTGCTACACCTGGACCACTGTGAGAACTCAGAGACCACACAATCCCGTGGGCAAGGGATGAGACAAGCTTGTTCTGTGGGGGGCTGAGGGGCAAAGTGTTCACATATCTCATTCACAGCCACAGTTCTGTTCAGCTTCTGAACACAACGCACCGTCCGGTGCTGCAGCCCATGCTGGGCTGTCACGCACTCTGTAGCCCGAGGTCTGGCTTGCCCCAGGGCGGGAGGAACAAGCACACAGTGGTGCCAGTCAGAAACCTCCCACTGGAAGAGGTTTCTGTGCCAGTCACAGACTCGGAAGCAGCTTCTTTCCTTCGGAGGCCTATTGTTCTCATCACAGTTAGACAGGTGACTCGTCCACCCTTCAAAATGGAAACACCAAAGAGCACGACTCTGGAATCCTCCTGGCCCACAGTCTCCTGTACACCTTCCCCAGGGGCCTGTAGGCAGAAAGACAAGGGTGTCAGTTACTCCAAGATTCCACACCACCATCCACACAAAAACGGGTCAATCTGCACACCTCCTGACACAACCAGTGTGAAATTATGAATTACGATGAAAAATATAATTGAGTGGCTAAAAATGTGGATTCTATACCAGTTGGTCTTTCTTGAAATCCCCAATCCATCTCTTACAGCAGTATCAACTTGGATGAATTACTTCAACTTTCTAAGCCTTAGTTTCCTACATAAGGGAGAAGATAATAAAAGCACTGACTTATAAAGATGTTCTGAGGATCAGTGACATAATGTGATGGGAAGCAGACAATACACATTTAATAAATGATTGGTCTCGTTATAATTATTATGTTCCAAAGCCTATATACCTAACTCAATATTAATACTTTCTCGTTAGGCAGAGTTTCATCTAAAAGAAAAGCCCTAAATCCAGGATTTTAATAAACTAGGATTTTTCATGTTTCCAGTCCTTCAGCTCACACCTTAAGTAGCTCAGAAGAGAAATACATTTTTAAAAATAGCTTGCAAAGCATCCTAAATATATTTTCATTTTCTAAATAGCTCTCCTCAGCTCTGGTTTTTGCTTGCAGAGTGAATTGCGTGAAAAAGAAAAATCTGATACAGAGGGGCGGGGTGTGGGGGAAGGTAAGTTAATAAAAGAAGCAGCAGTACTGAACTGTCTCTGGAAATTCTGCCCCGACAATCCTTGAAATATACCTGTTGGGTAAAGCTTCCAATGTTACCTTGTAATATGCCAAATCTTTTCATTAATGAATTAGTTTTGTGAGAGAGGGTTCAAAAGATGGACATATAAAAGAGCTACCCACTGATTTATTTATTTATTTTTTGCATCTAATCTATAGACATACCAGCTGGCCTCATCCAGAAGGCTGAGCATCTATCTTTCCACGAGGACAGCAAGTAATCACATTTTGTGTCAATGGGGAAAAAAAAAAGTTTCCTCCCTTTTGCTTTACTTAAAAATGTAATATGAGCCTGAAAAAAGTGTATCAGCTTAACCATGTTACGTTTAACCCTTTACTAGGTTTGTGATCATCATAAAGGCATTTCACACCCCGAGAAACATTTTAATTTACACAGGCGGGAGAAAGAAGGTGCAGTCTTTCTTCCCTTCCCCAAATCTGATCAAACCCCAAATGCCACTTAATTACTTCCTGGATTGTATTTTCATGCACATCCAGTACATTTCTAGGAGCAATAAATGTGTACACAGGCACGTGCATTTAGGAAGAGACGTGCCTCCCCAGAGAAGCAAGTATTTGCACTTGGGGCCACATGCGGAAATGAGGATCTCTCACTTTAGCAGGACAACAGTTTTGGGGTTCTAATGTACACAGTCCTCCTGGTTCTTCCTCCCAGCGCTGTTCTGGGTGTGCAAACCTGCTCTTCTAGGTAATACCATGTTAGGTACAGGGCCGATGATTTCTGTCTCATTTTAGTGAGCCCACGCTAGAGTCTCCTCTTGATGAAATGGACAGAGGAGTTTTACTGGATTAAGTCAGCCTATAGTCACCAAAATACCCTTGGGTTTGCCCACACTCTTCCCTAGGTGAGTTATCCCAGCACTGCCTGCTCAGGGTGCAGTAAGTGCACATGGAAAGTGCGGCTTTCAGCACAGGATGATTCAATCAACCATCCTTAATTCTGATGATTGCCTCTTCAATCACCCACAGTTTAGTACTCTGAAAAATGAGAAGTTCACTGTTACATGACAGCTATTTGCAGGCTCCACATGTCTAGATGTTCTGGAGCAGTTTCAGGTCCAGTATGCCATTCCTTATCCGAATCTCAGACCACGCATGAAAATGTTTATTATTACCAAAAAGAAAACCAGGTTACTTAGCAAAGGACTATTTCAAAAAATACATGGTTGCAGCAAACTTTAAAAATCTAAAATCAGTCTTGACTTATCTAGGAATTTGGGGATAATATATACACACTACTATATACAAAATAGATAACCAATAAGGACCAATAAGGACTGACTGTACAGCACGGGGCACTGTGGTCAATATTTTATAATAATCTATAAGGGAAAAGAATCTGAAAAAGAATATGTATATAAAGAATATATATTCAGTTTATATATATATTATATATATATATATAATATATATATAACTGAACCACTTTGCTGTATACCTGAAACTAACACACTGTAAATCAAATATACTTCAATTAAAAAGATTAAATAAAATCAGTCTTGAATGATATAAAACAGTTATTGGTTAAAATGAAAACAAAGCTTTTTTGTAAAGTACTGGGTTTTAAAATATAGGCTGTCAGTTTCTCTCTGTTTAGGTACCAAATACACGCAACTCTCTACTTAGGATTTGTTCATGTAAATTAAAGAATATAAGACCAAGAATGTGGAGCCCCTTCTAACCAATCTTGAAAAGCTAACATTAATCAATCTAGAATATCTTACAAAGTAATCCTTATTCTTACTTTTAAAACATCTGATTAGCACATTTTCTTATTATTAATATTGTTTTCTTCTTCTTTTTGCCTACTTTCAAAATTGTTAAGGTAGCTCTTTTTTATTTGAAATCATTAATATTTTAAACTGTATAAATTACTATTCTTCCCTCAGCTTTCATATCTCCATCTATACAGAATTTCACCAAACAGCCAAATTTTTTTCTAGATCAATGGAAGACAAAATATAACTATTAAGAAATAATTACCACCATTTGTTAAAGGCTAGCAGTGGTGTGCTGGGCTTGGCTGCTACCAGGGGACTGTTAAATATTCAGGAACTTTACCAGGTGGTTGTTAAATCATTCATGATTTAAAATCAGCCATGGTGGGAGTATTTACACCACATTACAAATCAAGTCACATCAAGGCTTTTTTTCTTTTAAAACAGAGAGACAGCTGGTTTATAGTACACCAATGGTGATTTCACAGGTGCCTCCCTCCCTTCCTTCCTTCCTTCCTTAAAACAATCCCATGAGGTGGGGCTAGTTTGCTCATTTTATCAGTTGTGGAAAATGAAACTCAGAAGTTACAATGCACACCTAAGGTTACACAGCTAGTGCATGCTAGGCTAGAATGGGACTCCAGATCTGTGGGACCCCAAGCATGGGCTCTTGGCCTGCATTTGAAAAGCGTCTTTTCTAGGGTGTGCATTGGTATGTGTGATCCTATGATCACAAGGCAGATCCGTTTGTTCGCTTAGCTATGATCTCTCCTATTTGTTAATATTCCTTTGGATATGAGTAGAACAAGTCATCAAGGTGGTGTGTGCGCCATGATTTCCCCCTCTTGACCCTAGAAATTTAGGGCAGCAGCTCTTGCATAGTAAGACACAAGTGTGTTTATAAACATTAGTCAGTGCATTTAGGAAGGCACAGTCAAGGGAGAATAGTTTTTCAACATGTTAAAGCGAATTCTGCAGACCACTGAAAAACATGTGAATAACAGGCAAACATAAAGTGAATTGGGTATGCTTGGAATGAATGAAAAACAAATTGCAAACAAGACGTCCAAGATACAAACAAGACCTCTCAGCAACTGACCTATAACAATTTGCATTTCTCAGGCATGGAGAGAAAATGTGTTCCAGGATTTATTCAGTTGTGTTTGGAAATGAACTTTAAACACACACACACACACACACACACACACACACACACACACACAATAGTGAAAATCACACAACCCTGAGAGATTTTGCCATTTCAAAAAACATGCATATTGAAGTAATAAAATGTGACCTGCAGTTTGAAAAATCTTAAATCCCTTGTCCAAGTTCAGAAATAGAAGAGCCAATTAAAATTTTGAGCAGTTGCATGGAGAAAAAGAATATCACTTTTAAGTTTGACATATATATAAAACATATGGTTATATTCAGAATATAAATCTGAGATAAATAATCTAAAGAAACAAATAAGAAACCTATGTGTAAACAGCAGTCATTTTATACTTCTTAATTGGAAATAAGCCTCAAGTAATACAAATAAAACAAAATTTTCATTACTCTAGGAGATGGACCCTAAAAGATATTGCTGTGATTTATGTTAAAAAGTGTTCTGCTTATGTTTTCCTCTAAGAGTTTTATAGTATCCAGTCTTACATTTAGGTCTTTAATCCATCTTGAGTTTGAAGTTTCCTTAAAAAACTAAAAACAGAGCTACCATATATGATCCAGCAATCCCACTGCTGGGCATATATATGGAGAAATCCATAGTTCGAAAAGATACATGCACCCCAATGTTCATTGCAGCACTGTTCACAATTGCCAAGACATGGAAACGGCCTAAATGTCCATCAAAAGATGAATGGATAAAGAAGATGTGGTACATATATGCAATGGAATACTCTTCAGCCATAAGAAAGAATGAAATAATGCCATTTGCAGCAACACAGATGGACCTAGAGATTATCATACTAAGTGAAGTAAGTCAGACAGAGAAAGACAAATATCATATGTTATCAATTATATGTGGAATCTAAAAGATGATACAAATGAACTTACTTACAAAACAAACAGACTCACAGACTTAGAAAACAAACTTATGGTTACCAAAGGGGTAAGGGGGGTAGGGGGAGGAATAAATTAGGAGGTTGGGATTAACATATGCAACTATATGTAAAATACATAAACAACAAGGACTACTGTATAGCACAGGGAACTCTACTCAATACTCTGTAATAACCTATATGGGAAAAGAATCTGAAAAAGAATAGATATATGTATATGTATAACTGAATCCCTTTGCTGTACACCTGAAACTAACACAACATTGTAAATTAGCTATACTCCAATATAAAATAAAAATGTAAAACCAAAAGAAAGAAAAACAAAATTTAGAACAATTAAAGGATTAAAAGTTTAATTATATACGTAATGGGGCTTTAAATTAACACTTGAAAACATTTCAATGGTATAATAGGAATAGTAATTTTATACTTGTTTATGTGCACGAAGATTATGTAAAAACACCATCCACCTGCAACTCACTATCCTTTCTATGAGATAAGCACAGCCACTCTGGAATAAACTGTGAAGTATTTTAAGTCACATCAGTTTTAATTAACACGTTAACATTCTGGTTTAGTAAATATTTTGGACACGGAAGGGTAGCATCAGTGAATTCTCAGGTTACATTCACCTTTAGAACCGTGTGATTCCTCTTTTTTTGCCTGTGTTTTTGCAGAAAGTGCAAATCGGTGAATGCTCTAATGTAATATTCCTCTAGAAGCAGAAAAGTGCTGGCAAATTGTATTCTCTTAATTAAGTTATCCTTAAGTGGAGTAGTTTAGATGAATGTATCACCCAAACTAAATCATCACAGGTAAGGCAGCCCGCTGGACGCCTGAATTTCAGGTGTAGTAATCAGTAAGAAGCCTGCCACAAAGAAAAAAGAGTATTCCAGAGAACGGGGAATAAACATATTCCCAGGAGCTTTCACACAGTACTCGCCACTGTTTGAGGAAGCAACCCTGATTTAATACCATTCATGCAATAGGAAGAGATGGTTGCTTTATTTTCAATTTTTTTTCAACCACAGCTTTTATTACCCTGACATTGCTTTATATTTAACTTGGGCAAGAGTACTGAGGAATGACATGAATGACAAACCCGAGCATTAGAGCCCTAAACAAATTACCGGTGGATAATTACTATGCCAAAGCACTCAGAAGCCTCAGCATTATAAAATGTGACATAAAACAGCGCTGATCAACTTGTAAGATGACTCACCTCCAAGAAATGGCTTGAAATTTCTGTCATAATTTTCACATCTCAAAAAGCTTTCACACTGATCATGGAGGAATTAAAGTAATATCTCCATTACATAGTGGACAATTATCTAGGAAATCACACTTTCTAAAATACATCAAAGAACCCAAGGGATGAAAACAAAAGCAGCCAGCGAGCATTCATTCAGTGAAACAACCATTCTTCTTTACCTGCTAGTTGATAAGTAGTGTGTTAGACTCTGGGAATATAAAACTGAATGAGACGTTAAACACGCGTCATGAGAACTGTGCACTAATATAATGGCAACATGCTCGTGAAGAGGACATCTGGCCACTCCCTCAGGCCTAGCTACACTGAGTTTGTTCACATTATTAACCATCTTAATTTGGTTTCCCAGAGCTCATTAGATAGAAAGCAGCAAACCAGAAGTTGAGAGGGACTACTGGCGGCAGGTACACTGGCGAAAGTCAGAAGAGATGATAGTTCCTGAGTCTACATTTCAAAATCTATCATGATAATTAATAACGTCCACTAGCAGGGGATGTATAAAGCCACCCAACACTTTCTAACCTCTCAGAGCAAACCTGCTTATTAGATATATCCATTTGTGAGTTATGCCTCTGACAGAAACAGACACACAACATAAAAAATGGAGAAACTGAAAAAAATATTTAATGGGAAGGAATTTAAACCCTAATGCATTTCATTTATTTCTTTTTTATTTTATTTTTTATAATATTTTATTGGAGTATGGTTGATTTATAATGTTGTGTTAGTTTCAGGCATACAGCAAAGTGAATCAGTTATACAAATACATGTATCCACTCTTTTTAAGATTCTTTTCCCATATAGGCTATTACAGAGTATTGAGTAGAGTTACCATTGCTATACGGTAGGTCCTTATTAGTTATGTATTTTATCTGTAATAGTGTGTATATATTAATCTCAATCTTCCAATTTATCCCTCTTCCCCCCTTCCCCCCTGGTAACTTTGAAGTCTATCTCTGTTTTGCAGATAAATTCATTTGTACCCTTTTTCTAGATTCCACATATAAGCAATATCATATGATATTTGTCTTTCTCTGTCTGAGATACTTCATTCAGTATAACAATCTCTAGGTCCATCCATGTTGCTGCAAATGGCATTATTTCATTCTTTTTTATGGCTGAGTAATATTCCATGGTATATATGTACCACATCTTCTTTAATTCCTCTGTTGTAAAAACAACAAGCACATGGAGGTTTAACAATATGCTACTAAATAAACAACGGATCACTGAAGAAATCAAAGAGGAAATCAAAAAATACCTAGAGACAAATGACAATGAAAACATGATGATCTGAAACCTGTGGGATGCAGTAAAAGCAATTCTAAGAGGGAAGTTTAAGCAACAATCTTACCTCAAGAAACAAGAAAAATCTCAAACAACCTAACCTTATACCTAAAGCAACTAGAGAACAAACAAAACCCAAAGTTAGTAGAAGGAAAGAAATCATAAAGATAAGAGCAGAAATAAATGAAACAGAGACAAAGAAAAAAATAGCAAAGATCAATGAAACTAAAAGCTGGTTCTCTTAGAGAAGATAAAATTGATAATCCTGTAGCCAGACTCATCAAGAAAAAAAGGGAGAGGACTCAAATCAATAAAATTAGAATTGAAAAAGACATTACAATGTACACCACAGAAATACAAAGGATCATAAGAGACTACTACAGGCAACTATATGCCAATAAAATGTACAATCTATAAGAAATGGACAAATCCTTAGAAAGGTACAACCTTCCAAGACTGAGCCAGGAAGAAATGGAAAATATGAACAGACCAATCACAAGCACTGAAATTCAAACTGTGATTAAAAATCTTCCAACAAACAAAAGCCCAGGACCAGATGGCTTCACAGGCGAATTCTATCAAATATTTAGAGAAGAGTTAACACCTACCCTTCTGAAACTCTTCCAAAACATTGCAGAGGAAGGAACACTCCCAAGCTCATTCTATGAGGCCACCATCACCCTGATACCAAAACCAGACAAAGATATCACAAAAAAAGAAAATTACAGGCCAATGTCACTGATGAACATCGACGCAAAAATCCCCAACAAAAAAAGTAGCAAACCGAATCCAACAACACATTAAAAGGATCATACACCATGATCAAGTGGGATTTATCCCAGGGATGCAAGGATTTTTTCAGCATCCACAAATCAACCAATGTGATTCACCACATTAACAAATTGAAGAATAAAAACCATATGATCATCTCAGTAGATGCAGAAAAAGCTTTTGACAAAATTCAACACCCATTTATGATGAAAACTCTCCAGAAAGTGGGCATAGAGGGAACCTACCTCAACATAATAAAGGCCATATACGACAAACCAACAGCAAACATCATTCTCAATGGTGAAAAACTGAAAGCATTTCCTCTAAGATCAGGAACAAGACAAGGATGTCCACTCTCACCACTATTATTCAACATGATTGTGAAAGTCCTAGCCATGGCAATCAGAGAAGGAAAAGAAATAAAAGGAATAAAAATTGGAAAAGAAGAAGTAAAACTGCCACTGTTTGCAGATGACATATAATACCATACATAGAAAACCCTAAAGACGCTACCAGAAAACTACTAGAGCTAATCAATGACTTTGGTAAAGTTGCCGAATACAAAATTAATAAACAGAAATCCCTTGCATTCCTATACACTAACAATGAAAGATCAGAAAAAGAAATCAAGGAAACTATCCCATTTACTATCTCATCAAAAAGAATATCATTTAAAAAATTCCACTGCCCTTTTTACAGTAATCAAAAAAAATCCCTTATTAATACTAAAACTATTTTCAAGATACATATTTGTGGCCTGAAAAATAAGTGTGCTAAAGAGTTCTAACAATTATCTTCAGAAAAATTTAACAGCAACAGTTAAGAGCTACCAAACATTATTTTCATAAGTATATAGATATACTTTTGAAGACAGTTCATGATTCCAAGTTCAAGAAAACCACAGAGGATCTGGACTGAATATTTATACTTCCAGTAAGCATACGTACTGCTGCTAACATCCCAAGCTCTTTTTGCATGATTGTGTTTTGTTTGACACCTAACAGCATGTTCTAAGTCTATTTTATCACTGTGGACAGATACCTCTGTCACTTATCATTTATGATTATAAATTATTAGTTGCCAGTGGCTAGAACATATATTAAAAGAAGCCTGACAGCAGAGCAGATTAGAAATATATCTGAATGGCTAATCAGCTAATGCAAACACCACAGAGACAGAAAACCACCTTTTAAAAACTATTTATCAATATTTCTGGTTTCTAAAAATTCTGAATCCTAAAAGGGCATCTCAAACCTCATATACTTCATTGCATCTTGACACAAAGTGGGTCTTTTCAGATTACTCAGATCTACAGCCTGCTAACCAGCTAGATTGTGGGAATGGGAAGGAAATCTTATAGCCCACAGGTTTTGGAGGAGGAAAATGAAGTCCCGACAAATTCAAGGACTTGCTCAAGGTCACACAGTCATTTGGAGCAGAAATGGAACTGACCACTACCTTCCAGAGGCCCAATCCAGTGATCTTTCCAGTATATCACACTGGCTTCCATTATAACACTCTACAAATGTAAGGGAAGAAAAAGGGCTCCATCAGTGGTTGTAATCCAAGGTGGAGGGGAGGGGAGGGAGGAAAAAGAGAACAAACAAATGGAAATTACATAAAAACACACATTGCACAAGCAATGAATTACCCGTGAATGCTGAGGGAATTTAGTCTCCTAGATTAGCACCTAGGAGCAGACAGCTGTTCCCAGGGGCCCTTCACAATTGATTATGTGAAATGGGATCCTTCCTGCCTCTGCACGCTTGAGAACATGGACAGAGCTACTGCTGAGGTACATCCAGCAAGGCTCAGGGGTTGAGCGCACAAAGAAAGCTTCAGGCACCAATAAGAATGGTGTGTCCCTAGAATAAATATAGCAATAATAGTAACAGCTGTCATTTTTGAAATACCTACTATCTTCCCAAAACCATATGCATATTATTGATATTGTTGTGCTTTGCTAGATGAAATCATGAAAGCCTGGGGTCAAAGAGCTTTCTCAAGGTAAACTGCTCAGGTGCCCTGACCAGAGCAGTTTCTGGCACTTATATCGACTCCAAATCTTTCCCACAATAATTGCAATTTAGAAGCCATATCTCTTGAGCAAATGAAGCCTTGAAATGCCCATTGGGTAAAATATATTTAGGAGGGGATCCGTCCTGAGTGCAGCTGGTGTGAGGTCCTCGGGGTCCTGCCCTTCCTCTCCTGCCTAAAGCCCCTCAGCCCTGCCTCAGTCCCAGCTCAATGGCCTGGCTCCCTGATGGCCCCGGAACTCCTGGGGTACTGATACCTGTCAAGGGATATTGATGGGGTGTTCTCATCCTATAAATATGGCTCCACTCAACTTTGACTTTACTTACAACAAACGCTCCAGCTAAGCCCTCTCGATTCCCTGGAGAAGCTGAAGAAAATCATTTATTCAGCTGTTTTCTTTTTTTGTTTTGTTTTGTTTTGATTTTATTGAAGTATAATTGCTTTACCATGGTGTGTTAGTTTCTGCTTTATAACAAAGTGAATCAGTTATACATATACATATGTTCCCATCTCTCTTCCCTCTTGCGTCTCAATCCCTCCCACCCTCCCTATCCCACCCCTCCAAGCAGTCGCAAAGCACCGAGGTGATCTCCCTGTGCTATGCGGCTGCTTCCCACTAGCTATCTACCTTAGGTTTGTTAGTGTATATATGTCCATGCCTCTGTCTCACTTTTTCACATCTCACCCTTCCCCCTCCCCATATCCTCAAGTCCGTTCTCCAGTAGGTCTGTATCTTTATTACTGTCTTAGCCCTAGGTTCTTCATGACATTTTTTTTTTCTTAAATTCCATATATATGTGTTAGCATACAGTATTTGTCTTTCTCTTTCTGACTTGCTTCACTCTGTATGACAGACTCTAGGTCTATCCACCTCATTATAAATAGCTCAATTTCGGTTCTTTTTATGGCTGAGTAATATTCCATTGTATATATGTGCCACATCTTCTTTATCCATTCATCCGAAGATGGGCACTTACGTTGTTTCCATCTCCGGGCTATTGTAAATAGAGCTGCAATGAACATTTTGGTACACGACTCTTTTTGAATTTTGGTTTTCTCAGGGTATATGCCCAGTAGTGGGATTGCTGGGTCATATGGTAGTTCTATTTTTAGTTTTCTAAGGAACCTCCATACTGTTCTCCACAGTGGCTGTATCAATTTACATTCCCACCAACAGTGCAAGAGGGTTCCCTTTTCTTCACACCCTCTCCAGCATTTATTGTTTCTAGATTTTTTGATGATAGCCATTCTGACTGGTGTGAGATGATATCTCATTGTAGTTTTGATTTGCATTTCTCTAATGATTAATGAGGTTGAGCATTCTTTCATGTGTTTGTTGGCAGTCTGTATATCTACTTTGGAGAAATGTCTATTTAGGTCTTCTGCCCATTTTTGGATTGGGTTGTTTTTTTGCTATTGAGCTGCATGAGCTGCTTATAAATTTTGGAGATTAATCCTTTGTCAGTTGCTTCATTTGCAAATATTTTCTCCCATTCTGAGGGTTGTCTTTTCATCTTGTTTATGGTTTCCTTTGCTGTGCAAAAGCTTTGACGTTTCATTAGGTGCAATTTATTTTTGTTCTTATTTCCATTTCTCTGGGAGGTGGGTCAAAAAGAACCTTGCTGTGATTTATGTAATAGAGTGTTCTGCCTATGTTTTCTTCTAAGAGTTTGATAGTTTCTGGCCTTACATTTAGGTCTTTAATCCATTTTGAGCTGATTTTTGTGTATGGTGTTAGGGAGAGATCTAATCTCATAGTTTTACATGTACCTGTCCAGTTTTCCCAGCACCACTTATTGAAGAGGCTGTCCTTTCTCCACTGTACATTCCTGCCACCTTTATCAAAGATAACGTGACCATAAGTGCATGGGTTTATCTCTGGGCTTTCTATCCTGTTCCATTGATCTATCTTTCTGTTTTTGTGCCAGTACCATACTGTCTTGATTACTGTAGCTTTGTAGTATAGTCTGAAGTCAGGGAGCCTGATTCCTCCAGCTCCATTTTTCATTCTCAAGATTGCTTTGGCTATTTGGGGTCTTTTGTGTTTCCATACAAATTGTGAAATTTTTTGTTCTAGTTCTGTGAAAAATACCAGTAGTAGTTTGATAGGGATTGCACTGAATCTGTAGATTGCTTTGGGTAGTAGAGTCATTTTCACAATGTTGATTCTTCCCATCCAAGAACATGGTATATCTCTCCATCTATTTGTATCATCTTTAATTTCTTTCATCAGTGTCTTATCATTTTCTGCATACAGGTCTTTTGTCTCCTTAGGTAGGTATATTCCTAGATATTTTATTCTTTTTGTTGCAGTGGTAAATGGGAGTGTTTTCTTGATTTCACTTTCAGATTTTTCATCATTAGTGTATAGGAATGCCAGAGATTTTTGTGCATTGGTTTTCTATCCTGCTACTTTACCAAATTCATTGATTAGCTCTAGTAGTTTTCTAGTAGCATCTTTAGGATTCTGTATGTGCAGTATCATGTCATCTGCAAACAGTGACAGCTTTACTTCTTCTTTTCCGATTTGGATTCCTTTTATTTCCTTTTCTTCTCTGTTTGCTGTGGCTAAAACTTCCAAAACTATGTTGAATAAGAGTGGTGAGAGTGGGTAACCTTGTATTGTTCCTGATCTTAGTGGAAATGCTTTCAGTTTTTCACCATTGAGGACGATGTTGGCTGTGGGTTTGTCATATATGGCCTTTATTATGTTGAGGAAAGTTCCCTCTATGCCTACATTCTGCAGGGCTTTTATCATAAATGGGTGTTGAATTTTGTCAAAAGCTTTCTCTGCCTCTATTGAGATGACATATGGCTTTTCTCCTTCAATTTGTTAATATGGTTTATCACATTGATTGTTTTGAGTATATTGAAGAATCCTTGCATTCCTGGGATAAACCCCACTTGATCATGGTGTATGATCCTTCTAATGTGCTGTTGGATTCTGTTTGCTAGTATTTTGTTGAGGATTTTTGCATCTATGTTCATCAGTGATATTGGCCTGTAGTTTTCTTTCCTTGTGACATCCTTGTCTGGTTTTGGTATCAAGGTGATGGTGGCCTTGTAGAATGAGTTTGGGATTGTTCCTCCCTCTGTTATATTTTAGAAGAGTTTGAGAAGGATAGGTGTTAGCTCTTCTCTAAATGTTTGATAGAATTCGCCTGTGAAGCCATCTGGTCCTGGGCTTTTGTTTGTTGGAAGATTTTTAATCACAGTTTCAATTTCAGTGCTTGTGATTGGTCTGTTCATATTTTCTATTTCTTCCTGATTCAGTCTTGACAGGTTGTGATTTCTAAGAATTTCTCCATTTCTTCCAGGTTCTCCATTTTATTGGCATAGAGTTGCTTGTAGTAATCTCTCATGATCTTTGTATTTCTGCAGTGTCAGTTGTCACTTCTCCTTTTTCATTTCTAATTTTATTGATTTGAGTCTTCTCCCTTTTTGTCTTGATGAGTCTGGCTACTGGTTTATCAGTTTTGTTTATCTTCTCAAAGAACCAGCTTTTAGTTTTATTGATCTTTGCTATCGTTTCCTTCATTTCTTTTTCATTTATTTCTGATCTGATTTTTATGAGTTCTTTCCTTCTGCTAACTTTGGGGTTTTTTGCTCATCTTTCTCTAATTGCTTTAGGGGCAAGTTTAGGTTGTTTATTCAAGATGTTTCCTGTTTCTTAAGGTAGGAATGTATTGTTATAAACTTCCCTCTTAGAACTGCTTTTGCTGCATCCCACAGATTTTGGGTCGTCATGACTCCATTGTCATTTGTTTCTAGATTTTTTTAAATTTCCTCTTTGATTTCTTCAGTGATCACTTCGTTATTAAGTAGTGTATTGTTTAGCCTCCATGTGTTTGTATTTTTTACAGATCTTTTCCTGTAATTTGTATCTAGTCTCATGGCATTGTGGTCGGAAAAGATACTTGATACAATTTCAATTTTCTTAAATTTAGCAAGGCTTGATTTGTGACCCAAGATATGCTCTATCCTGAAGAGTGTTCCATGACCACTTGAGAAAAATGTGTATTCTGCTGTTTTTGGATGGAATGTCCTATAAATATCAATTAAGTCCATCTTGTTTAATGTATCATTTAAAGTTTGTGTTTCCTTATTTATTTTCATTTTGGACGATCTGTCCATGGGTGAAAGTGGGGTGTTAAAGTCCCCTACTATGATTGTGTTACTGTTGATTTCCCCTTTTATGGCTGTTAGTATTTGCCTTATGTATTGAGGTGCTCCTATGTTGGGTGCATAAATATTTACAATTGTTATATCTTCTTCTTGGATGGATCCCTTGAACATTATGTAGTGTCCTTCTTTGTCTCTTCTAATAATCTATACTTTAAAGTCTATTTTGTCTGATATGAGAATTGCTACTCCAGCTGTCTTTTGGCTTCCATTTGCGTGGAATATCTTTTTCCATCCCCTCACTTTCAGTCTGTATGTGTCTCTAGGTCTGAAGTGGGTCTCTTGTAGACAGCAAATATATGGGCCTTGTTCTTGTATCCAATCAGCCAATCTGTGTTTTTTGGTGGGAGCATTTAGTCCACTTATATTTAAGGTAATTATCGATATGTATGTACCTATTCCCATTTTCTTAATTGTTTTGGGATCGTTCTTATAGGTCTTTTCCTTCTCTTGTGTTTCTTGCCTAGAGAAGTTCCTTTAGCATTTGTTGTAAAGCTGGTTTTGTGGTGCTGAACTCTCTCAGCTTTTGCTTGTCTGTAAAGGTTTTAATTTCTCCATCAAATCTGAATGAGATCCTTGCTGGGTAGAGTAATCTTGGTTGCAGGTTTTTCTCTTTCATCACTTTAAATACGTCCTGCCAGTCCCTTCTGGCTTGCAGAGTTTCTGCTGAGAGGTCAGCTGTTAACCTTATGGGTATTCCCTTGTGTGTTATTTGTTGTTTTTCCCTTGCTGCTTTTAATATGCTTTCTTTGTACTTAATTTTTGACAGTTCGATTAATATGTGTCTTGATGTATTTCTCCTTGGATTTATCATCTATGGGACTCTCTGTGCTTCCTGGACTTTATTAACTATTTCCTTTCCCATATTAGGGAAGTTTTCAACTATAATCTCTTCAAATATTTTCTCAGTCCCTTTCTTTTTCTCTTCTTCTTTTGGAACCCCTATAATTCAAATGTTGTTATGTTTAATGTTGTCCCAGAGGTCTCTGAGACTGTCCTCAGTTCTTTTCATTCTTTTTTCTTTATTCTGCTCTGCAGTAGTTATTTCCACTATTTTAGCTTCCAGGTCACTTATCCGTTCTTCTACCTCAGTTATTCTGCTATTGATCCAATCTAGAGTATTTCTAATTTCATTTATTGTGTTGTTCATCATTGTTTGTTTCATCTTTAGTTCTTCTAGGTCCTTGTTAAATGTTTCTTGCATTTTGTCCATTCTTTTCCCAAGATTTTGGATCTTTAATGTCATTATTCTGAATTCTTTTTCAGGTAGACTGCCTATTTCCTCTTCATTTGTTAGGTCTGGTGGGTTTTTATCTTGCTCCTTCATCTGCTGTGTGTTTTTCTGTCTTCTCATTTTGCTTATCTTATTGTGTTTGGGGTCTCCTTTTTGCAGGCTGCAGGTTCGTAGCTCCCGTTGTGTTTGGTGTCTGTCCCCAGGGGCTAAGGTTGGTTCAGTGGGTTGTGTAGGCTTCCTGGTGGAGGGGACTAGTGCCTGTGTTGTGGTGGATGAGGCTGGATCTTGTCTCTCTAGTGGGCAGGTTCACGTCTGGTGGTGTGTTTTGGGGTGTCTGTGGCCTTATTCTGATTTTAGGCAGCCTCTCTGCTAATGGGTGTGGTTGTGTTCCTGTTTTGCTAGTTGTTTGGCATAGGTTGTCCAGCACTGTAGCTTGCTTGTCGTTGAGTGAAGCTGGGTGCTGGTGTTGAGATGGAGATTTCTGGCAGATTTTCGCCATTTGAAATTATGTGGAGCTGGGAGGTCTCTTGTGGACCAGTGTTCTGAAGTTGGCTCTCCCACCTCAGAGGCACAGCACTGACTCCTGGCTGCAGCACCAAGAGCGTTTCATCCACACGGAAAAAGAGGGAAAGGGGAAAAAAATCATAAATCTTGCTCTCAAAGCCCACCTCCTCAATTTGGGATGATTCGCTGTCTATTCATGTATTCCACAGATGCAGGGTACATCAAGTTGATTTTGGACCTTTAATCTGCTGCTTCTGAGCCTGCTGGAAGAGATTTCCCTTTTCTCTTCTTTGTTCTCACAGCTCCCAAGGTCTCAGCTTTGGATTTGGCCCCGCCTCTGCGTGTAGGTTGCCGGAGGGCGTCTGTTCTTCGCTCAGACAGGAAGGGGTTAAAGGAGCCGCTGGTGTGGGGGCTCTGGTTCATTCAGACCGGGGGGAGGGAGGGGCACGGAGTGCGGGGCGGGCCTGCGGCGGCAGAGGCCAGCGTGACATTGCACCAGCCTGAGGCACGCCATGCGTTCTCCCGGGGAAGTTGTCACTGGATCAGTGGACCCTGGCAGTGGCAGGCTGCACAGGCTCCCCAGAATGGGGGTGTGGATAGTAACCTGTGCTCTCACACAGGCTTCTTGGTAGTGGCAGCAGCAGCCTTAGCGTCTCATGCCCGTCTCTGGGGTCCGTGCTTTTAGCCGCGGCTCGCGCCCGTTTCTGGAGCTCCTTTAAGCAGCGCTCTTAATCCCGTCTCCTTGCGCACCAGTAAACAAAGAGGGAAGAAAAATTCTGTTGCCTCTTCGGCAGGTCCAGACTTTATTCCCGGACTCCCTCCCGGCCAGCCATGGTGCACTAACCCCCTGCAGGCTGTGTTCATGCCACCAACCCCAGTCCTCTCCCGGCGCTGCCACTGAAGCCCGAGCCTCAACTCCCAGCCCTGCCCGCCCCCGTGGGTGAGCAGACAAGCCTCTCGGGCTGGTGAGTGCTGGTTGGCCCTGATCCTCTGTGCAGGAATCTCTCCGCTTTGCCCTCCGCACCCCTGTGGCTGCGCTCTCCTCCACGGCCCCGAAGCTTTCCCCCTCCGCCACCTGCAGTCTCCACCCACGAAGGGCCTTCAAGTGTGTGGAAACTTTTCCTCCTTCACAGCTCCCTCCCACTGGTGCGGGTCCCGTCTCTATCCTTTTGTCTGTTTGTTTTTTCTTTTTTCCTACCCAGGTACGTGGGGGGTTTCTTGCCTTTTGGGAGGTCTGAGGTCTTCTGCCAGCGTTCAGTAGGCGTTCTGTAGGAGTTGTTCCACGTGTAGATGTATTTCTGGTGTATCTGTGGGGAGGAAGGCGATCTCCATATCTTACTCTTCCGCCATCTTCCCGGCAGCCCTCAGGTGCTTTTTATTGGTTCAGCAGGAAAGGCAGTGAAGAGTAAGCCAGACACAGAGTGAATCCCACCCAGTGTTTGTCTGAAGGACTTTCTCCCTTTCCTTTTTGACCACTAGGCAGTGATGACCCTTCGGGGGTACCAGAAATCTGTTTGCTTTATACCACAAAGGCAGCAAAGTGGAGCTGGTGCTTGGGATGCTGAAATTTTTAGGCTGTGTCTCTGCCCAAAAGACAAGAATCAAGTATTATTTCCACAATGAATAATCAATATGTGTTGGGCTTGACGAAGGAGGCCTTGCTTACTGTTGTCTATTAGAGGTTCACAGGAAAGGCAGCAGTGTTGGCACTATACACACAGGCTTTAAAAATACATAAAGCAAGGGCTTCCCTGGTGGCAGTGGTTGAAAGTCCGCCTGCTGATGCAGGGGACACGGGTTTGTGTCCCGGTCCGGGAGGATCCCACATGCCACGGAGCAGCTGGGCCTGTGAGCCATGGCCTCTGAGCCTGCGAGTCTGGAGCCGGTGCTCTGCAACGGGAGAGGCCACAGCAGTGAGAGGCCCGTGTATCGCAAGCAAAAAAAAAAAACAAAAAACCATAAAGCAAAGGGCTGGATGGCATCCAAACGTTTTATTTACCATTAAGCAACTCAAGAGTTAATTTTGCCTAGGATGAAAATTATGCCAGAGCACACTTGAGATAATATTCTTTCTCAGTAACTTCAATGTTTTAATGGTTCCATGGAGTCTATCTGCCTCTTAACATATAACCTCTCTTTCTAGAAGCAGATCTTCATCTGGCTGATGAGTGAGAGAGAACAAAATGTAAGCTGCATTTGGGTGGACAGAACATCTAGTGCAGCAGGAATAACTACTTCTGTTTTGAACCAGTAATTTTAAGACTATTCAAGCTCTACTCTTGTCATCTGGAAAATAATTTCCAAGTAACTGCATTTGAAAAAATATTCCAGAAACTGCAGTACCATGGCATAATCACAGTATTTTTTTCTATCTAGAAACAACTGGAAACATCTCTTTATGCTGTATAGTCTAATAATTATACTGAAGATTCTACAAAGGCTTTATGAAGATCAAATCCAATCCATTACTCATCAGCTTTATCTCCTCAACATCAATCCAATCTGTCCATGTTTCTTCATCCCTACTGTAACCACCCTCGGCAAAGTTATCATCTTTTCTTACATGAATAAGAGGAGTAGCCCCCTGTCTGGCCTTCAGAATCCACTGCCTCACCCCGCTCCCTGCCGTCAGTATTTTCTCCTTATTACAGATATATATCTTTTAATAATTCAAATCTGTACCACTTTTGGTGCAGTGTGTTGTCTATGTATCATTTCCATGCTCAAAGCCCATCGGCAGCTCCCTATTCCTCTCGGAATAAATAAAACCAAATTCTTAACATAGCATACAAGTGTCTGCCTGATCGGGCCCCCCATCCTTTCCCCTTAGTATCCCAATCGCCTGACTCACCCACATTCACTCACTGCTCTCCCATGATGTTTGCCCTCTTCCAATTCCTCCGATGCTCCAAGCTCCCTCCTAAGCCTGGGCAACCACATGCACTGTCTTTTAAGCCAAATCCCATGCTCCACTCCCTACAGCCCAACTCAATTTCTACTCACTCTTCACTTTCTTAGGGAACTCTTTCCTATTCTCTGACTGTACCTTACTCTTATACATAGCATTCATCAGTCTTGCAATCGCAAATCCAATGGTATGGTTCATTGTTTAATACATGTCTCTCTCACTTGATTCTAAACTCCATGATGGCAGAAATGTGCCAGACCTGTTCACCACTCTATTCCCAGCACTAACCCAGAGCTTGGCACATGGTAAACATCCCATCAATACCACACATTATTGAAGCTAGAACAAACAGCATAGTAGGAAGCAGAATCATGTCTTCATGCAATTAGCAGTAATGTCACCACTGAAAACTCATCACACCAATGGGTTGATGGTTTTACCCAAATGAGGAAAAAGTTAAACAGTCTCCTCTGTGTTTCCTTAGCTTATGCTTAAAAGAAGAAACTTCCAACATAATGCCCAATGGAATTCTTAAATACTGGTTTTTACAAAACTCCACTTGTGGGCTTCCCTGGTGGCGCAGTGGTTGAGAGTCTGCCTGCCGATGCAGGGGACACGGGTTCGTGCCCCGGTCCGGGAAGATCCCACGTGCCGCGGAGCGGCTAGGCCCATGAGCCATGAACGCTGAGCCTGCGCTCAGCAACGGGAGAGGCCACAACAGTGAGAGGCCCGCATACCGCAAAAAAAAAAAAAAAAAAACTCCACTTGTGATACCCATTACTCTTTGTTGCAACTCTCTGGACTCCTTATTGTCAGGCTCCACAAAGGCCATGCACTCAGGGATGGAGTGTCCAATCTTCTTATGGTGGTTAGCATGTTAAATGTACTGAAATACACATGTCTACAGAAATACCTTTGATCTTAGTCATAGCTCTGATCAGAAAATACTAATTGCTTCAGGAACATCACTGAACAAGATGCTATTGTCTTTTTTTTCTTAGAGGATTCAAATAAATAAGAATTACATATCAGATCTTATCATCCCAGCCTATGACTCACATCCTAAAAAGCGGCAGGAGGCAGAATTATCATGGTGGTCACAGGCTTTTTAAAATAACAGCAATAGCACTGTGGCAGACGCTATGCCCGACACTTTATAACAATCATGTCACACAGTCCTCAAAGCAGCCTTGCAGAATAGGCTAATTTGAGAAGAACTTCTGGATGCCCTAAGTTCCCTGGATATTTTCAGGAAAATCAGCAGAAGGAATAAAAAGAGAGCAAATATGATCTTTTCAGAGTTTGTTCCCAGGAAAACACCTAAGAAGGGAAGGGTCTGGAAGGCCCACGTTAAGACTGTTAACTTGGACCACTCCTCAGCCTGAAGAGGAAGCCTCAGAAGCAGAGAGAAACCTGAGAATCCAGCCAGGATTAGGTTCCCAGCTGGAACCTTGAAGATTCTGTGGAAATATCTTCATGTTCACATCCTAGCGGGGCTTTGAGTGGTACCATTATTCTGAAGGGTAAAGTTTAGGTCAGAGACCCAGTACCCACATTCGTATGGGGTTGAGGGATGGGAGAACCATGTTTAAACGGTATGTTTCGTTGACAGAAACACAGAGATTTATTAGAAGGAAAATATTTTTGAAAATGAACATAGCCCAACTAGTTTCTGGCTTTTGTGTTGCCAGAAGTCTAGTCCATTAAGGTTCTGTTGGACGTTCCTGAAGAGGTTTCCCTTCCCCTGGCACGTGCCTCCTGGCTCAAAAATAAAAGCTTCCCCTGACTCTTCTCCTGTCTGGAACAAAACTGATAAGAATGGAGATACTGATGTTAGTGAGAGAGAGATAGAGAGAGCCTATATTTTGCTTCCCCAGAAAGGAAATGGCAGCCATGGGTGTCCAGGCAGAGCAGGCCAAGGCCACTGGGCACCTACTAGAGATCCAGGGCTCAGCGCAATGGGGAAGCAGCACAAAGGGCCAGATGCAGCACAGAAGTTCTAGAGAGAGTTCCCAGCCCACCTGTCAGGAATAAGGGCCTTCTAAGTGGTGACCAGTATGAAGTGATGGCTGAGGAATAGGTGGATCTCCCAGACAAAAGAGAAAGGACCCTGGTGGTAGAAGGGTTCGAAACAATCAAAGTAAGCCAAAGTTGAATGAAAAATAGTATATTTCTTACACACCTAAATTTTTGGGGGGTGTTTCACTAATTTATTCTGGAGGAATCTTGAAAGAAAGTAGAAATATAATGCCATAAAAATGCATATAGTCAGTAAGGCAGAAGCAGGAGGGTAGAGAGGTAAAGCGTAATGCCCACCAGGACTGGTCACTGGTGGTGTCCAACTGGAGACACCCCCTCCTGCCATTACCCATTCTAAGGCCAATGCTTAATTCTAGGCAAAATGAGATTGAAGAACAAAATGAGAATTAATCACCAAAGAGCAGATAAAGCTGATTCATTTCTGAGCTGGTATAAAATGGTACAAAGAACTTGAAGACTTGGCTGCATAAATATTAAACGAGAAATTCTGGAATAGACATTGTCCTCCTTGGAAGAAGGTGGGATCTCAAGAAAACATCCCTTTGAGGTGAAGGCTGCTGCTGGCAAAACTGGCAGCCCGAGTTTTCAAGAGCTAGGGTGCATCAGACATTCTTATAAGTGGCCATGGATCAGCATGAACCGAAGAAGGCCTACCTGGGTTCATGATCTACTCGGTTCATATAGTGGTGCACCCAAAGTTTTTAGCTGAGATGGGTACCCAGTATAATAATCACCACCACATATAATAATTAAAGGGAATCAGAGAAGTAATAATAAATACATCCCCCACCAGCGCAAGGTCTGACAGCCGCACAGGACAGCAAGCCCTTCGCTCAAAAGCGCATTGAGAAAATCCATCCTCATGACCCTTTTCTAACTGGGTGAGTACAGGGCAGTGGCCTGCAGCCCGTGTCAACTCCTTTTAGCCCCTCCACCTCTCCACTCACGCATGATAGGAATTTCCCAGAGTGCTTTGTGGGAATTCAACTTACACTGAAAGTGAATTGAAGAAATGTCATTTGAGATATAGGGGTAGTTTACAGTCACATAATGAAAATAATGAGTATTATAAGGTAATAATCACTTGATAGACTTAATATTAGTATTTACACAGATGATTGAGAAAAAAAAAAATACTGGATTTTAACCGTTCCTGGGGACAAGTAAGTACTGTGCTGCCTCCCTGCCTTTCCTGTATCATCAGATTCCCACCTAGATTCCCACCTAGATCACACGTCATCATTCAGGGATTCCTAAAATGTTTTCAGTGGAACGACGGCATCCTCTGAGATCAGTAGGCAGGGACAGGCTCTGTTATTAAATAAATTTGGGAACAATAGAGAGTTAAACCAAACTTAAGGTTTTCTTTTTTGTAGGACTCCTCCAGTGTATGTAAGAGCTTTTAATATTCATGGCGAATCCCCAAGAATTGATCCCTAGTGTGTAATGTTCACAAATTTCTTTGCCTACCTCACTCTTTTCCAAGACAAACAAAAAGAAAACATTTTGTACGTGTGATGTTTTGCTCTTGTTAGATGAGGTAGTTGATCATACTTTATAACCTTAACAAGTTGAGATAACATGAAATAAAAACACTTTTATGATTTTAATTTCAGGATCCATGTCCTGCATCAGGGTTGAAATGCCACTTCCTATTCAAAGACTAGCACTTACATCCCCCCCAGCATATGAACACAGAAAAACAACACAGCAAAGACCACGTCAGAAGTCTAAGATCTGCCACCTGTCTACAAAGGAGGAGACAGATGTAAAGCACACAGCAGAGATTGCAGATTTGTTAGGCATTAGTTGAGTGATTTAAAAAGTCTAAGACACAAGACCAAAGCACATGGAATAGTGACAAGGCTTAATGCTGGAAAGGCACAAACCAATTCAGAGCAATCATTGAACATGTCACTAATTTACAGCCCAATAAAAGGATCTAGCATACAGTACCCATCATCTAGGTTTAGATTTTCTGTATCATTTCAAACATAGCTCGTGTTATGCTGGGTTTTACTTCAGGATATGACAGGGTGTACTTTATAGGCCATGCATTAGTGAATTATAGCAATGTAATCATCGATTCCAAGTTTAGAACACAACTTACTGACTCTGTATGCCATGCTAGGAGTATTACGTGAATCTAATATTCTGCAATAATACACAATAAGCAGGACTGGTTTATACATATTTATATAATTATATTAGCATTTTATTATATTAAATATACAGTACATATGATATTATCTTAATACTTATATACATTTTAGCCAATTCAATTTCTTATGCATGCTATATTTTATATTTCATTACATATATTATGTACTATACAAAATATATAAATGTTATATAACCATAGATATAGTATGTATGAGTTTGCGTGTAAATATATATATATACATACACACACATGCACATATGTATATTGCCCACTTAATCTGTTAAGCTCTTAGTATATTTCAATAGTACATCTCAATACCCGCCCCTAATATGTATCACCTCAATTAGAGACAGTCCTGCTTATCTGCAACTCCCAAGCTCATCCCATCACCAATAACCTCAAGAAGTCTTTCTGCTTCTCTTCCCTCTACACAAACAAATGGGTAACTATCCCCCTTAGTTAAAATTCTGTGCTTATGAATACAACCATCAGAGTATCGATATTCAACATGTGAAAAACGTTAGTTCTCTCTCCATACAGAGACCACACAGAAACTGATGGAACATAGGTATTTCTGAATCATGCCCAAGATGATTAATTTACATTCATTGTCATTTTAGAGTGAACTATACTCTGTTATATCCTTGTTCTCCAAAAATCAATACTTAATTCATAGTCTAGATGGGGCAATTTAATGTGGACCATACAATTCTACTCCCTGGGCACTGGCTTACTGTAACACGCTATTAGAACTCATTATCTCCCTTGTGATTTCAGAGAATTAGTCTGAGCACCTTGTAATTCCTATCCTGATGAAAGACATTATCAAAAGCCTATACCACTTGGAAGTAATTGAAGTCCACACTTCCTAATCCACATTAAAATTTATTTGAGGTTTTTTTTTTTTTCTTACTCTGTTCAAGACAGATGTAGTCTCAGCATGAATCCCTGCCCTTTACCTTTTTCCAGCTGGACAACATAAACCATGGGATATGTTAAGCAAGGGATCTCCTAGGTCCCAGAAAGAGATCACGCGACCTCTTTGTTCACCTAGGGGAAGGGAAGAATCAAAATTAGCTTTCATACTTAGTCTAGGGTTGGGGGAGGCCGGTGACCCAATAGCTCCTGTATGCCTTTCTACTGGAACACATTTTCAGCACTGTCCAACCTTTGGAATTCTCACTGAACAGTCCATTTGGGAGTGAAACACCCCGACTCCTCTTTGACATGCTTCTTTCTTGTGACAATCACCAAAAACAATGAAGGTAGAGCATCACTCACAATGTGGCCAAATCTTTTGCTCTACTACAGGGGTGACTGCAGATGTGAACATTTTGTCTGTGGTCTGGAAGCCTGGCCAGGAAATCAGCACCTTCCCTGACCACCTGGACCTGCTAAAAGGACAGAAACACAGTAGAGTAGGCGGGGCTCTGTTCACAGCACCCCAACAAACTAGCCTTAAATGTTTACATTAATTTATTCTTCTAAAAATCTAAAGTGAAGAGTCAAGGACCTCAACTACTTTAAACTAGGAAGAAACAGGTTTGTGGGAAGTGCTTCGTAGCTATACAGACTTTAGTCCAAATCTTTATTTTGCTATTCAGCACTCTGTGACCCTGAGCAGTGCTTTTGGCTTCAACCTTCAATCATTGCAACCTGTAGGCACGTGAGAACAGAGACAAAGTACGTAAAGCTCCTAATGCAGTGCCTGGCACAAAGTGAGCCCTGAATGAACAACAGGTCCCTGCGGGAGGTGCTGTCTGTTACCAGGCGCTTGTCCTACACAAGTGCTGATCCCAAGTTTGAAATTTGACACTTGGGGTCAGATAATTCTTTGTTGTGGAGGGTTGTCCTGTGCGTTGTAAGATGGTTAGAAGCATCCTTGGCCTCCATGCATTAAGTGGCACTAGCACCCCTCCACCCCCAGTTGTGACAGTCACAAATGTCCCCAAACGTTGCCAAACGTACCCTTGGGAGCAAAACTGCCCCGACTTAAAACTGCTGATCTACACTATATCATTCATTCCTAATAAAAATCCTGGGAAGTGGGTGACTCGTCCATTCTACAAAGAAGCCATATTACCTGTGCAGGACCCGGGCAGTACTAAGGGGGCAATCCGGGAGAGTGAGTCAAGAGCCTGAACTCTGCCCCTGTGTTCCAAATCTATAAAATGGGTATTTTTAAAGAAGAAGAACAGAAGTGTCACTGATGTGTATTCAGCATTCTAAGTTCAACTTCTGGCTGCCCAAAGCCAGAATGTTTATATGATTGCACGTTTCACCTCTCCTCTGTTTTTATTAACTTTCAATAAACAAATTTTCAGAGCCACCCTCCCCATATACTTCAGTGCTACTTTATTAAGGTCCACTTTACCCTCCTCCTCTGCTCTAGAAAACAACCCGGACTTGGGAATCAAACAGACTGGATTTGAACTGCAGTTCCTCCATTTTCTAGCTACGTGACTGAGGGCAGGTAACTTAATCTCACCTTTGTATCCTACATAAAACGCACACCAGATTTTGCAGACTTCCCAGCTGAGTGGACAGCCAGTTCTCCAGGGCGGCCTGCTATGCAGAGCATGGGTAAAAGGTACAAAATTGCAGTTGCGGAGCTAAACCCTGCCCTCAACCTTCTTCTGCAGGGCCCTCGCCACAGGTGGTGTGATTCTTTCCCCCTCATTAAATGTACTCTGCCTATCCACAAGCTCTAAAAGATTAATTGTATCTTCCCCAGAGACACACAAATTAAAAATAATCCAACTTCCTCAACAAATTGAATACTAGTCAAATGTAACCCAACTGCCCCATTTACTCTATGACAAAGAGAATGGGGAAATGGACCTGGCAATAGTGCCTGTTAGCGGCCAAAGGCAGTAGTGGCTCTTTTCCAAGGAAAGGGGCCAGGGTCATCAGCAGTGGGAACTGTCCATGAGCGGGGAGTCAAGACCTGCTGCCCAGCACAGAGGAATGATTCCTTTTCATCAGGTGCGCTTGAACTTGACCCTTTAGCTTTCAACCCCTTCCCTGTAGTGATTTTGAATGAGGAGGTTTTAACATGATGCTTAAAAATCTCATAGAGAAAATGTCAAACATCTCAATCATCTTCCACTCCTAGAACTTCAAAACTCATGAAACGTTCTTAGAAAGGACATCTTTAAAGACACACAGCCCCTTAAATTCCAAACTGGGTGATAACTCTATGAACATTTTGAGCCCAAATGTAGAGTGAAATGAAAAACTATGGGTCAGCGTTCCATCTTGTGTTAAAATTTTACAAGGTTAAAAAAAAAAACCCCGAGTGATTCTCCAAAGGAAGAGACCAACAAAAGTTTTATTTTTCTTAAGCATTAAATAAGATGAAAATCTTAACACAAAAATAAGAACATTTGTGATTATCCTTCTCACAGGTGATATGACCAATGTGCATTCTGCTTTATACATTATTCCTGATTTAAAACATCCTCCTTAACATCCCTAAAGTTATTTTTAATATTCTCTGAATACCCTTTTCCATACTTTAAGAATGCAGCTAATACAAATTGCACTGTTTATACTACCTTGTCACACAATTGGATACATGTGAGCATGAAGGAAAAAGCAATCCTTAGATACAACTTGTTAGTGCAGAAAGTACTTCAGCCAGATAAACCCATATTTATCTTCTTAAGAGATGAAGAGAGGAGGGAAAAAAGCGAAATTGTGATTTCAGGCCCCCCAGGTCAAGACTTGTTGGGAAATAAAAACAAGACTTTCTCTCAGACACAGAATGTGAAAAATGAAAACAGCAGACTATAGTTACATGGAAAAACAAACTAGATTCATAAAGGTCCGTTCCTTTAGCACAAAAGTACAATATTCATAGCATATATATATATATATATATATATATACACACAATTGTCCCTCACTATCCACAGGGGATGGGTTCCAGATTCCCTATGGATACCAAAATCTATGGATGCTCAAGTCCCTTATACAAAATGGTGTAATATTTGCATATAATCTATGCACATCCTCTTGTATACTTTAAATCATCTCTAGATTATTTATAATAACTAACACAATGTAAATGCTATGTAAATGGTTGCCAGCATGTGGCAAAATCAAGTTTTGCTTTTTGGAACTTTCTGGAGTTTTTTTCAAATATTTTCAGTCCAAGGTTGGTTGAATCTACAGATGTAGAACCTCAGATAAAAGGGTCAACTGTACGTATATGTGTGTGTATGTGTATATTCAGTTCAAAATACATGAGTTCCATTTTTATATGGCCCTTCATAGTCCAAGTAAAAGAATCTAGTGTCCATTTATATTTAGATTATTTTAATATATAAGCATAAAATATTTTAATAGTTGAAACAGTACCCACCTATATAAAATATTCAATTAAGTATTATGTGCTATAAATAGTATTATGGTAGTATTTAAGTACTATAAATAGCACTGTAATACTAGTTACTACTGTAGTATTGCAGTACTATTCACAGTACTCACATATACAAACTTAATTCAATTCAGTATTGAGAAAATGCTGTGCAGAAAACATAGGTAACAAAATTATACCAGAAATATCAAAAATTGGTACCTAAGAGGTCATTTCTGCCCTAAGATTGCTTAGAATTCCACAGGGAAAGAAAACTTAGCTCCAACCAATGTACAAAGACTTTAGAAACCTTGAATCATAAAATTATTTTACTCAGAAAAAGGGGTGTCTCGTGGACAGTTGATTGTGATAACTACACTTTCTTCCCAATTATGGATGTGGAAAATGGGAATGATGTGGGCACTTCATTCTAAAGGGTCTCGATCTTTTCAATCAAATGGAGAGAAGCAGAGAGAACAGTTCAGTCCAGCCACTGTGAGACACATGAGGAATCCAGTAGGGATGAGTAACTGTCCCTCTAAACCTGCTGGTTGGTATTACACTACAGAAATAGCTAAAGGTATTGCATCCGTGATAGAGATACCCTTTCAATGATATTCCAGTCCTTTGCTAAGTCCCTCTGGGAATGGAATGCACACACCATTCTGATTTAATACTTACAGAATGATGTTCTTCTACAGACACTATTCAGCAGTTGGAGGTATTTCAAAATAACCTTATTTAAGCAAAAGTCTACCGTGACAGGTATGTCTTCTTATGTTTGTGAAACACATAGTCAGAGAGTTGTAATAGTTCCCTCAAGTACAATGAAGTGAATAAGCACTCTTTGGCAACATTGGTAATGATAATACATTTCCATCACTCACAGTCCCCATAAGTTGGCTAGTATAATTGAGAAGGAGAAATGAGTATTTCTCTGAAAAAAATTGCAAATATATTTACCATGTTGGTGACATAAAACAAAGGTGTAACCAAAAGATGATATGTGCTGACACTTCATTAAAAACTCTATGGATGTTTGTATACAGCTATTAAGCAGGAACATCAGGAAATAAAGATCACCTTTTTAAAAAAAGAAATCATAAGGTAGTTCTATCAAACATTTTTCAGTGAATAGTATTTCATGAGAATTGGTGAAAATAACTAAAAATTGCAGCGTTCTTGATAGACTTAAAAATACTTAAATTCCACATGAAAAAAGCCTCTGAATCATTTAACTTTTTTTTTCTGAAGGCAGCTAGTCATTTGTTTTAAGTGTTTGTACATTTTGAGTATATGGAAGCACATTTTATGTACTTCAGAGTACTGCTGATGTAGTAAGTAGTATATCATCAAATCACTGCTGCAGCAATTCTAAGGTCAAAGCTATTGCTTTTGGATTTGATACATTTTGTGTGTGATTTATGGACTAATTTTATGGAAAATATGTAGGCTATATGTCCCAAAAAGCACTTGATGGTATTATTACAATGAAACATTATAGTTATGGGATGCCCTTCATCTAGGCATATCAAAGGCCTTTCCTGACATTAGTTAATCCTTGCAATACCCTCAGAGGCAAGGAAGTACACCTGCACCACCTTTTTTTTAGAACATAAAGAGCACTGGGGATTTTCACAAATCTACCTAGGTTTAGAAATACTCTTAATCATTCATGCCTTTATTCATTCATTCTAATACAATGAGCTTCAGACAATGTGCTAGGACCTGGGGATAGAATGGTGTGGAAAAACTAGGAGCACCATCCCTGTGCTCCCTCTTGGAACTTACTGTGAAATATGCGAAGTGCTTTCGTTTATGGTAAACAAAACAACATAGTAGCTTTTCTCTTATCTAGGATTTTACCCTTACAATCTGAAAACACACCTCTCAACAATATCTTCTAGCAGCAAAGAAGTAAGCTTCCAAGTTGTGAAAATGTATTACAAACAGGAGTGCTCCTCCTACCACAAATCTTTCTGAGAATTCAGTTTACACGTATCCCGAACCCACATTGGTCAATGGGATTATAAGCAAGAGAGTCAAAGCTAAATTAAGCTAAATGAGCTTCAGATTCACATGAACTGGGAAATATTCAGTATTAAATTAATACCTGGTATTAATATATGTTTGTTGATCTAACTAACATAGACATGTCTTTAGATTCATCAACATTAAGTATAACACTTTCACGGCACCTAAGTTTGATAAAAGTTAAATGAAATCTTGTTATATCTGTTGCAAATTTGTCAGCATGAAAAATAACTTAATATGATGAAATTTTAAAGTATATGTAAACGAGATAAGAGCAAGAGAGACCTTCAAGATGGCAGAGGAGTAAGACGTGGAGATCACCTTCCTCCCCACAAATACATCAAAAATACATCTACATGTGGAACAACTCCTGAACGCTGGCAGAAGACCTCAGACTTCCCAGAAGGCAAGAAAATCCCAACGTATCTGGGTAGGGCAAAAGAAAAAAGAAAAAACAGAGACAAAAGAATAGGGATGGGACCTGCACCTCTGAAAGGGAGCTGTGAAGGAGGAAAAGTTTCCATATACTAGGGAGCCCCTTAACTGGCGGGGACAGGAGGTAGTTGGGGGAGAGCCCCTTACTGGCGGGGATGGGAGGTAGGTAGGGGGGAAGCTTCAGAGCCATGGAGGACAGTGCAGCAAAAGGCGTGCAGAGGGCAAAGCGATGAGATTCCCACACAGAGGATCAGTGCCGACCAGCACCCACCAACCTGAGATGCTTGTCTGCTCACCCACCAGGGTGGGTGTGGGCTGGGAGGTGAGGCTAGGGCTTCAGAAGTCAGACCCCAGGGAGAGGACTGGAGTTGGCTGAGTGAAGACAGCCTGAAGGGGGCTAGTGCACCAGAGCTAGCCGGGACGGAGTCCAGGAAAAAGTCTGGACTTGACAGAGAGGCAAGAGACCATTGTTTTGGGGTGCACGAGGAGAGGGGATTCCTGCTCCATGTGCCCACAGAAGGCAGAGCACTGCCTAAGAGAGCTCCAGAGACGGGCGCAAGGTGTAGCTATCAGGTCGGACCCCAGAGACGGGTATGAACCACTAACGCTGCAATCGTTGACAACAAGAATCATGTGTGCAAGTGAAGGTCACTACCCATAGCCCCCCAGGAGCCTGTGGAGCACACCACTGCCAGGGTCCCCGTGTTGCAAGGACAAACTCCCCGGGAAAACACATGGCATGCCTCAGGATGTTGCAACATCAGGCCAGCCTCTGCTGCCAGAGGCTCGCCCTGCATTCCAATTATGACGTCCATACCCCTCCCTCTCTTCGATCTGAGTGAGCAAGAGAGCGTTAATCAGCTGCTGCTTTAACCCCCTCCTATCTTGGCGGGGAACAGATGCCTGAGGGCAGCCTACATGCAGAGGCAGGGCCAAATCCAAAGCTGAACACCAGGAGTTGTGTAAACCAAGAAGAGAAACCGAAATTTATCTGTGCAGCCTCAGGAGCAATAGATTAAAACCCCACAATCAACTTGATAAACCCAACATCTTGGGAATACCTGAATAGACAACAAATGTTCCCAAAATTAAGGCGGTGGACTTTGGGAGCAACTGTAAACTTGGGGTTTGCTGTCTGCATCCGACTTGTTTTTGGTTTTATGTTTATCATAGTTTAGTTTTTAGTGCTTGTTATCACTGGTGGATTTGTTTATTGGTTTGGTTGCTCTCTTCATTTTATTTTATTTTTTATTATTGTTTTCCTTTTTTCTCTTTTTGTGTGTTTGTATGTGTATGTTTCTTTAAGTGATATTGTCTGTTTAGTTTGGCTTTTATCATTTCTCCTAGCGTTCAGTCTGTTCGCTTTTTTGTTGTTTTCTTTTTTCCCTTTTTATTAGTCTCTAGGTGTATGTTTCATTCCATGATTTTGTCTGTTTAGTTTTGCTTTCACCATTGGGTTTGGGGTTCTAACTGTTCATTCTTTTTTTTCTTCCTTTTCTTCAGAACTGTGTGGCTGGCAGGCTCTTGGTGCTCCAGCTGGGTATTGGGCCTGGGCCTCTGAGGTGGGAGAGCCGAGTCCAGGAATTGGACATCAAGAAACCTCCTGGACCCACATAATGTCAATCAGCAAGATATCACAGACATCTCTGTATCAACATTAAGACCCAGCATCACCCAACGGCCAGCAAGCCCCAGAGAAGGAAACCCTATGCCAAACAACTAGCAAGACAGGAACACTACCCCACCCATTGGCAGAGAGGCTGTCTAAAGTCATACTAAGTTCACAGACACCCCAAAACACACCACTGGACATGGTCCTGCCCAAGAGAAGGACAAGATCCACCCCATCAACCAGAACACAGGGACTAGTCCCCTCCAACAGGAAGCCTACACAAGCCACTGAACCAACCTCACGCACTCGGGTAAGACACCGAAAATAAAGGGAACTATGAATGTGCAGCCTGCGAAAAGCAGACCCCAAACACAGTAAGTAAAACAAAATGAGAAGACAGAGAAACATGCAGCAGAAGAAGGAGCAAGGTAAAAACCCACCAGACCAAACAAATGAAGAGGAAATAGGCAGTCGCCTGAAAAAGGATTCAGAGTAATGATAGTAAAGATGATCCAAAATCTTGGAAACAGAATGGAGAATATGCAAGAAACGTTTAACAAGGACATAGAAGAACTAAAGAGCAAACAAACAATGATAAAAAACACAATAAACTAAATTAAAAATACTCTAGAAGGAATCAATAGCAGAATAACTGAGGCAAAAGAATGCATAAGTGACCTGGAAGATAAAATAATGGAAATAACTGCTACAGAGCAGAATAAAGAAAAAAGAATGAAAAGAATTGAGGAGAGTCTCAGAGGCCTCTGAGAGGGACAACATTAAATGAACCAACATTCGAATTATACATGTACCAGAACAAGAAGAGGAAAAAAAAGTGACTGAGAAAATATTTGAAGAGATTATAGTTGAAAACTTCCCTAATATGGGAAAGGAAATAGTCAATCAGGTCCAGGAAGCACAGACAATACCATATAGGATAAATCCCAGAAAAAACATGCCAAGATACATATTAGTCAAATTTTCAAAAGTTAAATACAAAGAAAAAATATTAAAAGCAGCAAGGGAAAAGCAACAAATAACACACAAGGGAATCCCTATAAGGTTAATGGCTGATCTTTCAGCAGAAACTCTGCAAGCCAGAATGGAGTAGCAGGACATATTTAAAGTGATGAAAGGGAAAAACCTACAACCAAGATTACTCTAACCCAGCAAGGATCTCATTCATATTCGATGGAGAAATTAAAATCTTTACAGACAAGCAAAAGCTAAAAGAATTCAGCACCACCAAACCAGCTTTACAACAAATGCTAAAGGAACTTCTCTAAGCCGGAAACAGAAGAGAAGGAAAGAACCTACAAAAATAAACCCCAAACAATTAAGAAAATGGTAATAGGAACATACGTATTGATAATTACCTTAAATGTAAATAGATTAAATGCTCCAACCAAAAGACACAGACGGGCTGAATGGATACAAAAATAAGACTTGTATATATGTTGTCTACAAGAGACCCACTTCAGACCTAGGGCCACATACAGACTGAAAGTGAGGGGATGGAAAAAGATATTCCACGCAAATGGAAATAAAAAGAAAGCTGGAGTAGCAATTTTCATATCAGACAAAATAGACTTTAAAATAAAGACTATTACAAGAGACAAAGAAGGACACTACATAATGATCAAGGGATCAATCCAAGAAGAAGATACAATTGTAAATATTTACGCACCCAACAAAGGAGCACCTCAATACATAAGGCAAAGGCTAACAGCAATAAAAGGGGAAATCAACAGTAACACAATAATAGTAGGGGACTTTAACACCCCACTTTCACCAATGGACAGATCATCCAAAATGAAAATAAACACAGAAACACAAGCTTCAAATGACACATTAGGCCAGATGGACTTAATTGATATATATAGGACCTTCCATCCGAAAACAACAAAATACACTTTCTTCTAAAGTGCTCATGGAATAGTCTCCAGTATAAATCATATCTTGGGTCATAAATCAAGCCTCAGTAAATTTAAGAAAACTGAAATCGTAACAAGTATCTTTTCTGACCACAACGCTATGAGACTAGATATTGATTACAAGAGAAAAACAGTAAAAAAATACAAACACATGGAGTCTAAACAATATGCCACTAAATAACCAAGAGATCACTGAAGAAATCAAAGAGGAAATCAGAAAACAGCTAGAAACAAATGACAGTGAAAACATGACGACCCAAAACCTATGGGATGCAGCAAAAGCAGGTCTAAGAGGGAAGTTTATAGCAATACAATCCTACCTCAAGAAACAAGAAAACTCAAATAAACAACCTAACCTTACAGTTAAAGCAATTAGAGAAAGAAGAATAAAAAAAAACCCAAAGTTAGCAGAAAGAAAGAAATCATAAAGATCAGGTCTGAAATAAATGCAAAAGAAATGAAGGAAACAATAACAAAGATCAATAAAACTAGAAGCTGGTTCTTTGAGACAAAAGACAAATTTTATAAACCATTAGCCAGACTGATCTAGAAAAAGGGAGAGAAGACTCAAATCAACAGAATTAGAAATGAAAAAGGAGAAGTAACAACCAACACTGCAGAAATACAAAAGATCATGAGAGACTACTATAAGCAACTCTATGCCAATAAAATGGAGAACCTGGAAGAAATGGACAAACTCTTAGAAAAGTACAACCTTCCAAGACTGAACAAGGAAGAAATAGAAACTATAAACAGACCAATCACAAGCACTGAAACTGAAACTGCGATTTAAAATCTTTCAACAAAAGCCCAGGACAAGATGGCTTCACAGGCGAATTCTATAAAACACAGAGAGCTAACACCTATCCTAGTCAAACTCTTCCAAAATACAGCAGAGGGAGGAACACTCCCAAATTCATTCTACGAGGCCACCATCACCTTGATACCAAAACCAGACAAGGATGTCACAAAGAAAGAAAACCAAGGCCAATATCACTGATGAACATAGATGCAAAAATCCTCAACAAAATACTAGCAAACATAATCCAACAGCACATTAAAAGGATCATTCACCATGATCAACTGGGATTTATCCCAAGGATGCAAGGATTCTTCAATATAGGTAAATCAATCAATGTGATACACCGTATTAACAAACTGAAGGAGAAAAACCATATGATAATCTCAAAAGATGCAGAAAAAGCTTTCAAAAAATTCAACACACATTTATGATAAAAACCCTCCAGAAAGTAGGCATTGAGGGAGGCTACCTCAACATAATAAAGGCCATATATGACAAACACACATCCAACATCATTCTCAATGGTGAAAAACTAAAAGCATTTCCACTAAGATCAGGAACAAGACAAGGTTGTCCACTCTCACCACTATAATTCAACATAATTTTGGAAGTTTTAGCCACAATAATCAGAGAAGAAAAAGAAACAAAAGGAATCCAAATCAGAAAAGAAGAAGTAAAACTGTCACTGTTTGCAGATGACATGATACTATACATAGAGCATCCTAAAGATGCTCCCAGAAAACTACTAGAGCTAATCAATGGATTTGGGAAAGTAGCAGGATACAAAATTAATGCACAGAAATCTCTTGCATTCCTATTCACTAATGATGAAAATTCTGAAACAGAAATTAAGAGAATACTCCCATTTACAACACTCCCAATTGCAACAAAAAGAATAAAATACCTAGGAATAAACATACCTAAGGAGACGAAAGACCTGTATGCAGAAAATGATAAGACACTGATGAAAGAAATTAAAGATGATACAAATAGATGGAGAGATATAGCATGTTCTTGGACTTGAAAAATCATCATTGTAAAGATGACTGACTGTACTATGCAAAGCAATCTACAGATTCAATGCAATCCCTATCAAACTACCAATGGCATTTTTCACAGAACTAGGACAAAAAATTTTACAATTTGTATGGAAACACAAAAGACCCTGAATAGCCAAAGCTATCTTGAGAAAGAGAAACGGAGCTGGAGGAACCAGGCTCCCTGACCTCAGACTATACTACCAAGCTACAGTAATCAAAACAGTATAGTACTGGCACAGAAACAGAAATATAGATCAATGGAACAGGATAGAAAGCCCAGAGATAAACCCACGCACATATGGTCACCTTATCTTTGAGAAAGGAGGCAAGAATATACAATGGGGAAAAGACAGCCTCTTCAATAAGTGGTGCTGGGAAAACTGGACAGCTACATGCAAAAGAATGAAATTAGAACACTCCCTAACACCATACGCAAAAATAAATTCAAAATGGATTAAAGACCTAAATGTAAGGCCAGACACTATAAAAGTCTTAGAGGCAAACAAGGCAGAACATTCTATGACATAAATCACAGCAGGATACTTTTTGACCCACCTCCTAGAGGAATGGAAATAAAAACAAAAATAAACAATTGGGACCTAATGAAACTTCAAAGTTTTTGCACAGCAAAGGAAAGCATAAACAAGACAAAAAGACAACCCTCAGAATGGGAGAAAATATTTGCAAATGAAGCAACTGACAGAGGATTAATCTCCAAAATATACATGCAGCTCATGCAGCTCAATATCAAAAAAAAACAACCCAATCCATAAATGGGCAGAAGACCTAAATAGACATTTCTCCAAATAAGGTATACAGATTGTCAACAAACACATGAAA
Source organism: Phocoena phocoena (assembly GCF_963924675.1). Taxonomy (NCBI): domain Eukaryota; kingdom Metazoa; phylum Chordata; class Mammalia; order Artiodactyla; family Phocoenidae; genus Phocoena; species Phocoena phocoena. The sequence continues at coordinate 22,773,407 of NC_089225.1, read as the reverse complement.
GAATGCTCAACTTCATTAATCATTAGAGAAATGCAAATCAAAATCACAATGAGATATCACCTCACACCAGTCAGAATGGCCATCATCAAAAAATCTACAAACAACAAATGCTGGAGAGGGTGTGGAGAAAAGGGAACCCTCTTGCACTGTTGGTGGGAATGTAATTTGATACAGCCACTACGGAGAATAGTATGGAGGTTCCTTAAAAAACTACAAATAGAACTACCATATGACCCAGCAATCCCACTACTGGGCATATACCCTGAGAAAACCATAATTCAAAAAGAGTCATGTACCACAATGTTCACTGCAGCTCTATTTACAATAGCCAGGACTTGGAAGCACCCTAAGTGTCCACTGACAGATGAATGGATAAAGAAGATGTGGCACATATATACAATGGAATATTACTCAGCCATAAAAGAAATGAAATTGATATATCTGTAGGGAGGTGGATGGACCTAGAGTCTGTCATACAGAGTGATGTAAGTCAGAAAGAGAAAAACAAACACTGTATGCTAACACACATATATATAGAACCTAAAAAGAAAATGGTTCTGATGAACCTAGTGGTAGGACAGGAATAAAGAAGCAGATCTAGAGAATGGACTTGAGGACACAGGGAGTGGGGAGTGTAAGCTTGGATGAAGTGAGAGAGTAGCATTGACATATATACTCTACCAAATGTAAAATAGATGGCTAGTGGGAAGCAGCTACATAGCACAGGGAGATCAGCTCGGTGCTTTGTGACCACCTAGAGGTGTGGGATACAGAGGGGGGTAGTGAGATGCAAGAGGGAGGGGAATGGGGATATATGTATGCATATAGATGATTCACTTTGTTATACAGCAGAAACTAACACAACCGTGTAACTCAATTATACTCCAATAAAGATGTTCAAAAAAAAAAAAAAACGAGATAAGAGCTTTTAGGTAAAAACAGGCAAGTATCGTATATTAACACATATGTGGAATCTGAAAAAATAGTATACATGATCTTATTTACAAAGCAGAAGTAGAGTCACAGATGTAGAGAACAAACGTATGGATACCAAGAACTGGGAGATTGGGATTGACATATATACACTATTGATACTATGTATAAAATAGATAACTAATGAGAACCTACTGTATAGCACAGGGAACTCTACTCAGTGCTCTCTGGTGACCTAAATGGGAAGGAAATCCAAAAAAGAGGGGATATATGAATATGTGTAGCTGATTCACCTTGCTGTACAGTAGAAACTAACAATAGATTGTAAAGCAACTATACTGCAATAAAAAATTTTTTAAATAAATCAATGTAGCTTTGATTTTTTAAAAACAGTAAAATTAGAAAAGAGAGGGATATAGTTAAATGGCTTTGAGAAGCAGGCACGTCAACAGCAAAGATAACACAGACAGCCTAATGATAAGGAAAGAGACCCACGTACTCCCCAAAGAAAGCCAGTAATAGAGCTCAAAGTCCACACTGTTCTGAGGCCAATTCGCATCAGGAGCTGAAGTCTTTGAGTTCACGCTTTCTTGATGATGCTATAGTAGGTTGTTTGCAAGAGAGCCCCCCACATTTTCAACCCTCCCTGTATCTATACCTTATGCAATATGACCCTGCAGCAATTCCACCAAGATGTGGCATTTACTTCTTCACCCCCTGAAACTGAGCTAACCTCGTGACTTACTTTGGTCAAAAGAATGTAGCGGCAGTGATTATGTCAGTTCTGACAGAGGTCTCAAGAGGCCTTGTGGACCCCTGCTTCCTGAGCACTCCTGCCACTGCCATGTGAACAAGCCTGGACTGGCCTGCTGGTGGATGAGACACCACATGGAGCAGAAATGAATCATACCAGTTATGACTATCTTAGGTCAGCCAGCTTCTAGCAGACCCTCCCACTGACTAGATATGCAAGAGCAAGTCCAGTCCAGATCAGCTGGGTCCAGCTCAGGTAAGAAGAACCACCTAGCTGATCTGCGGATACAAATAATAAAATTATTGCTTTAGGCCACTGGATTTTGGGGTGTTTGTTACCAAGTAATAACTAACTAATGTAACTGAATTTCAGCCAATATTATCTGTTCCATAATGATGAACTTGAACCACTAGAAAAATATTAAATTCTACCCTGATCCTCTGTTGAAAAAGGCAAAGACACATGAACACATTTTAGAGATATTTCTGTCTGAAATGGCCATGAAAAATACATAAAGGGAAAAAATCCAAAACCTCTTAATAACTCCAATTATCCAATGTGGTTTATTCATGAGGTGCCGTATAATCTCAGTTTTGCTAGACATGAAGATCAGAATTATAAAAATGACAAATTAGAGGGTACTAGACATATTATATAATATTTTCATGCTTTGTAAATGATCTGTTACATGGCTCCAATATGCATTTAAACTCTAATCTAACTTTTTGAAAAATCTACCTTTCAAGCAAATTTTCAGAAACACATCATATGATACAAAGAACACTTTATTATCTGGACTCCATGCCAACCAGGGCCTGCCTGGAGGAACTTTTGTGCCAAATTTGTGAAAAGCTAATTTGACTAAGTACCCTAATATATTCTAGGGGAGTCATGAGGCTATTCTAAGTGAAGTGGGGCATTGGTGAGCATCTGCTGGAGATGCCTTTTTCCTTTGGGGGAAGACCTGGGATAGACAGAAAATATTATGAGTTAAGTCCCCAGCTGGGAACTACTCAATCCCTTATGTAATAGGGAAGAGCAAATCTGACTCCATGTTGGATCCGTTTCTTTTTCTTTAACCTTTCTGCTCTGTGGCCTGTGCTTAGTCATGCTGGCTCTGCACCTTTTGTAAAAGAATGTTGCCTGTAGCCTGAAATATACAAGAAAACCTTTTCTCAGGGCTCTGACCTTTAAGAGTCCATTCATACAGAGATTAAAAATGGCAGAACAGAGAATAACATTTGTCTTGTTGCAGGTTTAGGGCAACACGGTGACCTGACCTACACGGACAGCTGCAAGAACAAAGGATTTCTGCACCAAGAAGTTTGCAAGAACCAACCACCCTCCTCCCCTTTTTTAGTACAAAAGAAGCCTGAATTCTGACTGGGTTAAGACAGTTTTGGGGGACACTAGTCTGTCATCTTCTCGGTCTGCTGGCTTTCCGAACGAAGTCATTATTCCTTGTGCCAACAATTCATCTCCCAATTTATTAGCCTGTCGTGTAGCAAGCAGAATGAGTTTGGACTCGGCAACACTTATAGACTCAAAAAGTACTTCCTGAGCACCTATTATGTGTCTGGTTAGACAGTGTTAGACACTAATATATACAGGGATGACTAAGACAGCTCCTGTCCTTGAGGAAATGTGATGTCTTTAAAGAGACCAACAAGTCTGAGTCAGGGATCTAAGTGTCAAACAAAAGACCTGCAGTCAAATATCAACATACAACAAAAGATACTTTTTTTAACCTCATGCCTCAACTCATCAGGGTGCTCTTGGAATGCTGTGTTAAGAAGGTTTATGAGACCCTATCCCAGCTCATTAAAAAACATGCAACGGTTGGTCAATAATGTAATACACGGGTAAGAGAATGTGATGTGGTGACACAGGTAATTTTAAAGCAAATATATTTAACAAATATATTGTATCATTCTCCTCTGTGAATACATTAAATGAGGTACTACTATGAGCTAGGTGTTGTGCTAGTCACTGGGAATATGCTGGTGAACAAAACTTACATGTCCCTGCCTTCACAGAGATTACAGTCTAGTGTCATCCCTGTCATACTGCCTCTAGGGCAAGGTGTGACAAAATGCAAGGGCTTCAGTAAAAATAAGAGACTACTCAGACCACTTTCCATAGAGAATTGGTAATGGTATGTAAATATTTTTTGCTGCTTTAAAATTTCATGCTAGTTTTTTATGGTATGCCAGTAGTGGGGGCATGAATATTTAAAATTAATATAATATTCGTAATGACAAGAACTACAACCTAGTGTTTATGGAAAACTTACTTTGTGTCAAGTGCTTAAAATATGTTATCACTGAATGTTCACAACACACCAATCATCCCCATGTGGGAAGCTGGGACCTAGCAAGGTTAAAGTATCTCTTCAAGGTCACCCAGCTCCTGAATTGCAGAGATCGGATTTACATACACAACTTTCTGATTCACAGCCCAGACTCTTAATCAGTAGGCCATGCTACCTTGAATGACATATTCTTGACATATGCTGGTTAAACCTAATATAATATTTCATATCTAATCTAATACTAATGATGAAGAGTTCCAAAGGAATGACCCTAACACCCACATGCATATTAAAATATGTTTTCCTAAGCTCTTCAGCAAGCTGTGAGATCTTTCTCTAAGTATCCTGCATGTCCCTCTCCTGGAGTATTTATTGTGGTCTGTATACAATACAGATATTTGTGTTTATACCACCAACCCTTCTCCACATGCATATACTCATGCCACCCTGCACACACACACACGTACATGCCCACACACACAGTTATCTTGATACAGTAAACCCTCAAGGGCAGGATCTGCTTCTCATATGCTATCATATGCCCCACGGGGGTGTAACACAGTCTTATACAGAGCACAAATATTTGATCAATGTGAGTTGAATTAAGGCACAACCCTTCCCACCTTAGCTAATATCATCTTTCAGCCAGCAACAGGCTGCCTAAAAGTTATCATAAATCAGTCTCTCCAAGTCTGTGCTCCATGGCACACTAGTGGAGCACATGAGGAGTTCGACATAAACAGGATACCACGCTCAAATATCTTTGGGAATCTCAACGTAGTGATAGACCGCCTCTCTTAGAGATTAGCAGTGCAGGTTAGCATATTAAGGGCGCCAAGGAATCCCACAATAAACTGTTTTATACTAAGTAACATTTTGATGGACCTCTTGGTTCACATAACACAGAGGAACAGAACATGATAATGACTCTAGAAGGATGATGGAGAGATCAAAAATATCAGAAGATTCTGTTTTGCCGTCGTGTAACGAAGGAAAATTCATTCTTCCTCAATTTTACTTTTTGAGCTATCCTCAGGAGATGTAGATTTTGCCATATTATGACAAGTTTTACTGACCTTCTAGGCTAGGTCTGGAGACCTCTTTAGCTCATCACTGTAAGCCCAATGTCAAGCACAGTGATTGGATGTAGATGTTAAGTGTTAAACATTTACTGAATAATTGAAAGTTTGCATGTTTTCTCATTTCCTGAATATGTTGCATAAAGCATGGCAAAGATAATATAATATCAGTATTCTGAAACCAAAATGATCACTTCCCCCTTTACACGGTATCTTTTCTTAAGGCAGCTGACTTGTGGGGTAACTTGTCAATAATTTAAATTTCTCATGAAATTTTATCGACAAGCCATTTCCTCCATACCCAGTTAAAGGATAACGGGGATCCCTGCCATTTGTTATATAATTCTATCAGCACGACTACCTAAATACTATAAAGTGACACATGCATGGGTGCCACTGGTTATATAATTTTACCAGCGCGACAATTTAAGTACTGTACGGTTAATATATGCTCCTGTTGAAGGCTCTCAATTTGCTTCAGGTTAGAATACAATACTCCGAGATTTTTGAATCCAAAACAGTGAACTGTTTTAACATCAAACTCCTGCTTAGGTCCCAAAACAACCATTTTAATAATGGACCCTGTTTTAATTCTACTTAATTCTAGTGAAATGCTGTCCAGTTACCCTCAAATTTTCAAGATATGGTACTTGGGATAGACGTATACATATATAATAACAAGAATAATACTAACATTACCTAATACTTACTAGATGCTTACTGTGTGCTGGGAATGATGCTGAGTGATATATATACCTTATCTAGCTTGACCCTCACTTTATGGGGTAGACAGTATGATTTTACTCTTTGATGATGGGAAAATTGAAGCAACTATCTTGAGTTTACGATAAATGCCAGAGTCAGGATTATGAACCCCAGAGTCCAATTTGTAAATCACAGTCATTCCTTCTACAAATATTTATTGAGTACCTACTCTAATCAAGACATTGCTCTGTATCCTGGGAATAAACAATAAACCAATAAACAAACAGAAAGTCCCTGGGCTTCTACAGCTTACACTTTAATCAAGATAGACAGAAACTTAAGCATAGGCATGTATGTGGCAAAGATGGCTGAAAGTCCATCAAAACATTTATTTCCTCTTTCATAGAATGGGTTTGTCACTGGTGAGCAGTTGTTCAGCCAGGATTAAAATCTCAGCTCCTGGGCTTCCCTGGTGGTGCAGTGGTTGGGAATCTGCCTGCCAATGCAGGGGACACAGGTTCGAGCCCTGGTCTGGGAAGATCCCACATGCCGCGGAGCAACTAGGCCCGTTAACCACAACTACTGAGCCTGCGTGTCTGAAGCCTGTGCTCCGCAACAAGAGAGGTCGCAATAGTGAGAGGCCCGCGCACCACGATGAAGAGTGGCCCCCGCTTGCCACAACTGGAGAAAGCCCTCGCACAGAAACGAAGACCCAACACAGCCATAAATAAATAATTTTAAAAAAAAAACAAAAAACTCAGCTCCTCTTGCATATAGATATGGCCATGTGACTATTTCTTGCCAATTGAATGTGAGCTAAAGAGACTTGTGTTCCTTTTCAACAAAGGCTTCAAGGAATCAGGTTTGGGGTGCAATCCCCACTTCTCTTTTTTGTTCTGTGATCTGAATGAAGACAATAAAAATACTGAAATCCTGAGAAATAAAGGAGCTTTCACAGGGAATCTGCCTGAGTTTCTAAATCACTACTTGGAGGAAAGATGCTTGCCAACCAGGAAGACATATCCTGCACTGCTCTGTGAGTGCTAATAGCCATGTATGGGCTAAGGCATTACAATGCGAGGTCTGTTTGTTAAAGCAGCTAGCACCATCCTAAAGAATACAGAACGTGGTGATTTGATTTGGGTGCTGCCATGAAAGTAACCTAAATATGTGGCATTGATTTGATGGTCAAGCACTGAGTGGCATGGAACAGATATCGTAGGCTAGAAATATGAAGATCCACAATACACAGTTACAAAATACTTGAGAACACTGTTGCCTACAACAGCTGGGAAGGCTGACCAAGCATCTACTTAGCCTACAGCTCCAAGGAGCATTACTTCTGAGTATTAGTTTGTATCGGGTTATAGTTACTGCTTTTTCCAATGTACTATAAAAAACTAATAAGCTCAGGGGAAAGGTGACTGCTTAGTAAACAGAAACTAAAGGACTTGCTGGGATGGAGAGACAAATGATCAATGACCATAAATATGAGGAGATGAAAATAAAAAACGAGGACAAATGCTTATTAAAAATTCTAATTTAAACAGACTCCACTAGAAACAAAAATATGATTATGAGTATTGCTTTCCAACGAATACATATTGTTTCAGGAGGCTGTCATAAGACCAAGGGTGAGAGGCATGGGTTTGAGGAAGCAAAGAACCAAAGCAGTTTTAAAAAGCATATATAGGGGAAAAAACCATGGATAGGGAGACAGACACACAACGCTGATCAAAACAAATAGATTTAAAGGCTAATAAGTTTTGAGGGAACTTTATTGCCAAAGAAACCATGAGTCTGGCCTTTAAAAAGCCTTGGATTCTCAAATCCTTAAAGCAATCCTTGATCTCCCAAAGGTCTCCCATGAGCAAGAAGCAAGTTGCAAAAATTGCACCGACTCTAAGGAAGACCAACTCCCAAAGCTCACTGTAGATGTGACCAGGGAAGAAACTGAGCAAGGAAGAGCTTCTGAGAAGGCAAAGCAAAGAACCACAGAGAACAATGGAGAAGGGAGTTCCTCCTAAATGCAGTCTAGGTTCTAACCAGGTAACTTCCTTCACTGGAAAAGCAGAGTCTTCAAAATCCCTGTCCCAAAGATTCTGTCATTGTTCTGGACTACTGACTCTGTGTGCTTCTCAATCTTCCCTTTACTGAATGGGACTTGTGGTGTACACATATTGTCCCTGTTCTACCATTTATTTAGGGGTGGGAGAATAATAGCTCATCTTTCAATTAAGTCATCAGAACATGAGGAACCATATCAGGACTTGATGGAAAGAACTGAGCATGACTCAGAGATTCTGGATGTTGAGATGGATGTAGTATCTGAAAGGGGGTTTGGGTTGTCTGGCTTGGAGAGGACATGAGTTATGCTCTAGGTGGAAAGAAAAAAAACAAAAAGGCCATGCAAAGAAATTTATGTTCAGAGGAGCAGATGTGGCAGACATGTCAAATTGCCAACAAAATCTGCATCTCTCCTTCCGTAGTATATTTTTTGGTGGTGAGCAGCTTGCCAGTTAGGAACTCAATGTCATCACCTCCACCGCCTTGCAAGTAGGTAAGGCCATGTGACTAGTTATCACCAAAATAATCTGAACAGAAGCGATATGGGCCAGTTCTGGGCCAACCATTTTAGGAAGTGAGCATTCTTCCCACACACTCATTTTCTCCTTCTGCTGACTTCAGGCTTGGGAGAATTAGCAGAGCTACAAGATGAGAGGCATCTGGGTCCCTGAGGCCTCACAGGAAGGAGAACGGTCAGCCAAACAGGAACACTTACCTTCAACTATTACGCGAGCAATAAATTAACTTCTGTAGTGTTAGAACTAGGATATTATTGGGGGATCTCTTTGTTACTACCACTTAGCCTACCCTAAATAATTCACCATCCACACATAAGATTCCAAAGAGTGATGTTCTAGGAAAAAAACAAAACAGGGTGATAGATAGAACTATATCCCAATTAGTTGGGGCGACTAACTGAAACACGAAGATTAGAGAAGGTCTCTCTGAAGAAGTTACATTTTAGTTGAAAAAGGAATAGTCTGGCAATATCTACGGGACAAGCATTTGGGGCAAAAATTATACCACATAAAACTTTTAAGGTAAAAACCAATTTTACAGTTTTAAGGAGGAACAAAAAGGCCAGTGTGGAAGACACATAGAGAGAAAAGGGAGCGAGACAGGGCTAGCTGGTATTTGGGTCTTACTGGCCTGGTGAGAAGATTAGATAGATTTTAAGTCTAACAGGAAACTTTTGGAAGGTTTTAAGCTAAAAGATGACATAAATGATACAGTTCATCCTTCCGGCTGCATGGAGAATGGCTTTAGGGAGGCAAGAGGAAAGGATGATATCAGACAGGAGGCTACTGCAGGACTAGGCCTGGGGGGATGGTGGATTCTGAAAGGGTGGTGGTGTTGATGGTGCGATGTAGCAGGTTGGGCTATATCTTGAAGCTAGAGCTGAAATAGCTTGAATATGGATATTGTGGGTGAAGAAAATATCCACAGATCAGATATTATGGATGAAGAAAAAATGAAAAGCCAATGATACTTATATTTTTGACCTGAAAAGCTAAGTGGATGGTGGTGTTCTTTACTGAGATGTGAAAAATTGAGGGAATATTCAGTTGATTAGGTATGAGAAAACTAAATTGTGTGTGTATTTTTATCAGAGTGCCTGACACAGGTTATGTATTAAATATCAACTTTGAATACAAGTATGCTAATACATGCTTTTTTTGCTTTCAGGTCACCCCTATTATAATAAGAGAGGGCTGCTTACTTTTGGAGGTTTTAAATAAATATATCACATCTCCCTTCGCCTCCTAAATTTGAAATCGACTGAGAAAAAAATCCAGGGAGCAACTGTATGGAGATCTAAATATCACTTGTATAAAGGATGATGCTGATTAGAGAATACAAATTTAGACCCTCAAATAAGTACCCTTACTAATTCTAAGCCCCACTTCCTTCCCTGTCACAGGCAGCTCTGAACAAAAGCATGCCGACACTGTAGGGAAGTCCATAAACACAGAACCTGGAACACATCGTCAATGCATGCTTTCTGAGAAACAAGCCCAGAAGGGCCTGAGCCACACATACTTAGATTATTCCCCCAACTCCACCTCCAGTCAGTAAAGTCTGTCCTGAGAAGAGGGTGAGGCAATAGATCAGGAGTTCAGGAAATGCTGCCTACACAGAAATACAGAGAGAAGGGAAAGGAGTTTCTCTCTTAAAACAAAGACAAATAAGTGAATGTTACTGATGTCTGGAAAACATCCATACAGGATACAATGGGGACAAAAGAAGGGAATTTTCAATGGATGGATGTCATTTCAAAGATGAATGAACATGTCCTCAATGACCTTTGCCTTTACACTTTCAAACCCAGTTCTTGGAACTCAGGAACAGATTCAAGCAAAATTGAGATTTTACCTTATTTCAGGTAGTAAAAGAAGAAGAAAAAAAAAAAACTGGAAGAGAGGAAAAAAAAAGAAAATGTCTTGTCCATTAGTTGGATTTGGAGTGAAATTCTGTTTTCCTATTTTCCAATCTCATATTACATGGGTGGCTCCTACCCAGAGGGAAGAACTGCCTCCAGCTTAAAAAATTCCAGCTCGCATTCCATCACTGCCATCACATCTCCCATGCTCCCGATGACTTACTGACAGAACTGGTAATTCCATCTGAAGACTTTGTTCCCGGGCCTTTCATCTTATTCTTTCTTGACTAACCATCTTCCCGGAGGGATTAAAGAGTAAAACTACTAAAAAACAGTGCACGCAGAGGAAGGAGACAGGCTGCACAAAATGCTGTTCTTGGCCACCAGGCTAGCTCAAAGCTCCTTACTTCCCTTTAAATTTAGGTTTAATCTGCGGACTGAAAAGGCATTGCTCTGAGGTGCCTTCCTCACACTTCCCAGGCTCTGCTGTGCGTTGGGGGGTACCACATTGCACAGATTCCCTTCCCGATGTAGGACTACCCACTGTCAGGCACCTGTAGAAGACTAGAGATGCAGAAGGAAGGGGGAAACTCTGGCAGCTACTGGACTTCTTCCAGAGTTTGGTCCCACGGGACAGCTGTTCTCTCTGTAGTCCCAACCCTGAATGGCAGCTCCCAATACGGCACTGGTTCCCACCAGGTGGTCTCTGAGAACATAAAGCTCATGTAACTTCATGACACACACTGTCTAAAATATTTACCTGCTGGCCTTTCGCAGAACATGTCTGCTGACTCCTGCAATAAATAAAACAAGGCCCTCTGTCGAGAGGCCCAGGTGGGCTCTGTGATCCAATTAGTCTAGACCAGCACTGTCCAGTAAAAACATGGTGTAAGCCACCTCGTAATTTTACATTTTCTAGTAGCCACATTCCAAAAAAGAAACAGGTTATAATCGATTACAAAAATATACCTTATCTAAGCCAATGTATCCTATAATCGTTTCAACATGTTATTAATATAAAAAACTGCTGAGATATTTTACATTATTTTTAGTAGTGAGTCTACCAAATTCAGGGTGGATTGTATACTTAAGCACATTTCATTTTGGATGCTCAATTTGCCTTACAAATACTTGATCTCTACGGAGATTTCATAAAATTTACAGTTGAAAAAGTAGATTCACACTACACACCTAGCAGAATGGATAAAACAAAAAATGGTGACAACACTAAATGCTGGCAAAGATGCAGAGAAACTGGCTCACTCATACAATGCTGGTAGAAATGCAAAATGGTACGGTGACCCTGAAAACAATTTGGAAATTTCTTATAAAACTAACATGCACCTACACCACGATATGGCCTTGCACTCCTGGGTATTTATCCCAGTTAAATAAAAACATGTTCACACAAAAACCAGTATGCAAATGTTTGTGATAGCTTTAGTCATAATAGCCTGAAACTGAAAAAACCGCAGATGTCTTTCAGCAGGTCAGTGGTTATGCAGACAGTGACGCAACCAAACCATGAACTATTACCTAGCAATAAAAAGGAGCTAGCTATTGAAACATGGCACGATATGGGTAACTCTCAAATGAATTAAGTGAAAGAACCCAGGCTCGAAAAGATGCTTAGTATACGATTCCATTTCTACAGCATTCTTGGAATGACAAAATTATAGAAATGAAGAACAGATTAGTGGTTGCCAGGGTCAGGGCTGTGGGAGGTGTGGAGAGATGTGGGTGCGACTAGAAAAGTATAAAAGGGCACATGAGGGACCCCTGTGGTGATGGAAGTGCTCTGAATCTACATCATTGTCAATATCCTGCTTATGGATCTGGTGCTACAATTTTGCAAGATGTTATCACTGGATAAACTGGGTAAAGGAGACGGGATTTCCCTGTCCTATTTCTTACACTTGCATGTAAATCTACAAAATAAAAAGTTTAATTTTAATAAAAGTAGATTCACATAACCGAGGCTCTGCAATAACTGAAAATCTTTCAATAACTCAAATATCATGTTTTTAATTTTAAAAATTAAACTTAAAAAAATTCAATCTTTAGTCACTCTTGCCACGCTTCAAGTACACAATAGCCACACGTGTCGCTAGTGGCCAAAGTATTACACAGAGTGACTCTAGATCCTCTTTTGGGGCTAGAATGGCTAAAAACAGAGCCAAATTTGAGGCATTAGAGAAGAAAATGGCCACACCATACTACTCCCAGAAAGCACGCTTCCTGCAAAGAAACACACATTTCTGCTCTAAATACTCTGCAGTTCCAAAAGAGGTGATGAAACCTCCATGGTATTAAAAAACTAACCAGTGTGACAAACTGCTTATAGAGAGGCATTGTTCTCTAGACAGTTCCTCAGCCAGCTAACAGGATGTTGTCTCCTAGACAAGATGTGCCTTTCCTCCTTAAACTCACATGTTTGAAAAACATGAATAAGATAAATAAAAGTGAATTATTTTAGATTACAGCTTTCCCCACCAACCCCTATTTCTGCACCAACAATGGAGTTTAGCATGATGAGCGCTGATGACACACATTTACAAGAAGCTGACACTCATCTCAGAAGGTCCCTGTCTTTGACAAGCTGACAGATGACATTGGAAGATGAAATGTAATTGTGACTCCTCCAAGCACTGGCTGCCCACCACGCAGAAGGACCATGGGAAACGGGGGGGGGGCGGCGCGGGGGGCGGTGATGGTCTCTGTTAATGGACCGCTAGAGAGGGATGTGCAGGGTTCGGGGGCTCTGCTCTCCTTGGTGATCACTGTGGTTAGATTCTCCAGGAAATAATGGGGAGCCTGGCACAGCTTCATGTGCTCTTCTGCTTACGTGTGTTCCCAGTGGTGGGGCCTTGGGTGCCGTAGGTGCCTTTTAAATGGACAGTAACAGATCACACTGCGAGAAAATCACCAGGAACAATGGTCTAAAGGGATTGCAGCAGCTGATCAGTTCCGGAAGGAAGTCAACAGACCCTCATTCTATTGAGCAAGATCCCCCACCATCTGGACCTTTCTGCCTGGTCGCTTTATGTGCCTCCACCCTCCACTCATGTTGGTTTAACTTGCTTCCTTCCTTCAGAATCCCGCCTGGTTGACCCCTATAGCTTTGCTCAGGTTGTCCCTCTGTCTCCACCAGTTCCCTTTACTTAAAAAAAAATTTTTTTTTGTCTTTATTTTTTTTAAATTGAAGTATAGCTGATTTACGATTTACAATGTTGTGTTAGTTTCAGATATACAGCAAAGTAATTCATATATATATATATATATATATATATATATATATATATATACACACACACATATGTATAAATCTATTCTTTTTCAGATGCTTTTTCCCTTATAAGTTATTACAAAATACTGAGTGGAGTTCCCTGTGCTATACAGTAAGTCCTTGTTGGTTATCTATTTTATATACAGTAGTGTGTATATGTTAACCCCAAACTCCTATTTTATCCCTCCCCGCCCTTTCCCCTTTGGTAACCATAAGTTTGTTTTTTGTGTCTGTGAGTCTACTGCTATTTTGTAAATGAGTTCAGTTGTATCTTTTTTTAGATTCCACATGTAAGCGATACACCATATTTGCCTTTCTCTGTCTGATTTACTTAGTATCATAATCTCTAGTTCCATCCATGTTGCTGCAAATGGCATTATTTCATTCTTTTCTATGGCTGAGTAATATTCCATTGTATAAATATACCACATTGTTATTCATTCATCCATCGATGGACACTTAGGTTACTTCCATGTCTTGGTCATTGTGAAGAGTGCTGCTATGAACGTTGAAGTGCATGTATCTTTTCAAGTTAAGACTTGACATAAATCCCATTTACTTTTTTTTTTTTAACCCATTTACTTTTATTAGGGTCTCATTCCTCCCTTAAAGTCCAGGTAAAACCACACCTCCTAGAAAAACAACCTCACTGTAAATGATCTTGCCTTCTGCAAGATTTCCATTGCTAATAATAACAGCAGCATTTCCTCGGGCAACTATCTGTTCCCAGTTCTGCGGCTGACAATTTCATACTCCCTAACTTAATCCTCATACGCTTACTGTGTGTGAATTATTACCATTTTCCAGACAGGTAAACTGAGGATGTGAGCTATTAAGTAGCTAGCCTAAGGTCACACAGCAGGTGACAATCAGAACGAGTATTCAAACTAAATCTGTTTTTCTGTCTCCAAAAACCTCTACTTTTATCTCTGTACTATTCCATTAACTCAGGACACAGTCATTTAATCAGACCATATTTACAGAGCATCTGATAGACGCCAGGCCCTGAGCTAGGCTCTAAGGACACAACAAATAATAAATTAATGATGTTCATAATACAATCATATAAGTGCATTTGGTGAAGAAACGTACAAAGAAGTATAAGGCTTCACAGAAATATGTCATTTATGGCGGGTTTGCAAGATGTATGAAAGTTTACCAGGTGGAAAGGACCTGGCCAAACGCATGGCATGGGGGTGGGAAGATGCAGGGCAATATAGTCTACACCGAGAAAATGCACGTGCAAAGGCAAAGAATTAGAAAAGTCCACAGAGGGTTGCAAAATAATTCAGCAGCATGCTAGAAACGCTGTCAAGGACAGGGTATAAAGGCTTGCTCTGTCACACACAGGAGCTGCAAGGTATTCTGTGGGTAACGAAGCCACAGAAAAGGATTTTTCGGCAGAAGGTGATCAGAACACATAGGCATCCCTTTCATTTAGTCATTAAGTATATATCGAGTACCAAGTATTGTGCTGAAATTGGAGACATAAAGAAGAGTTTTCAGTTCAGTGGTGGAAAGAATCAAATAAATCAACAATTAGAGAAAAACAGGGCAACTCCTGGACAGAGGTGTGGGCAGGATGATACGCAGCACAGAGGACTGGGCACTGGTTAGAATGGCAGGAGGTGGCAAGTGTCGGGAATGGCTCCCTGGAGAAGACGTCACACTGGGGGTGGCTGGAGGATGGACTGGAAGGTGTTAGATGGGGGATACAATGAGGGAATTGAAACTGTAATGAGAATATATTTGAGAGTTATTTCATAAAAATTATTGAAGTATTTAGCGGCTTGCTGGAGGGGGGCAGGGACAGGGCAGAAGTAGAAAGAAGAATAGAGCTTGTGACTAAAATCTTGAGTCCACTGAGGTTACGGGAAGGCAAAGTACTGGGAACAGAAAAAGCAGTAAGTTTGCAGAGAAAAGAGCCTGCATTCAGTATTGTACACAATAAGAGAAAACTGTCAATAATTCACAAACAGGACAAGCAAAAAGAGAGTTGAATAGAAAAAAAGTATTGGAAAGAATAAACGGAAAGTCAGATAACAATAACATCATACTTATGTTAATTTATGTTATGTTAATTTTTAATACCAATTATTGCCTTATTTAGCAATAATGGTAAATATTGAGCCATCTCACTTATCCAAATAGTACATGTTTGAGCTTACTAAAATAATAAATACTATTTTATTTGCTTTCTTGCTCTATAGGCTAAGCCTCTTGCTTATCCATGAATTCCCTGCAACTTTGTACCCTGCACTTTTAAGTATACAATGGAGTCTTCTAGAAGCTATATTTTGTTTGATGACAGCATCACCCACCCTGAAAGCATGAATGAGTGCTTATGCACCCTTGTGTGTTTCCAAAATTTTTCAATGTTTAGAGTATAGCTATATACATTTCCAGAGATGAACTCAGCTTGTTTTCAGTACTACTACTGTGCTCTTATGACGTTTCTTTGGTTCTACCTGCTATCATCTTTGTGACCTCATTACCTACCAATAAATCATTGTTTTGAAATCTTAAAAATGTTCTTCTGCCTACATGGAAACACAGTAAGGGGTAAGTATACAATATTTTAAAATACTTTTTGAAATTTTTCCAAAGCTTAAAATTTTATCTGCGTGCTATAATTTGAATTTAATAATATTTTATCCTAAAGTGAAATAAAATGTATTTATAATGCATTCTCCTTACAGTTTAAGGACAGATTGCTGTTTTTTAAAAAAAGAGAGAACTCTGAAGTCTCACCTTCTCAATGCACAGCAACAGAGATCTACATCTAAAGATGTTGAAAAAGTTCAGAGTTCTTGACTGAAGAAAGGGGAGAATCTACTCCAAAGAAAGTTAGGATGAAATGAAGACAGAAAATCTCTTCGGCCTCATAGATGTTAATAATTTCTCTTGTTGAGTCTCATACACCAGAAACTTTGGAAATATATTTATAACAGTGCAAGCTAAAATGCAGCATTAATTTTTAATCCACTTCTCAGGATTTAAAGAAAAAGGAATTGGATATACCTTTCTGATGAGATATTTAGAAGTTAAAAATGGTTTTCTGCAGCTTTTCAAACTAGAAGTGAAAAAGCCACAGAAGCGTCTTACGGGGTAAGACGTCGTATCGCACCGAGTGGAGAAGGGCCCACAGCACCCGAGGGACTAATAAGGTCTGTACAATTGACAGAACATAAGGGATGCCCTGAAGTCAAAAGTTTGAGAACCAGGAATCTACACTTCAACTGCCTCCTCTGCTTTGCTCTTCCACTTGACAGTCTGACTCACACATCAGCATCTGCCCCTTCCAGCCCAAAGGTTGCCCCTCTAACACTGAGATAACACCAGACCCCTGTGATAACGGAGGACGAGGGTACCAGAGCTGACCTCCATGTCCTGCCTCGGTTCACATCATACAAGCCAGCCGTTAGCCCACACTCTCCCCCTCCTGCATAAGAGTTGGCCATCCTGGCCCTCCTGTTCTCTCAAAGGTATGTCTCTCTCTTCTAAGCTTTTCCCCAAATTGGTTCCATCCCTGCTAATAATTAATTTTTTCTTACAAAAAGAGACAGACAGACAGAAAACACACAGAGCCTTCTCTTTCAACTCCAGTTTTGCCTCAAGTTACTATTACATTTTTTTGGTTTTCTCTCTGGTTAATAAGAGTGGATACATACTACAAGTCCACAATCTCTCTCATCCACATGCTAACAGTACAGAAAGCTGTGAAAATAAATGATTTGGCAACTCATTTGAGGGCCACACCCGATCTTCGGATTTGGCAGTAAAGTCTGATGGAAAGTGCCACCTGAAGTGAACAGTCATATTCTGCTGTGGAAACATCACTCTGGTTGGTTGGGACAGTGCACTGGGTGAGGGGATCGTAACATAAAGTGTACAAGCGCTCTATTACATTTTCAAAATATCTGCATTTTGAAAAACATCTGGCCCCAAGCATCTTGGGGAAAGGACAGTAAGCAGGCACTATCTTTCATATCAATCTCAAGATTTAGGAGCAAATGCAAAAGTATTTACACTCTGTCTTTGATTAACACAGAGGCTGATACGAAACACCAGTGGTTTCCGATTTAAGAAGCCTGTCTATAGAACTGTGGTCTAATTCACACGGCAGGACGACATGAAGGTACATTAACATGTCTAGACACTCTTCATATACCACTTAATATTCTCAGAGGATGTCTCCTTGTGTAAGTACAGAGAGTTGTCTTAAGGAAATAAACCTTGGTGATTCCCATGAGAATCAACAGATATAAAGAGAGAAATAACTATGGCCATTCCCCCTGCCAGGAGCCTCACAGATCAGTTTTCCCAGAAAGGTGGGTGGACTAGTGACAGCGTTTCACACTCAGATGTCAATGCTTGTCCAACTTAGCATGGAGGTGAGTAAGAGTATATGCACCATCATTCCAAAAAGAGGTCAAAATTGAAGCTCTCTAAAAGGTGTAGTTCGAGAGAGATGGTGACATTTGTCAAAAATGTCTCCCAAAGTCTCCTGGATACTATATTCTTCTATACCCTGAAACTCTCATATTTGTTGTTATTCCTTAGGAAATAAAAATAGGGCTACCTGCTTGCAAAAAGCTGCTGGTAAAAATTCATTTTTATTATTAGGTGGTTAGGAAAGCTCTCCTCTTCAGTGACTTTAGGACATGACCTAACCTTTCTGAGCCTGTATCCTCACATATGAGATTATTGCCTACCTCAAAGCGTTCTTGTGAGGATGACATGTGATTTTCTACGTAAAGCATTTAGCAGAGTGTCTGACACATAGTAAACATTCAACAAACGCTACAGTAGCTGAATATGAACACTTGGGCTCCTTTATTATGCACATTTAATTCCTTTGTTTTACCATTCACTACTGTGCTAGAAGAAAGGAACACAAATATTTCCACTTCTCTTCATTTGCCAGGCGGTTTTGATGATTAAGGCCTCCCTGATCTCAAGGGAAGGGGAACTGATCGTTGTGCTACTAGTTTAGATTCTGAACTTTATAGGACACCGAAGTCTACTTTGGAAAGAAAAAGAGAGTGGCTGGTGTTAGGGAAGAGATAAAGAGTCAGAGAAGCAGGAGGCAAAGACAGGTTTCCTGAAATTAGAAAGAAACTTTAAAGTACGAGTAATGGTACAAGAGAGGTCTTGGATTCTAGAATAATAAGGGCTCAGCTCTTATGACACTGACTGTACCCAGGGAGGCAAAAATTACCTTCAAGGAATGAAATATGGCGTGACAAAGGAAGAATGAAGTTCATATGAAATATGGGATGTCAAGGGAGGTGGCTGGGAAGGCCTTGAGGTATCCATCCTCACCAATGATTTCCAGTGCCATTCAAGACACTAAAGCACCAGAAAGCTGCAGAAACAATGGATGTCTCAGCAGTAACCTCTGTGGACACATGAGAGATAAGGGATAACTAGAAAATTTCCAATGTTATGGCACAGCCAAGTCTAACCAAGTTGAATTTCCTAATAGTCCACCAGAGTAACTCAGAGTTAAAAAATATGTTGACTCGTAGCAATAAATAAAGGCCACATTTCTTGGATACCTGGTTCTTAGAATGAGACTGACATCCTCTACTTTAGTTATCATCACTATGACGCTGTACTCCTATCTGTGATAGATGCTGGGTATACAAGAGTGAGCAAGAGATATGGTTGCTGCCCGCGGGAGTTCATAGCTTAATAAGGGAAACAGATACTTTAAAAGTAATTTTAATAAGCAGTGGTGATATGATAGACGAAGTAGAAGATAAAAGTGGATTCAAGGGAACAGAATCAAGCCCAGCAGTCAGAAAAGGCCTCTCTGAGGGAGTGCAGATAACACTGAGCCTGGAAATGTGAGGAGTTAGGCAGGTGAAGTGCTCCAGGCTGAGAGAACGGTGTGGTCAAAGCTCCAGAGACAAGAAGTAAGAGCATGATGTAGGTAAGGAAACAGAAGATATCTAGTGAGACTACAGCACAGAAAGCAAGGAGAAAATGGCTTGAGGTCTGAGGGAGGCAGAGGTCTGATCATGGGGGGCCAACCTCTCTGAATGACTGTGATGAACTGACAAGGGCAGTTTCCGGTTGGGTCAGGGCAGCCCTTGTTGTCATGACCATGAAAATCAGGTAAAGCCCTGAGGCACCAGATGAGGGAGAGGCAGATACTAAGCAGCCTGGACGGGGAGCAGTAAAGGAGGACCAGAGAAGCCTGGGCAGAGCATCAAAGAGCTGGATGTGGTGGCAGTGTATAAGTATTTGTGTGGTATGTTTTCCTGTAAATTAATGAGAGCGTTAAGTGGAAATTAATTAGGGAATATACTCTCCCTTACTGGATAGAGAACATTTCCAGTCCAGGGTACTGATATGAACTGAATGTTTGTGACCTCCCTAAAATTCCTATGTTGAAACCCAAATCCTCAATGTGATAATATTAGGAAGAGGGATTTGGGGAGGGAATTAGGGTCAGATGAGGTCATAAGGATGGGGACTTCATGATGGGATTAGTGCCCTTAAAGGAAGAGACTAGTGAGCATTCTCTCTCTCCCTCTCCCTCTCTCTGGCTCTGTCTCTCTCACCCTTTCCCCACACCCCCCATCCCCCCTTGCCGTGTGAGGATATAGCCAGAAGGCAGCCATTCGCCAGCCAGGAAGCTGGCCCTCACCAGAACTCAAACACACTGGCTCCTTGATCTCAGACTTCCCAGAGCTGTAAGGAATAAATGCCTGTTGTTTAAGCCACCCAGTCTATGGGTATTTTTTTATAGCAGCCTGAGCAAACTAAGACAGCCATTTACATTTTTATGGACCAAATAAAAGTACTCCAGGGCTGAAAATCCTTGAAAACCCTAAGCTGAGGGAATGACTGGCTTTAAGTAAGCAGGCATGGCTCTAAGCTGTTGTGGAAAAACAGCAAAGACAGACAAAGTCAGTCCTGGCCTGCAGGAGTGGAGACATATCCTAAGCAAAGTGTCCAGCTGGACGCAGGTACAGCAGCACCACAGTAAGGACCACCGTCACTGAACGGTCCGATCCCAAGACCACTCACAGCACATCTATCCTGCAAAATTATTTACAGCCACACTAACCCGTGCTGATGGAAACCAGGACCACGAAAGTAGGTGCAGTGACACGTGAATACTGAGCACAGGGCTTGGATCCCGACTCAGCCACATCTGAGCTGCATGGCTCCGGGTGAGTTACTAGGTTCTTTGAGCTTCACTTTTCTCATTAGGAAAACAGAGGAAATAATTTCTTTCAAGGCTCTGTGGCTGGCAGAAACCCAGTCAACCAGCCCAAGCAAAAGAAGATGACTGTTTTCAGAATGAGGATGATGACATGGAACATGCTGGCAGGACATGCAAGACAGGTCTCCCCAGGGAAGGGAAGCAGGAACCAGAAAGCTGGTGGGAAGCAATGACTCTTCCAAAGGCTCTGATTCCTGACCACTGCTTTACTTTCTCCTCTACATCCTCTGCTTCCCCAACAGGAACCTGATGAACTATGGCTCCCTATGACCCCCGGGTTAACATTTAGTTACTAGAAGAGGCTGACTAGTTTCTGTGAATCGTAATTTCTAATTCCCAGGAGAACACCTGAGTGCCCAGCTCTGTCCTAGGGGCAGCAAGTCACACACACACCAGCCTGGCCCCCAGAGCCCTCTCAGAGGGAGGTGGAGAGTCGGGCTGGGGAAAGATCTTAAAGAAGGCTCTGTGAAACGACAAGTACCCCAAAGGCGGATCCTCTAAAGGGAAACCTCACAAAAGGTTGTGGTTAGGATTTCTTTAATTGTTCCATGCGGATCAGCTAGCACATAAAATAATCCGTATGTTATAACCTAGCCCCTTACTGTACCCTCACAATGAATTTAGTAAATATTTGTTTTAAACAGAAGGATCCTGAACGGCTAAAATGAATCTGAGTGGGTACGGCCTCCTTCACCACGTGGGCATTTCACAGGTAAGTCTAGACCACAGACAGTTTATATCCAGTTGTTATATTTGGAAATAATACGGTTCACTTGACAATTTAAAAGAATTTATTTATGAGAAGTCTGAGATAGGGCTGTGTCTCAGAAATCCCTACACAGTCTGTGAAATGTACACCTGAAAGCAGAGGGATGGCTATCAATCACGACGTAAGTGGAAGAAACACATAAGGAGTGCTAGCAGGTGATGTTAGAAAGCCGTGGTTGTCCTACACTTCTCAAATGTCATCACAGAGACCTTGAATTTGGTTTGTCAACGTTCAATAATTACCTGAATGCCACATGAGTACTGAATTTACTGAACAAACTGATACCCTCTGAATAACAAGTTGTGTTCAGACAGAGAAAGAATTGAATGTGCAGGCTTTTCTTCCAGTGACATCTATGCACCTTCCCTTCAAAAGTTAATCCAAACCATCAACTTCTGGAAAGACACATGCACGATTTACCTGAATGGATGACCCTTTCCAAATATTCCTCTCAAAGGACCTTATTACCTTGTTACCAATAATGATCTACTTCAAGGTCCTAAATGGTTACGTAACCATCTTTTGCATAAAGAGCTAAATTAGGTGGAGCCTTGCTGCTGAGGTGGAAGACCATTACTTACAGTGTCTGACTCTCCAAACTCTAGATCACCCTGGGTTAACATCTTCCTTCAGAACAAGTAGTTCTATAAGCTCAGCCCCTCCAGTATCGGTTACTGAACCTCCACTGGCATTAGATGTTAGTTTTACAAAAAAGAATTTTCCAAAATGCTTGATTGTTATAAAGACAATACCAGTGATGTTCTCTATCACTTCTCCAGGTTAAAGATGGGGTTGTTGGTGGAGGTTTTTTCTAGATGCTCATGAAGACGCACAGGTGACTAAGGCATGGTCCTTTCAAAGAATTCATTATCTAGTTGAGATTAAAAGATGTAAACCTTTCAATAAACAACAGTGGGCTCAGCTAATGGATGAAGATGGGAATGATCAAATAGACAAGCTTCAGAATAGTAATTTAGAAGTAGAAGAGGGGGAACAGGCTACGGTGCATACAGGAAGCTTTACGCAGGAGGTCAAGTTCTAGCTGAGTCTTAAAGGATGGGCAGGATTCAAATGATGGGAGAAGAGAAAGGAGCCTGTGGTGCTCCAAACACGAGTGGGGCAGCAAAAGCCCTTGTATATAGTGCCTCCTATATGCAGTGCCTCCTATATACAACAGTTGGAAAGACTGAGAAGGTTCCTAAAACGGAGCAGTTTTCAGCTGGGGCTGACTCTGTTCCTCAGGGGACATTTGGCAATGTCCACAGACATTTTCGATTGTTACAACTAGAGAGAGGGCTCTAGTGGGTACAGGTCAGAGATACTGCTGAACATCCTAGAATATACCCAACAGCCACCCACAGCAAAGAATTATCTGGCTCCAAATGTCAAGAGTGGCAAGGTTGAGAAACCTTGCTAGAAGAAGAGATTAAAAAGGATTTGAAGTGGCTCACTGAAGTTGCCTTCTTTATACCAACAGAGAGAAAAATAATGGGGGGGGGGGCGGGGGCGGTGGTTAGGAAACAAATAGTATATAAATTTACTTCTAAATTTAGAGGTAAAGCTTCCTTATAGAGGGCCTCCTAAGCAGACTGGCTGATTAAGGCCACAAGTTTGATTCACTCCATGCTCAAAATCTCCATTTCAAAGTGGTAAGATCTACCCTCAACCCCATTTCCTACTGTTGGTCTCAGGGGGAACCAGGTCAGAGAACATGAATATTTCAGCATCACTATTAGGAAGATGAATCAAAGTACAAGTTCTCCCAATGAAAGGCTAATAGCATCCCCTTGATGATAATATTAATTATGATAATGATAAAAATTACAAGGTTAATTATTTCCTGAGAAGCCTTCCCTTGCCACTCTCTATAAAACAGTTCCCCCCATCGCTCTCATCTCATCTTGCTATATTTTTTTTCATAGCACTTACCCATTTACAACTCTCAGAAGTTAGGGAGGTAGGTAAGCAGTTAGGCAGGTAAGTAGAGAGATGATTAACAGAGGTTTCAGTTCTTATTGGCTGCATGACCCACTAGAATGCAAGCTCCATGAAGGTAGGCACTTTCATCTACTCCCTGCTATATGTATTTCTGGATCTAGAGAGTGCCCCAACTTGGCTTTGAAAAGCAGGTGCTCATTAAACATCTATTGAATGAATAAATGACGACTACTAACATTTCTACAGCTTACGCTATTACAAAGCACTTTCATGCTTTATTTCAGGAAAAACATGCACTGGCACTGTGACCCAAACTCTGGTGAACGAGAAAGATATGAGCCCGCCCCTTACATACCTTACAGGCCAGCAAGAGTGCAAGCAAAGGAAAAAATAATTATAACCAAGCAATGAGTATTCCAATATGGAACGTTGAGAGTAAGAGGGAATCGCATAGCAGAGACCCAAAACAGGGTCAGAGGAGGTAGATCCTACTGTTCTTTCAATTTTATCAGTGAGAAAACAGCAGGTCAGAGAACTCAGCAGAATTATCCCAAGTCATGTAGTTGAAAGGTGAAGATGAGATTCTCGGAACTATATACTGACCCCTTAGATATGAAGATTCATACAGTGTTACTATAACTGAAGAAGGAGCGTTATCTTCGCTCTGCCAGTATCTAGTTTCTTCCACCTCTGCTGGCTGTGAGGGTGTGTATGCATGGCTCTGTATCTGACTGTAACGTATTCCACCACTTCTCAAGTCAAAATGAGCTGGAGATGTCTACACAGCGACATGACTCACTGTCAGCAGTCTGCTGGCATTGCACAGCTGTAAGTCCTCAAGCAGAGACTTGAGGGAATGGGACGGCAGTGGGGGACAATAGGGAAAGTCACCCAAATTTACTGAGAGTTAGATAACAGAATTGGTGGCAAAACTGGAGCTGCCTTTCCACTCTGACATGACTAAATAATATTTTCGGAGCCATTCAAACCCAGAACAAACTTCTGTATTCACCGGTAGAGATGTTACCGCTTTATGATGTGTCAATAATTGCACTTACTTCTTCAGAAAATATTTACTAAATGTCAACCATGGTCCAGCTCATGTGCCATGAGCTGGTCCTCATCTGGAGACTTTTTTTTTTTTTTTTTTTCCTCTGGTACGCGGGCCTCTCACCGCTGTGGCCTCTCTTGCCGCGGGGGACAGGCTCTGGATGCGCAGGCCCAGCGGCCACGGCTCACTGGCCCAGCCGCTCCGCGACATGCGGGATCTTCCCGGACCGGGGCACGAACCCGCGTCCCCTGCATCGGCAGGCGGACTCCCAACCACTGCGCCACCAGGGAAGCCCTAGAGACATTTTTGATTGTCATGACTGGTAGGCGGGGTGTGCTGGCACCCAGTCAATAGAGGCCAGATATGGCGCTAAACAATCTACAATGCATGAAACAGCTCTGCATCAACGAATGATCTGGATCAAAGTGTCAACAGTACCAAGCTTGAGAAACCCTGATGTAGACCTTAAAGATCCAAAGAAAGAATCCCCACACTCAAGGACTCAAGGCATGCAAATAAAGCCAACCCAACACGCTAAGCCCCATAAGACAATACCTAAGATGCCTGAGAAGCACCAGAGAAGCAGCACCTATATCCACAGTCCTGAGAGTCACAAGAGGAAATCGTGGCTCTCTACCCTTGCTCTCAGACACTCAACATTGTTCCTATGTCATAAATTCTGGTGCCAGATATCACATCAAATCTTAAGGAAGTTACTCCCAATGATTTTTAACTTATTCTGATCCTTCACTGTCTGCAGAAGAAAAAAGCCCCATGTGGCATTTCAGGTTTAGAGACTGTCAGAAGCATTTTAATGTCAACCTTTAAGAGCAGACCACACTGATGTTTCAAATCACAGAAATTACACTGTAGTTTGCACATGAATGTGGAACAAAGGACTTAGTTCAAAAATGAATGAAAGGAGACGACTTTAAGGTCACTTATATCTCCAGTGGTTAAAAACAGGTGTAAGGTGGAGCTTCCCTGGTGGCGCAGTGGTTGAGAGTCCGCCTGCTGATGCAGGGGACACGGGTTCGTGCCCCGGTCCGGGAAGATCCCACGTGCCACGAAGCGGCTGGGCCCGTGAGCCGTGGCCGCTGAGCCTGTGCGTCCGGAGCCTGTGCTCCGCAATGGAAGGTATGAACTATCACTGTTACCTTCACAAACAAACAATATCTTTACTATGGCACTCCTCATTTAAGTGAAACAAAATGTTCTACAAATTGTATAAGATAAGCTTTTGTAGAAAATTTGAGTTCTATCTTTTTACTTTGAACACACACACATACACACACACACACACACACAGAAAGCAACCACATCAAACAAAAGTGTATACTCAAATTTAATCTTATGCCAAGAGATCATACTTCATCTGATGAACTAAAGCAATACACCAAGCGCTTCTGACTCTCCCATAGGTCATAAATTCAGTTTTATTAACTGCTAACAGAGACATTTTACAAATTGACATCTAAAGATGCAATGTGCCCTAAGGGCTGAGTAATTTGTTCCATAGTTTTCCCTTACAGTTGATTTCCATCTTACTTTTTATTTAACTTTTTTTTTTTCCAAAATGGGTTTCTTAAAATAATGCGTTTCTACATGTTCAACTCACTGTCAAAAGGACATTCTCATTAAGACGCATTTCCACCCACTCCTCTATCATGACATCATTTAACAGTGCCCTGCAAAGGGTAGAGAATTTAGAAAGGGCTTTCCACTCTGGCTTGCAAATAGAAATTTTGGCCAAAGGGTATTTTCCCGATCCAGTCCAATCTAGGATACAGTCTTTTTCTGATAATACAATACTTATTCATGCCTTTGCTAATAGAATGGATTAAAGAGGAAACCATTACGCCTCATAGATTTGACATCATATAAAACTTACCTGGATAGCTGAATCCTCCAAGTAATTACTGCTGAAACCAAGCCAACTAACATCAGTTATGCTCAGAAAAGTAGTCCAAAAATATCACTCCATATTTTACAATGGATATTGTAAATATCTATGTTTCATAGATATTTAAAGAACTAGTGATAACATCAATTGACCTGGATTTAAAGTGACATTTAGGTGATTCACAGTTAAATAAAAAGACTTCTGGCCTCATGAATTCAACATATAGAGTTCTTTGTCCAACTTCTTCATTGGCAATATGATCCCTATAGAAACATTACTGCAGTGTCTGCCTTAATTCCTGCTCTTTTATGTTACCACCAAAATGGCAAGAGTGTCTTTGTAATTCTTATCTAACTAGGATGTACCTTTGCAACAATTAATGGTCTGAGTTTAGAATTCAAGATCTGACCGGGCTACAGACTTCATTTCTCTCTCACTGATGCAAATTTTACGAGCCATCTTCCATCACCTTGTATTTTTTTCATGAGCTGTTTATTCTCTGATATAGAAACATATTAAATGAGGCCCCTCTAATCTTTGCTAGAGAGCCACTGCTTCCATTTCTCCATTATGCGGGCATCTGTCTTTTTTGGATGTTACTGTGATTCAAATCCACAGGAAACTTAATTGCTGAAATGCTTCATAGTGTAATGTAAACATTCCTGTGATAATTAGTATACCTTTTCGTCGTCTAAATTTTCTCAAACCTAATTTACGCTGCCCACAAAGTGACTTTCCCTCAAAGTGACATATGTCTGACAACTACAGCTTCTTTCACTACTGCCCCTTTTTATAACAGGAATGTTTACCATCTTAGAACTGAGACAGCCTACACATTCACACTCAGGAATGTCTGTCTGCGTGCAGATTTTCACTATCAGTCATATGCAATGATGTGACACAGAAAAATTTTTTAAGTTACCCTTATAAGATTTAAATGTAATACCTTCCAAACTGAGAGGACACTAAGATTAATTTGCTTCCCATCTACACAGCTAGGAAGAAAATGTTTTGTACAATATGGATTTGAGTAAAATTTACATTTTTATCATGGAAAATTCTCTTTAAATTATCTACATTATAGCCACTGACGTCACAGTTTCATAGCGGCTCTGAGTGCAGGTTCAAAAATATTCAAATCTACTATGAGAAATATTTGATAACTATAGAGAACACTGGAGACCAGATGACTTGGCATCTGAAAAATGTAAAATGGTCAATAAATATGAAATGAGACACATGACATTTAATTAATTCATATCTGCTACAGGGTTAACCTGGGCTGAGGTAAATATGTAATTATTTAGTTACGCCCTGCTGACATCTACAAGGACTTGAGAGACTTGGTTACATTTTCTCTTTCAGCATTAGCGGCAGAGGGTGGACAGGAAGTATAGCAGGGACGTGTCAAACAAACCAGTAGGATGAAGATGACAAGAAGCATTCTTTAACTTTCATGACACAAATTCCAGGCCACGTCACAGTCAAATGCATATGCTTCACACAAACAGCCCATATTTATCCCTTAGAACAACTCAGACGGCACGTTTTTTGAGACAGTTCTCGTTGCTTTTATTTAAAGGTGTGAAAATGGTTCTCTATTCAATGTTGCTATTAGCTCAGGTCTTTCTTCTTAACAATTTGAAAAAGATGTAAATTCAATGATTTATTTCAAATTGCACACACACACACACACACACATAAAATCTCAAATGAGTTCTCTCCCCACTCTGGTAACACCCAAAATTACATAATCAATACTTTATTCGATTTAGTGTAATTCTAAGGCAGAGACAAAAAAAAAATCTTTTGAAGGTGAAACAAGCTTCAGTTAACAATATAACACAACTGTGCTATTTGAAACATGTACAAAAGAATCTAGAAAAATAAGCTTTTTCTTCCTCTTTGTATAACGAAGAGCTTAGATTGCGGGTTCATTTTTCTCTACACTAGAAGCCAAATTAATTGGCTAACTTGAAATTCATGAAACTTGGCAACTGCAGAAGTCGTTATGACACAGAGTTGCCAACAGTACAGGTGTACAATTACTTCTGCTCAGATATCTCAATTTCTTCCTATAATCATGCCAGCACATGCAGCCTGGTCTCCAAGCATTCCAACATCTCACAGCTCAACTGATGTGAAAAGTCACAAGGTGACTACAAAGTAAAGGATGGGCAGCTTCACTGGTGGCCAAGCAGAGCTACTGCCCTGGGGAGAGAAGATAGCGGATGGTATTTTCTGGCTCATACCCTACTTTTCTTTTCCTTGGGGAATTCAAACATAAAACAACCGACATGCTTTGGCAGGCTTCAGAACCTTTCAACTCCACCAGCTGACTTGATCATAAACATTTGCTGGCTCAAGAGGAAAATGACTGGTAAAGTATGTTGGCCAAGTACTCAAATCATATTTTCATTTAAAAAGCCTGAAACCATTCCAGCTTTCCTGGGCTGTATCAAATAGTGCTTTAAGGGATTGGCAAAAGAGTTTCTTCTGATATATAATATACAAACTTCAGAGGATTTTCTGAGCAGTAACACGTATTTGTTTAGTAAGACTGTTTATTTTGTAAAAGTATTTTATAAAAGTTAAGAAGAGTTATAAAATGCACTCATGCATGAGGAAATGGTACTTTTATATTATATCCAGCCTCAAAAAAAGAATATGATGATTTAATTATTTACAGATATTTAGAAGTGATCTAAGGAAGGTAGAATACATTTTACAAAAAAATTCAGTGAATTCATGAATATAAAGGCTGTTGGGATTTTTAAAAGCAAATTTTTTCATAGTTTGATATACAGCCATAATTTTCCAGAAAGACAAATTATCTGAGTCAGACATGCAATTTTCCCCTTCATGGGGAAAGCCTGTTCCTTTGTATTTCACTGTCTTTTTTTAAAAATCCATCATGGGTGGGACTTTGAAAGACTTTAGTAACCTCCACGAACACATCAGTAAACAATCGTTCCCTTAAGAATAATGTGATTTACAGAATAAAGAGCTGTAGTCACATGACCTTACAGCGATTCTTCTACAATGGTGTGTGTGTGTGTGTGTGTGTGTGTGTGTGTGTGTGTGTATCGGATCAGGGGAAGGAGGATGAAGGTGGATGAAGGTCTGAAGACCAATCTATGAACGTGTAAACGTGCACACTTCTAATTTTACACAAAGCCATCTTTGAACCCTCAACATAATGACAAGTTTTCTTTTGACTGATGGAAAAATAATTCCCTCCATAATTATCAATTAATGTTGATTTTTCAGAGACTTCCCATTTTTTCACAACCAAGACATGAAGGCAGAGTTGTAACTGCACCAAGTGCACCATTACATTAAGGAGGCACTGGTGAGAGTGGGGAGGGGAAGGGTGTTTTTTTAGGCATCAGTGGAAAAGAACAGACCCGGTAGGGTTTTGTGACTAGAGTTCATAAAATCTATACGGTATGTTTAACACCGAGAAGTAATGTAGCCGAGAAAAAAAATTTCATGCTGTAAAGTCAGATAACTGTCAGAGTTGAATCTTAGTTTTACCACATGCATTGGTCATCTGTGGACATACTGCTTGACTCTTTGTGACTCTTTTCCCTTGTCTGTAAGAAGGAACTGATAACACTCCCCGCAGAATTAGCCGTGACGACTGACGAGCTGATAAACGCAAAGGAAGGCCTAACACAGAGTAGGTACAGATTAAACAGGGGCTTATAAGGAGTTTTTCTATGTGAAGAAGGTCATCCAGAGAAGGTACTGGGTTGGCCAGAAAGTTCTCTTGGGTTTTTCCATAAGATCTTACAGAAAAACCCGAACGAACCCAATATACTTTAAAGAAATTCATGTGAAAGTCAGAGCCTTTCCAGTCCTTCAAAGGAAAAGACACTTTCATTTAATGAGTTTGCATCCCAACAGTTGCCATGTCTTGCCTTATATTTCCTTTTGATACCAAATAGGAGATTTTGGGCCACTGGCTTCAAGAATTTGAGCAACTCTTCTATTCTTAGACCCTATTTTCTCTTTAATCCACTCTTTGATTTCTGTCAAAGGCAGGAAAACACAGTAACCTGCTCCCTCTCTCCCCTCCAAAGCAGTAAGTCATGCCTTTTCTCATTCCTGGAATGGTCTTCCCACCTTCCTTAGCAAAACTTTCAACCTTCCTTTTTCAATATTGTTTTAAAAGAGCAGGACTCCAAGACAATCAAATTATATCTTTGAGCTTTGTATGTTACGCATTTATAAAAAGTAATGTCTGGATGCTTCCAGTTCATCAACACAGAAAAGCAGCATCCAGTTCAACTCTTTCCATCAGGCACAATACCATATAGCTGTTAACTGATTTACAAACCAATAAATAGATTTCCCAGTGAAAAATGTCAAACACGTCAGAAGGTCATGAAGGAACTGCAGTCAGCTAGATAAAAGACTTGAGTTAGACATGGAGGGTTAATTTATTCAGACTCCGTGTAAATAAATAAAGCTTAATGATGCCAACAATACTCGACACCCTGCCATTGGTTTTTGCTGCCCACCTGCTAAAAAAAGAGCCATTAACTACCTACCTTTTATCTTCTAACTGAAATCTAGTTATGATATAAGAAATATAAGAAGATATCTGAGCACAAAATGGAAAGTTAGTATGAATCGGATAACTATAATTTTAAAAGTAATGAGAATGTGGGACGGGGGAAGGAACTAAGGCCAAAACAAAGAGGGGAAAAAAAATGAAAAGAAATAGGAACAAGGATATGGCATCAAATATACGGACATTAAGGCAGAAAACAGAAAATAAAACTGGTAGAGTGATCCAGACAACATTTAGGAATATTTACCAACATTTAGTGAACACTTCTAGAGAATTCAATTTGGGTTAGATATTATGGAGGAAGATGGAAGAGAAAAAGCAAAGAGGTATAGTTCATGATCTGGGATAGCCCAAGTAAGCCACTCTAGACCACTGTTTTCTCACCTATAACATGAGAAGATTTGACTGCATGATCTCAAAGATACTTAGAATAGTCTATGATTCCAGTTCACTGAGGAGGCATACCCCATAATCGAGATGTAAAAGATTCTTGAAAGAACGCAATTCTGAGGAGAAACTTAAATAAGAAGGCAGTGGGGGGATTGGACTATTGATAAAGCGCCAAAGAGGAAATGGCAGACAAAGGAAAAGTTATGTACAAAACCCCAAAGCTAGAAATGAGAATCATACATGAAAGGCAAAACTCATACCTGGTTGGCTGCCATGTGGACTCAGTCAGAAATAATAGTAATGAGATGGGGAAAAAAGAGAGGGTCTTAGAGACCAGAAGCTTGAGTGAAGACAGGGCAACCTCAGAAAATACATAGGTATAAAATAATGAAGACGGTATCTGATGAATGAGAAAAATATTTTTAAAGGCAAAAAAACATGTTTGAACAAAGGGAGCAAAGAAATTGAGGTGCAATTAGAAGTCAGAAAAGTAGAAAAATAGCTGTTGGACTGATAAATAGGAGAGAAGAGTAAGTAGGTGTGAGAAAATGAATGAGCAGGTAGTTTAGCTAAAGTGGGTTCAAGTTAGAAGGCAGATAAATGGTCAAAGATTTGAGCATTATTTCTGAATTGCAGCCTTTAGTGCTGCATCAAAATGGGCATTTCAGGGTCGTTGGAGCAGCCAAGAGAGTTTGGCTTCAGCAAACATTTTAACTGCCAAACTCGAAGCATCTCCAAGCAGCACAAGTGTGGAAGAGGGAGGGAAATTGTTGGAGAATTCTGATGAAATACTTGCTTCCTCCTGAGCGCAAAAGCAATTCATTGGTCTAAAATTGGACTTCCAGAAATAGCAAATGCGATGTAATCCAAACAATAATTATTATCTTAGCTAACATTTATTGAGCCCTTCCATGAACCAGGAACCATGCTGTGTTTTTTTTTTTTTTTTTAAAACATCTTTATTGGGGTATAATTGCTTTACAATGGTGTGTTAGTTTCTGCTTTATAACAAAGTGAATCAGCTACACATATACATATGTTCCCATATGTCTTCCCTCTTGCGTCTCCCTCCCTCCCACTCTCCCCATCCCACCCCTCCAGGCTGTCACAAAGCACCGAGCTAATAATATCCCCGTGCCTTGCTGCTGCTTCCCCCCAGCTATCTACATTACTACGTTTGTTAGTATGTACATGTCCATGACTCTCTCCCGCCCTGTCAAAACTCACCCTTCCCCCTCCCCATATCCTCAAGTCCGTTCTCCAGTAGGTCTGCGTCTTTATTCCTGTCTTACCCCTAGGTTCTTCATGACATTTTTTTCCCTTAAATTCCTTATATATGTGTTAGCATACGGTATTTGTCTTTTTCTTTCTGACTTACTTCACTCTGTATGACAGACTCTAGGTCTATCCATCTCATTACAAATAGCTCAATTTCATTTCTTTTTAAGGCTGAGTAATATTCCATTGTGTATATGTGCCACATCTTCTTTATCCATTCATCCGATGATGGGCGCTTAGGTTGTTTCCATCTCCGGGCTATTGTAAATAGAGCTGCAATGAACATTTTGGTACATGACTCTTTTTGAATTTTGGGTTTCTCAGGGTATATGCCCAGTAGTGGGATTGCTGGGTCATATGGTAATTCTATTTGTAGTTTTTTAAGGAACCTCCATACTGTTCTCCATAGTGGCTGAACCAATTCACATTCCCACCAGCAGTGCAAGAGTGTCCCCTTTTCTCCACACCCTCTCCAGCATTTATTGTTTATAGATTTGTTGATGATGGCCATTCTGACTGGTGTGAGATGATATCTCATTGTAGTTTTGATTTGCATTTCTCTAATGGTTAATGATGTTGAGCATTCTTTCATGTGTTTGTTGGCATTCTGTATATCTTCTTGGAAAAAAGGAGCTGGAGGAATCAGGCTCCCTGACTTCAGACTATATTACAAAGCAACAGTAATCAAGACAGTATGGTACTGGCACAAAAACAGAAAGATAGATCAGTGGAACAGGATAGAAAGCCCAGAGATAAACCCACGCACATATGGACACCTTATCTTTGATAAAGGAGGCAGGAATGTACAGTGGAGAAAGGACAGCCTCTTCAATAAATGGTGCTGGGAAAACTGGACAGGTACATGTAAAAGTATGAGATTAGATCACTCCCTAACACCATACACAAAAATAAGCTCAAAATGGATTAAAGACCTAAATGTAAGGCCAGAAACTATCAAACTCTTAGAAGAAAACATAGGAAGAACACTCTATGACATAAATCACAGCAAGATCCTTTCTGACCCACCTCCTAGAGTAATGGAAATAAAAACAAAAATAAACAAATGGGACCTAATGAAACTTCAAAGCTTTTGCACAGCAAAGGAAACCATAACCAAGACCAAAAGACAACCCTCAGAATGGGAGAAAACATTTGCAAATGAAGCAACTGACAAAGGATTAATCTCCAAAATTTACAAGCAGCTCAGGCAGCTCAGTAACAAAAAAACAAACAACCCCATCCAAAAATGGGCAGAAGACCTAAATAGACATGCTGTGTTTTAAAGGCATCATCTCATTCAGTGCTTCCTGTGGAGAGAAAAAGACGTAGGTGGCCAGAAATTGTGATTCTAGCCTGCTTACCCTATCCTCACTTACATATGAAATTCAACACTCCTAGTAAGCAAGACTATTAAAAAGTCAGGTGCTGAGGGCAAAACTGTACTCTTCATCAGTTGTCACCACACCAGGGAAGAACGGGTAGAAGTATCATTACCACCTCACACAGGAGAGTCCAAACGAAACCACGGCATTAAAAAGAAATCAGGGAAACCTCAAACGTGAAAAGGACTGCAGTGCATGAAAGTTAAATGAGGCAATCTAATAGAACACATGCTCTTAAAACCTCCAGCCTCCTGTTTTTATTCTGTAATGTAAACATAATATTACTACCTGGAGGGTGGATGAGAAACAGCTGAGGACAGTTTAGCTCTCATGAGGAGTAAAATAAGGGAACATCACTCACATTTATAATTAACTACATCGTTTCTGTAACTACTATGGGAACCACTCAAAATGCAATGGCTTGAGGTTTCCTTCTCGTAACTAAAAATTAAAAAATAAAATAAGAACATCGGCAAAGGTACGCCTGGTAGTTCTCTAATTAATGATCAAAAGTGCATTTACTTTGCACAATTTCACATTTTTATGTAAAGTCTTATTTGATTGTAATTAGCACAGACTAGAAAACTTAATTAGGACCAGTCATTCCTTAATGCAATCAGAATCCCAGAAGAACAATATCAACAGATTTTTTATTGGTATTAGTGATGCAAACTTGTAAAATATAGAGCCAATTAACCTATAACATGCTTCCAAAATAAAAAATAAAAATAAATTACGGTGCATTACCAAACAGTTTAATGAGTACACTAGGAACATAATAAGAGTTAATAATCAAACCTCACAGGATCGAGCCTCCTTCTTAAGTACTAAAGACAGCAGTTACAACTGTGAAGCGTGTTAAAATATGCTACCTCTCAATGAGATTAAGCATTAAAAGACTTTCTGAGACACTGCAGGTTCTATGATGTCAACACAGCTCCCAAGCTAAATTCTGAGAGATAGGAGTTCCACAATTTCTAGATCACATAACAAAATTCAATTACAAGTCTCCGTATGTTTTGAAAAGTTAAGCTTAGGGGAAAAAGTAAAGGTGATGGAACCTTAGTAAACATTTCTGCTTTGCAAGCTTCAGGAGCATAAGCGGCAACTGTATTCCTCTTGTCCATTACATCCTAACTTTGTAAGATTCCCTTTTCAGCCTCATGAAATGGTTTCAAACCCCTCCAGAGAGAAAAAAATATCTGCAGTGAGACATTCCAATTTCTGAAAAGACAGTCAATAGAATCTGTCTTAACACTGAACTCTCTAATGAAATTTCTCCAATGGAATTGGAAGCCACCCTAAAAAGTCTGGAATATTTCACACAATTAGATTGGAACTCCAACTGTTCTCCAACCGTTTGGCAAAAGTGCCAAAGTGAGCACGTTAGCTCACGATGGATTCTCTTGACTGAGCCTTGAAGCAAAACTTGAAAAATACAAATTGGCATACAGCTTCCACTGAACCAAAATTACTTCCCAGCTGGGCTTTAGTCAGACATTAAGGGGGAGGTGCAATATTTGAAATATGTAATCTAAACAGTATGCTCCTATTTCTTAAATATTGTGAGTTTCCCCTCACAACACTGCAGTTTCATAGCAGCTTGCTACCGACGCAGATGCCAAAATCACATGCTAGGAGGGGAGGGGAACAGACTTTTAGACTTGGAGAATTAACTGATCCCTTACCTGCTGTCATAATTTGTCAGTATTTCTAGGGGATGTTTAGCCAAGTTCATATTGATGTGCCAAAAGGATAAATCAAAACCACCACGATTCAACAGGTAACAAAATCTCTGACTTCATCTATCATCCTCCCCACTTTCGGCCAGAACCTTCCTAGTTCTCCTTTTTTTAGTCAACACACAAGTTCATCACGTGCAGCCTTTTATTAAACACGACTTAGTAGAGCTGATTAAAAGGGTTCACCAGGTATTTCTAAAAGATTGTGTTGTTTATTTGGGATTGTCGAGTGGCTTTAGTGTTAGTTACCAAGACCTAGTTAATCTCCTTTGTGCCCAGAA
This sequence comes from Phocoena phocoena, assembly GCF_963924675.1. Taxonomy (NCBI): domain Eukaryota; kingdom Metazoa; phylum Chordata; class Mammalia; order Artiodactyla; family Phocoenidae; genus Phocoena; species Phocoena phocoena. The sequence continues at coordinate 22,737,339 of NC_089225.1, read as the reverse complement.
GGGTAGGCTGACATCGTAAGACATGAGTGCTGTCTTTATGGGGCTTATAATCTTTCCTGAGGAAACAGTAAACCCTCATAATACTATTGACAATTCTTGAGGCAAAATATAACGAGTCCCTGGGCTGCCCTGGTGGTGCAGTGGTTGAGAGTCCACCTGCCGATGCAGGGGACGCGGGTTCGTGCCCCGGTCTGGGAAGACCCTACATGCCGCGGAGCGGCTGGGCCCGTGAGCCATGGCCGCTGAGGCTGTGCATGCAAAGCCTGTGCTCCGCAACGGGAGAGGCCACAACACTGAGAGGCCCGCGTACCGCAAAAAAAAAAAAAAAAATTAGTGTAACTTAAAATAACACTATCACATTTTAAAATTATATGTTGCTGTTCAAAGATACAAAATGTTATATGAAATGGAGAAAACAAACAAAGTTGATTCCTTAAAACCTTTAGGAGAAAAATCAGTTGGTAGATCTAAAATGAAGGCTGAAAAAAAAATTGACTCAATATGGCATATAGAATTTCACCTTTAACCAGTTTTTTTTTTTTCCTTCAATTTCCTCACTAAAATGAGAAGGACAAAAGCAGGTAACAACCACCTTTCTTTCTTAGCGAGATGCTTGAGATTTGGGGTCCTTAAGATGATGCAGTCAGGACAAGTCTTTATTTGCCAATCATCTTCTTTTCCCAAGTAAGGGGAAAACGATGGCTTCCATATTGATTCATATCACACTTCCCCAAAAAATGCCCCCTTAAATGGGGTCATTCCATTTCAAGAAACAGAAACATAATCAAGACTAGTGTGAATTAAAAATAGGTATTTATTGGAAGAATGAGGAAAACAGAACAGAAATACAGGGAAGACGAACAGCTTGGTCTCAGAGGAGGGAGAGATGAGGAGGCACTCACTGTTGCTCTCTCCATTTCTCAGGGAGGCTGGTTCCTGCTTCTCTCTGTGATTTTGGCTTTACTACTTACAATCTATCCATCTCCCCTTCTCCACCTCCAACTCCCTCCCAGCTTTTTGCTGCTTTGGTGACGCATCACATTCAACAGCCACTGGCAAACATCCATTTCCCACCTCTGGTCACAGTCCCCACCACAGTTTGCTCTGAGACAGCCATCCTCAGCCATGAAGTTCTGGGTTAGGGAGAACCGACCCTCCCCCTCTACTCCAGGGGCAAGTTTTGAAATGCTCGAGATGTCTGTTGATGGCTTAACACATTGCTCTGAAAAATCTACCTAACCCGTTGGAAAGACTCCAAGAGGCACATGGGTCATGGGAGGAATGCAGTCAGGTTAGGTCAGGCACCATGAAAAGTACAAGCTCTACCGAAAGTCCTCAATCGAGCAACAGTTATCAACCTATATTCCAAACAGGAATATCACACATAAATACAAATTAATGCCTAGTTCCCTACTTTCTGGAAAATGTAAACAATTTTGGCTGCTTAGAAAATCACATGTACAGGGCTGCATGCATACTTTAAGGAGTATGATCTGTATATGAGCCTTGGTGCTTAATGTGTATTATTTCTATAATCTGGAGCAAGTCGTTTAAATTCTAGGTCTTTGCGTACAGCTATAAATAGAGGGGTGTATTTTCCCTTTTCCAAAATGGTTCCTTAACACCATACAAGATGGTTGTTGGAACCAAATGAGATAACAAAGGGAAAATATCTATCTCAGGACTCAGCACCCAGGAACTCTCAACATATGCTGTTTCTATTCTCAAGCTACGATCCAAAGTCCTTACAAACCTCTCCATGCCTTCCTCTCTCTCACAAAATAAGCAGCGTAAACCTCTTACCTTATGCCAGACCTATCGAGTTATGGATTTCCCTGCAAATCTGCCTACACACTAAGAAACCCCTCTTGCAAAAATCTTTTCTGATAAAGGCAAGGAGTCAGTGATGTGGCAATGGCAGAGTTGGCCTTGAAGTGGAAACGTGATGGAAGTGGCAGGAGTATATGGAAAATAGTTATCTTTATATCCTCCCTACTCATCCTCTCAGAAAATATACTTAGTTCATTGTCTTCAATAATATGTATGCATATATTTATACACACACACACATATATATATATATTTGTCATGAGCACAAAGATGATTCTCTCTCCCTTCCCTCCCATCCTCCCTCCCTCTCTCTGTCTGTCTTATACAAACACACACACACACACACACACACACACACCTCTTCCACATTCAGCAGTGGAAGTCATCTGGTATTCATACTTCTCTCTGCATCAGAGGCCTCCAGCTGAATTTGGCCTGCATGTTGCATTTGGTCAGAAAATGTGTTTTATTTGAGCTACATAGTGTTTCAAATGTTTACGAATCACCTACTCATTTAAAACTTTCAACAATGTCACATGAGCATCCATACACCTACTATGGAAAGTTCAGTTGATCCATAACCACTGGGACCACGTCTCCACATGGCAACCTGTCCGCTTTAGACAGAGCTCAAGTTCTTCAGTTTACAAAAGATGCCACCACTCACATTATATTCTTGACCATGAGGATAAGTGTTATCTACTATCTGTCATATTACACCTGGCTCGCTTTCTCACTCACTTTACCTTCATGGCCATTAGGGGCGCTTGCTTTTGTGCACCCTGAACTATGCTTTTACATCCATTTCAGGATATAAGTGTCTTATTCAGATTTTAGACTCCAGGGGGAAAGGAGCACATTGGTTTGACTTGCTTTTTATATCGCCTAAAAGTGTCATGTCATATTCAAATGGAGATGCCTACTACATGTGTGACATTATGACACTGACACAAGCACTAGTTGATTTGTTCTTATATTCAGCTGAAACATCTAAAGCATCCTCTTAGTTGCAAAGGATTCTGACAACCCTTGATTATGCATGGCCTGCTTCTCCAGTTTATGAATCATTCGAGTAGCTTTGTTTCTTCTCATTTTGCCCACTGCCTGATTGTCTCGGAGTATTTCTTCCAGGGAGAGAGCATAAACAGAAAGATGAAGGAATTCAAATCTCTTGATTAGACTATAGATAAGGGGAAAAGAAAGACAGAAGTAATGGCTTAAAAAGAGAGCCAAGATTTTAGGATTTAACTTTGTTCTACTCCTCAGTCTTTCAGATAATCTAAAATTGGACCAACCAGTTGGAGTAGGGGCTGTCAATGGCCCCTGCATTTTCCTGGGACCATTCTGTGTGCTGGGAGTAGGCTGACTGCCAATTGCCAGTGGCTGACCTTTGTTTCTGGAATGATGGAAAGGTGGGTTGCCCAGATGTGCTACTGCATGGCAGGCCAGAAGTGCCAAGGAGTTAATACTCCGGGGGCAGGGCAGTCTTCAATCAATGTCTTGAGACTCGATGTACTGTATGTTTTGCCTCGTTTTCCAGACACCCATTGCAATGTTGGTGTAATAGCTCACCTTTATTGGCTGCCTTCCTTTTCCTGTATCACTTCCTCACTCCCCATAGGCTTTTCCTGCACTTCCCGAGTAAATTACATTCCCTCAATCCTGATCTCTGGATCTGCTGCTGGAAGAACCCATAAGAAAACATGTACATCAGAAATAGCTAAACTACCAAGAAACAAACAAGTAACTCGGTTCCCATGATTTCCACAGAATCAAAATGACACTTTAAGATGGAAATGCCTTCAGATCCGTTACAGCCTTCCGTCAGTGAAAGTTTTGCTAGGGAACAAATTTTATGTGCCATACTTTAGCCACTTAAGTAAGGTCTTGGTAACTTGAGAAGGAAGATTATTGTGAAACAGACACTTGAGTCAAGCTTTTTATCTCGGTTGATCTAAAATGACTTTTTATTGCTGTATCAATCAACTAAATGATTTTTTCTAAGTCTGAAATAAAATTATATATTGGTGTGATGGGCAAGAGAGACAATGAGGATTAAATTTTAATTTGTTTGCCTCACCAGAACCCAACACCACACTTGGCCCATTAGAACTGCTCAAAAAAAAAAAAATCTCTTGAGTTAAAATGCTAAATTATATATCTAGTACTTTCTGATGAGGTAAAAATTATAGCCTTTCTATTGAATCTCATAATTGTTCAGACTCATCATATTTAACAGATAACCATCTTTCTTTTTTATTTTTTTTGGTATCCAACTGTGCCAACAGAGATGCTGTGACAGTTTTGGTGTCTTTTCCACGTCTGAATCTCCTGTTTTACCTGCCAATTCGTGTTACAAAAATCACCTCATCTGTCCGGTTATGCATTGTTTCACTTCTGAGTATTTTACCTTTAACGGAATTTTAATTTGTGAAAATGTGCAATCCTCAAAAGAAATGCCATCGGCCGGGCACTGTGGCAGGCCTTAAACGGTATCCATCTCAAACAGGGAATGAGAGAGGGAAGGACAAACTGCAAATACCTCCCTGCTTCCTCAATCGAGTGCATTTAACGTAAAAAGCTGTTGTGAACTTGTCCACAGTTACAGGAAATGTCCTATGAAATAAGACCATTCCCCCCATGTTTTGCAAAGCACCTCCATCACGAGTAATTAGTGTCAGTGACAGTGCCTCGTGCCCCATGCTCCGACGCAGCCCATCTGCTGACCGTCCTGTGATGCCCTCACACAGGCTCAGGTTCATCTGCTCCCTGCCTGGCGTTTGCCTCCCACCGTTCCGTCCATCTGCTGTCTTCATCATCACTCTGACCTTTTAAAGTCCTGTCGATTTGCTGACTCTCCGCCAACCTTGCTCAGGCATTTTGATCACCTTGGGTTGGCACAATGATCAACTCTGCCAGCTTGTCCTATTAGCTCAGGCCTCTTTTTTCCACTGACCCATCCATCTGACCCTCCCATCACAGAATACTAAAATGAGTATGTTTTTTCAGCACAGAAACCAGGCTAGACCTTAGCGGAAGGAGTAATCAATGACATACCTGGAGTCCTGAGTTCTACTCTTGGCTCTATCATTATTTAGATGTATAAGCTCAGACAAGTCACTGACTTTCCTCTTGACCTCAGCTGCCTCAATTCCAGAATAAGGAGCTTGCACTATATTACCTCTAAGAACATTTCTGATCAATGATTCAAAGTCATCCTCACTGTAAGCTAGCCAATTCCATGAAGACTATTTAAAAAAAAAAAAAAGAAAGAAAGCAGAAGATATGTCACTAACGGATGCACAAAGAGTGAAGAGAGAATGCATCATGTAAAGAATCAACATGTGAAACTACTAGAAGGCATTATGATCCTAATAAAAGTCACTGCCATTATCACCTCCAAATGGATCTCCCGGCTTCCTCACGTGAGACAGATTCCATTTTACACCCAGCCCTTAGTGTAATCTGGATTCAGTGTTATTAATCAGATCACACCACTACCCCTCTTCCCTCTGCCCCGTGGCTTCCTATTTAACTTAGAATAAATTCCAAATGCCATGGGTCCCAGCCTCTCGGATCTCACTTTGGATCACTCTCTCCCATCTCAAGTTGCGGCCACACCAATCTTGCTTTGGTCTTTCAGACACAGCACGCTCATGCCCTGCTCCTTCTGGCCATCACTATGCTTATGCTCTGTGCTTGGAATGCCCATCTAGCAAATCTTCTCTTGGCTGGCTCCCTGTGTGACTCCAGTCTAACCTAAAATGTCCATTTCCTTGTAGAAGTTTCTCCTGATCCCCTATTTATATTAGCCCCGCCATCTTGCATCACCAACCATGCCTCCTCTAACACCCTGCTTTGATTACTTTCTATCATCGACCTCTGTCTGAATTTACCTTATTTATTTGTTTATTATTCCTCTCCCCTTACTAAAACATAAACTTTTGGACAACAACTTTTGGGAAACTTCTGGGAAAAGTTTTTTTCTTATTCTTATTCTGCCTATCATGCAGAACAGAACAATGCCCACAATGACAAATTCTTGTTCAATGGGTGAATAAGAGAAGGGAGACTTACTGGGATATTAAAGCCTTCTTGGAGATTTGGCAGGCTTGATTTTGAACACAGCAGGAGTGGAACAGACTTTGAATGGAAAATAAAGAATAGGGCATCCTCGCTTCCAAATCTGCCAGACAGAGTTGAGAAGCTTCCTTAAACAGTAGTTTGAGATGGTTTGGTCCTTTCTCTGGCCAGAGTGTGACCTCAGGTGATTTTGGGGAAGATTGGCGTCCACTGACATGGAGTAACCTGGCTCAATGCGTGGGAAGCTTCCAGCAAAGAATGTCCTTGGTGTGGCTACAGGTGAGAGAACTCTGAAAATATTTCCATTTTCCAGGGAAACTTGTCTATAACCTTGAGAAACCTCTCATGGATTTCCACATTTGAGCTTGTGAATTTTTCCTCACAAATTCAGATTAAGTATTGTTTCTTCCACTTCCCAAGGCCATTTCTTGTACAACAGGTAAAAATCAAAAGACTTACAAAATTCAGACTGCAGTACCTGAGCTCATAGCTAGCATCCCTACCTCACTTCTGAGGCCAGAGACACCAAAATCCAACCAAAAATCTTCCTGGTCTATCTTGTTCTCCTTAAAGTAAAGCCTTTGTCAAACCTATATAAATCTAAAGTACATTAGTGGTTGCCTATAGCTGAATGGAAAAGGGGATTAACTAAAAAAGGGCACCAGGGATCTTACTGGAGTGGTGCATGTGTTCTAAAACTGGATTTTCAGGACAGCTGGGCAACGCAGTATATTTGCCAAAAATTATTAAATTGAATGCTTAAAAATGGGTGAGTTTTATGGAATGTAAATTAGATCTCAATAAAGTTTTGTTGCTGTTGTTTTTTAATTAAATCTTTGGTCTTAACCAGCTGAGTTCCCCTGGCTTTCAGTTTCAAGGGGGACAGTATTTCTACTCCATGTAAAAATGATTTTTTTTCTCATTTCTTCTCTCATCTGCATCTAAGGACCACTTAGATTAGTCACGTGATAAGACTGCCAGACGAGGTAGTTTCCGCTCCAAAAATAATGTGTTATTTCTACTTTAACACTTTTTGGCAAACAGAACGTAAAATCTTGCACACATTCGTGATCAAATCCAAAAGGACATAATTAATAGATTATGTGAAATGTTTAGGGAACAATCCAAACCGAGTTAAAATGACACCATTCTGGAGCTAAAGTCAGAAGCCTGCGTTGTGCGATGAAAGGCTGGTGAAAATGATGAGCTTCCACACCTTTCTTGCTATCCCCTTCCCAACTTGATGCTTCCAGTCTCCACGGCTGCCTCATCCCTCTCTCCATGTAGTGAAGATGAGGTCATCATTTCCCATTTAAAGCCATCGTCACATTGTTTCCCAATCCATTTATAGCTACCCTTTGATTCAGTTTTCACTCTATATTTTTTACATTTTTAAAAGTAGCCCTTTCATCAGGTAATAACTAAATGAATAGTCCTGGTGGTTCCCACCAGCTTACTGTCCCAAAAAGGACACACCAATCTTTGATTCTGTAGCAATTATAGCCACCTGCCCTGGCTAAATGACTCTGCAAAATCAAAAGAAGGGCTCTCTTTTTTTTTTTTTTTTTTTGCAGTACGCGGGCCTCTCACTGTTGGGGCCTCTCCCGCTGCGGAGCACAGCCTCCAGACGCACAGGCTCAGCGGCCATGGCTCACGGGCCCAGCCGCTCCGCGGCATGTGGGATCCTCCCGGACCGGGGCACAAACCTGTGTCCCCTGCATCGGCAGGCGGACTCTCAACCACTGCGCCACCAGGGAAGCCCAGAAGGGCTCTCTTTTAATTGCTCTCTAGCATATATTCTGAATGCCAGATGGGACAGATCTATAGATACGGTTCATACTGAAATGTGACCTGAACCACTGTGAATCTAAATGTTCTCATTGGAGAAGTGGAGGTATTGGTAACTACCTTTCTGTATTGATGACAGGTAGTAAGACAACACCGTGATGCTGTCACAAGTAGGTGGTGAATTCGGCGGGGGGCAGGGTACTAACAGAGTCAACATTTTGCCGTCACCAATACCTCTGGACTCTGGGATGGCACCGAGTTACTCCCCAAACCCACTAGACAAACCTTTCGTTTGTCAAAACAGCATTAGACCTATTTCCAAAATTATAAGCAGTCTTCAGAATCACACTTACTTACCAGTGAAAGCTGACAAAGTGACAGAAATAAACTTTCTGGGATGACGGTTTACAAAGGTACTCTTGCTGCGTTGGCAGGAACGGTTACCTGCCCTGTGATTCATGTTCTCAGATAACATACACTGAACTGACTCTGAACAACACCAGTGCTGCTGACATTTCCTTAGGAAACCCAGGAGAAGCATTCCAACCATCCCTACGTGTAGAAGCCCGTGTTGTTTGTGTCTATATACCTGCTTATTCCACCTCTTTTTCAGCTAGATCATTCGGTAGGATGTGATGGGCAGATAATACCTATTGAAGTGGAAGAATACGGACTTCATACATCATACTTATTGTCCAGCTGATAATTCACCACAGACCTCCTCGTTAGTGCTTATGGAGTCTTTTCTTTAAAAAAGGCTTACTTTCAAGGCTTTCCTGTCTGAGGATAAGTACCTTAAGGGCAGAAACTATGTTTACACTCTGCACCTTGCAAAATACATCAGCTGGCACACCCAGTGCCCAATGAATCTTCATTGATGTGAGGTGTTTGGACTGTCCAGAGACTTTCCATTCCACTTGGCTGCGCTACGTACTAAGCACACTCATGAAGTCCAGGTTAGCAAACAGCAGGTTCCTGAAAGGAGGGACTTATCACATTATATTTACCGTATCATGTGTATCATGCTATTTCTTCCATCTAACACAGGACATATGTTTTCCATAGCTTTCATTTTTTTAAATCGAAGTATAGTTGATTTACAATGTTTCAGGTGTACAGCAAAGTGATTCATATCTTTTTTTCTTTTTCAGATTCTTTTCCATTATAGGTTATTACATAATACTGAATATAGCTCCCTGTGCTATACAGTAGGTCCTTGTTGGTTATCTATTTTATATATAGTAGTGTGTATCTGTTAATCCCTCTCCCCTTCCCCCTTTGGTAACTATAAATTTGTTTTCTATGTCTGTGAGTCTATTTCTGTTTTGTAAATAAGTTCCTTTGTATGATTTTTTTAACATCTTTATTGGAGTATAATTGCCTTACAATGGTGTATTAGTTTCTGCTGTATAACAAAGTGAATCAGCTATATGTATACATATATCTCCTCCCTCTTGCGTCTCCCTCCCACCCTCCCTATCCCACCCCTCTAGATGGTCACAAAGCACCGAGCGGATCTCCCTGTGCTATGCAGCTGCTTCCCACTAGCTATCTATTTTACATTTAGTAGTGTATATATGTCCATGCCACTCTCTCACTTCGTCCCAGCTTACCCTTCCCCCTCCCCGTGGCCTCAAGTCCATTCTCTGCCTCTGCATCTTTATTCCTGTCCTGCCCCTAGATTCTTCAGTATCATTTTTTTTTCTTTTTTAAGTTCCATATATATGTGTTAGCATACGGTATTTGTCTTTCTCTTTCTGACTTACTTCACTCTGTATGACAAACTCTAGGTCCATCCACCTCACTACAAATAACTCAACTTCATTTCTTTTTATGGCTGAGTAATATTCCATTGTATACATGTGCCACATCTTCTTTATCCATTCATCTGTCAGTGGACACTTAGGGTGCTTCCAAGTCCTGGCTATTGTAAATAGAGCTGCAATGAACATTGTGGTACATGACTCTTTTTGAATTATGGTTTTCTCAGGGTATATGCCCGGTAGTGGGATTGCTGGGTCGTATGGTAGTTCTATTTTTAGTTTTTTAAGGAACCCCCATACTGTTCTCCATAGTAGCTGTATCAATTTACATTCCCAACAACAGTGTAAGAAGGTACCCTTTTCTCCAAACCCTCTCCAGCATTTGTTGTTTGTAGATTTTTTGATGATGCCCATTCTGACTGGTGTGAGGTGATACCTCATTGTAGTTTTGTATCATTTTTTTTTAGATTCCACATATAAGTGAAATCTTTCAGACAAACAGTTCACACTATGTGACACTCAGTGGTTGGTGTGTCTATCCCCTAACTAGGTCGTGATCTCCTTGAGAACACGATGGAGTCACATTCATCTTGGTATCCCAAAAACCTCACCCAGTGCCCCCAGCATAACAGCTCTTGAGAGCTCCGTCAGAGCCAGGCATTGTGATAGGCGCCAACAACAAATAAGTAAGACAAAGTCTTCAATGTCATGGAGCTCACTGGCCAATAAGAAAGAGAGTTAGTAAACAAATGATCACAAGACGCCACGTGAGGCTCAGGTGGCCTACAAACTTGAGTGGGCAAAGATCAGAGGAGTCAGGTAAGATTTTCCAGGTAAGCTGACAAAGAAGAGGAAGTGTATTGCACAAAAAGAAAAAAACTCATGTAGATGATTTAAATTATAAATGCCATATCTAAGGTGTAAGGTGGATCCTCACCGCTAAGTAAGGACACACGGCGGGACCCATATCGACAGAAAGCACTGCCTCTTCTTGCCCAGTACTCAGCTCTTTCTCTTCTTCTCAGCATCCTGTGCTCGGTGGGTACAACTAGAACCCTCAGCTCCTGCACCTGTCACCATGTTTAAGATTAAGGTCACCAGTAGAGCATCTTCTTGTCCTGTGTGGTTTTAGCACTTGTTTGCAGACAAACAGCTTGCTCTCATTTCTGTTTAGAGCTGGCGTGCACTGATGTCTTTGAACAACACTACAAAACACCTGGCAGTCCTCCCACAGGAAGAAATTTTGCCCAGATCCTCGATCAAGTCTCTAGAAGTCATTTCATAAGATGCACTACAGAGAAGGTTATTTAAAAATCAACAATTTGGATTTATGTTAGAGACTTCTTTGTTGTAATAGATATGGCAAATAAAATCTGCTAAGTTTATTTTTCAGTTTAGTATTAATTTTTTCCATATACAAAATCTCCTTTGGGGGTTATAGGAAGAAAATTGATACTTTAAGTTTTAATATAAAAATTATTTTGGAAGCTCATTCTATGGATTTCATCGAAAAAGAGGTCTAATACACCATGATTTTTCTCTAAATAGACACTTTAACATTCTAAGTGTGTATGTATTCCCAGTAGGAAGATAATTTTTAAAGAAAAATATACTTAAGCACATCCCCTTCATGTCTAATAGGACTAGAATTCATTTATTCATTCTCTCCTTGTTTTGAGTATACCAAGTTTAAAAGTACACAGCTACCTTTCATGGAACTAACTATGAAGACAAAGGAGCACATATTAGCTGAGGTAACTGCCCATCTCAGACAAGTTTGGGAAACATTTAAAAACATACACAATTATTTAAAATTCTTTTGTTTCGTTCAACGTATTTTTTTAAAGGTAGATTAACACTAATTAGACCTTTTTAGATTATGCACTCATATTCCTATGTAACATTATTTTTTTATTTTGGCACACCTACCCACACACATTCATAAATACAACAAATAGTGATATTGGGCAATGCAAACAAATTAATCTGAATGATATAGATAAATTTTATGAAACAAAACACTTTTAAAAAATTGAATTATGACAGACAAATTGATAATTTCCCAAACAATTCAGGCATTTGGCAATAGTAGCCAACTCTTAAGCAATTCGATCACTGTCTGTGCCAATTTGCTTGATTACCAAGCTGTATAAATTCAGTTTTTGTTTTGTTTTGTTTTGTTTTTTTGCAGTACGCAGGCCTCTCACTGCTGTGGCCTCTCCCGTTGCGGAGCACAGGCTCCGGACACTCAGGCTCAGCGGCCATGGCTCACGGGCCCAGCCGCTCCGTGGCATGTGGGATCTTCCCGGACCGGGGCACGAACCTGCGTCCCCTGCATCGGCAGGCGGACTCTCAACCACTGCGCCACCAGGGGAGCCCTAAATTCAGTTATTTTGATAATTCTGACAAGTCATACACATCGTGCAACAATCTGATCAACTGCTCAGTAATTAACATTTTTAATCTCGACTAAATAAAGTGATAAGCTGTCTACTCAGGGATAACCTGGATATACGGTCTTTTAAACCTCGAATGTAAGTTCCATTTATTTACCAATTATCTCTACCCAAGCCCACATCTTCTGTGCTCTGCTTTGTGATCCTGGGGCTGGAAGTCTCAGAACTATATACATTGCTCAGATTCCCTTGACAGCTGCCTCCTGGTTAGCTTCTGTTACTAGGAGACTCTGATGGAAGATGAGAAAGATGGGAAGGAGAAAAGGAGAGCTAAGGCTTTGTTTCCAATTCCTGTCAGTACTCTTCCAGCAGTGGTGGATAGCTCTAACTTTCCCTCCCTGTGGCATCTAAGGAGCAGCCCCACGGCACACCTGAAGGACGAAGACCAGCCTTGCAGAACTCTCCCAAAGGTCTTAGCCTGCTGGATGGTGTTTCTCAGAGTTACCAGTCCTGGCTCCACGGTGGTCGCTCCTTGAGCTATTTAGGTTCTCATAGCATTGCCTCTTCCCTTTGTTATCCCAGACAAAGAAGTGATAGCTACTTCTACAATTACAGTTACCAGTTTCTGAGTTATCGCTTTGTCTGCTTGACACTCTCTCAGCTTCCCAATACCTATACTAAGGTCATTCTGTTTTAAATGCCTATAGTATTTTCTATTTCTTGAATGGAACCTGATTGACATACTATACAATGTATTTTGAAAGAACAAACGTTTAACGTATAAGACCAAATGAGGCACACAATGTGTTTCAAACGTACGTCTGCCACAAGACCTGTGTGGATTCGGAAAAATTCCATAACCTCTAAGCCTCTGTTCACTCATATAAATTAAATATAATAGCAATACCTATTTAAGAGGTTATTATTTGTTTTGGTGAGGTTAAAAGAAATGATGCAGGTTCATCCTTCACAGTTTCTGGTATGTGAAAAACATCCAATAGATGTCTATATTATTATTATCATTATTACTATTCACCAAATGAAACGTTTTACCCAGTGTTGCCAGGTGGTGGTGCATATTTTCAAAACATACCTAGAAAAAAACCCCATAAAATTGATTTCTAAAACACCATAATTCTAAAACTATGATATTCTGTACCACCCCTTATACAAAGCATCACAGGAGAATGGTCTCCCTTAATTCTTTTATTTTAAGATCAACAATGAAATCTTTATTCGAAATAAACTTCAGTATCTCTAGTTCCTTAATCCCTAAATTTTACCTAAGAAAGTTAAATTCACCCTTTTATATATATTTCAATATAAAATGTAAAGTATAAAACTTTTTATAAAAGTAAAATGGTACGTTTTGACACAAACCATATAAAAGCATTTTTGAAGCCTAAGAATACCAAAATATTACAGAAATTACAATACACAATGCAAGGAGCAAATACTTTTCAATAGCAGGATAAAAATAAATGTCATAAGTTCAGATGAACATTCATTAAACTCTTACATAAACCGTAACGAGAAAAAGAGCATAATCTGAATCATTACTTAAGCACTTCCATTTCGTCTAACTTTCATTAAAGATAAACTCCTTTTGAAATTTGTCTCTATACAGAGCAGTATCTCACAATGCTTTAATTTTAAAATATTGTTTCCCTAACCAGTACAAGTCACTAAGGAATAAAATATCTGCTTTCATCAAAACCCCACATACTAACCTTTACCCCCAGAATGCCAGAGTTCAAAAATATCACCCTAAATATTACAACTCAAGGGTGTTACTCCAATGAGCCTAATTATGGAAAACAGCAGATGCAATAACGTGCTAAAAAACACAGCAATCTGAAACAATTACAACAGCTGGCTACAGATGGTATAGCAGTGCACTCCCTGTATCCGTCAAGTTTGGCTTTGATCAGAAAAGTAAACTGAAAACACTTTTCTACTGGCGCAATAATAGAATGAATATGTTGAAGACTTGGAAATCTGTTTTCACAAATAATTTTTGAAAATGATGAAGTGTGCTTGTCCTGTAATGACAAAGGCCGATTTTTAAAAACGCCATTACAAAGAAGCGTTTATAAAGAAGAATAAATAAAAACAAAGCTATTTAATCTTTAAATTCAATCTATTTGCCAAAATAGGATGTAAAAGTAGAAACTATGTATTCCACCTGGAAATGCAAGACCCATTCATATTGAAAGAAACCAAATGTGAGGGGTATAAAAATGGACAAGACATTAATCCCGTATTTGAAAGGAGAGTCAGGTCGCTTAAGGAAGCACATAGAATTCTGAATGGCCAGTACAGACAAGACATCGTCTGCTCCTCTAGAAAAATGAGAAGACTGGTTACAATATAAAGTAAGGAAAGAAGAAAGAAGCCATATCCCCCTGTTATAACTTTTGCACTTCCTAAGATTCCTTGCCTTGAGGCATGGTGTTCAGACTGTGAGTGACAGGGAAGGCAAGACTGGAGATGAGAGAAGATATGAAGAGGAAAGTAATAGGTTTAAGAAATTACATAATTTATAATCTTGATTAAATTTATACCAATGACATATTAAATGTTTTTAAATCGTGATTTTTTTAGAGGGGGAGGGTAATGATCTCCCTGAATTCAGTGATTTTCACACTTGCATATTAACTATATCACTGGAAGAATTTTCAAAATAAACCCATGTCTATGAAGCTGCCTCACCCCCAAAAGGAGTTCTGATGCAGCTGTTCTGGGGTACAGCCCAAGTAGTGAGATATTATAAAATCTCTGCAGGTGATTCAAATGCGCTGCAGCACACTTGAGACCCACAATTTTAACCCTTTAGGACTTCCTCCCTAGTAATAACTTGCCTCAACCCAGGTTTACTTAATGTCTATAAGTATGTTTAAAGTATTTTAAATGAACTAAGTCTCATGCTTCATGAGCCCTTCATGATTTGCAATAGTAAAAGTTTTCAACAACCTAAATACTTTTCAATAGGGGGCTGATTAAATGTTATGGGGAACTATGTAACGGAAGGTTATGCTGTTACTTAAAATTATGGTACTAGATCTTTTATTATTTTACTTTTTAAAATAGCATTTTATCAAATGCATGTGCATTGTTTAAAACACCAAATAACACTGAAAGACATAATGAAGTATTACATAAAAAAACCCAAAACCCTGTTGCTACTCTCTCTGCCTGTTTCCCAGAGTAACTACTTTGAAATTATTTTTACTGCTGATACTGACCACCGGATTTCTAAATAATATACTTCTGTATTTTAATTCATCAAATTGGACATCATGTACTAACTTCCACAGTAGATAAGAACATGGCTCTCACTACTTCTGAATACTTCCTATCCCAGCCAAGTTCAGCATTATGCTGGTTACCTATCCAACATTTACCCTTGGTCTAAGACTCTAAGCCCGTCATGGTGGTTCTCCTTGACAGTGATAAGGTTTTGGATGCAGACATATAACTAATCCTGTCATAGTGACCTGATGGGAAGGTTCTGGGGAGTTACTGGGAAAGGTTTCCTAGATCCTAAGAAAGAGATTTCAGCAGGGGTGATCCTCTTTCTGTTTCTGGACTGTTGTGTACAGTGATAAACAATGATTACATTTGCTTTTCTATGCAATAATTTTCTTGGAATTTAAAATATGACACATTTTTCATTTGCTTAGTTTTGTGCCTATAGCTTTTTCTTGTTACACCATACATAAGTCATTCAAGATAATTTCTCCCAAGAAAGGACATGTCTGGTGTGACCGTGTAATTTAATATCCTACCTGGGACACTTCTGAGGATGAAAGTATGAATTATCAATGATTATGCCAGAACAATAAGTATAAATCAGGACTGTACTGAGAAAAAGCAAGACAGTCTCCATAAATATACCTAATAATCTATCAATGCATTTTTAATTAAGGAGCTCCCTCCTTGTGTTCTCCTTTCTCCAGCTACAAACTAAACCAGCTACTTTTTAGGCCTGCGAGCCATAGTTCTGTAACTTCCCATCACAGACTTACTGGAAATTCCCTCTGTCTTACTCCTTCTTGTTTTAGATATTCTGTACATGGTTCTTGAGTTTTTCTCTTCATTTAGGTAGAGAATATTCCAGTAGTTTCTGCTTTCGTGGATTACTCCACTGTTTTGTTGGAACGCATCATTAAGTAGCTTCCTGAAAAAAGTTAAGTTTTGAAATATGGAAGTATGAAAGTCTCTTTATTCTACATTTAAGTATAATTATCTGGCTAGAATTTTAAAAGCTTTACTATACTACATTATAGCTTCCAATCTTACTAGCCTGAAACCCAAAGTAATTTTAGTCTCAGTTCTCAGTATATAAGCTTTTTTTCATTCTTTTTCTCCAAAAAAATTTTAGGATGTTTTATTTCTGATATTCTGTATTTCGTTATTTGTACTTTGGAGTAGGTTTGCTTCATTTAACTTACTGAGCTGGACCTTGATAGGACCTTTCAATCTAGTTACTGATATAATTCGATTCTGGGAAATTTCTTGTGTTATATCATTATTTTATCACTTCTTTTTTAAGTTCTGTATTTCTGAAATTATTATGTGTCAAGTGTTAGACCTCTAAAGTTGAATTTCTAATGGTTTTATATTTTCCTTTTGTTTTAACTCTTTCTTACACTTTTCCTTTTCTTTCTTTTTGTGTAGTTTTATTTATTTGGTTCCGAACATTCTTCAACTTTATCTTCTAAGATTTTACCTGATTTTTTTTTGTTTGTTTTTGTTTTCTCCAGTTTTAGTGAGAAATAACTGACATACATCACTGTATAAGTTTAAGGCGTACAGAATGATGAGTTGCTTTACATATATTGTGAAATGATTACCAAGATAGGTTCAGCTAACATCTATCATCTCATATACAATAAAAAGAAAAGAAAGAAGAAAAAAAATTTTTCTCCTTGTGATTAGGACTCTCGGAACTTACTCTCCTACCAATTTTCCAATATATCATTCAGTCGTGTTAACTATAATCACCATGTTGTACATTACATCCCTAGTGCTTATTTATCTTATAACTAGACCTTTTGACTGCCTTCCTCTAATTTCCCCTCCCTCCCCTCCACCTCTGGTAACAACAAGTCTGATCTCTTTTTCTGTGTTTTGGTTCTTGGTATTTTTTTTTGGATTTCACATATAAGAGAGATCATAGGGTATTTGTATTTCTCTGTCTAATTTCAGTTAGCATAATGCCTTTAAGGCCCTTCCATGTTGTTGCAAATGGTAGGATTTCCTCGTTTCATATAGCTGAATAATATTCATATATATATGCACACATACATACACCACAACTTCTTCATTCATTCATCCATGGAAAGATACTTTGGTTGTTTTCATGTCTTGGCTATTGTAAGTAATGCTGCTATCTATGTACATGGGGGTGCAGATAAATCTGAGTTAGCATTTCCATTTCCTTTGGATATATATCCAGAATTAGAATTGCTGGATCATATGATAGTTCTATCTTTAATTTATTGAGGATCCTCTATACTGCTTTTCTGTAGTGGTTGTACCACTATGGAAATCCCACTAAGAGTGTACAAGGGTTCCATCTTCTCACATCCATGCCAGCATTTGTTATCCCCTGTCTTTTTCATGATGGTCATTCTAACAAGAGTGAGGTGATAGCTCATTGTGGTTTTAATTTGCATTTCCCTAATGAGCAGTGCTGCTGAGCATCTTTTCACCTACCTGTTGGCCTTTCGTATATCTTCTTTGGGAAGATGTCTATTCAGGTCCTTGCCCATTTTTAAAATCAGGTTATTTGCTGTTGTTATTGCTATTGAGTTCCATAAGTTCTTATTATTTTATGAATATTAACCCCTTATCAGATATAAGGTTTGCAAATATTTTTCCCATTCCATAGGTAGTCTTTTCACTTTGTTGATGGTTTCTTTTGCTGTATG
Source organism: Phocoena phocoena (assembly GCF_963924675.1). NCBI lineage: Eukaryota > Metazoa > Chordata > Mammalia > Artiodactyla > Phocoenidae > Phocoena > Phocoena phocoena. The sequence goes on along the minus strand of NC_089225.1, from coordinate 22,719,543 downwards.
GAAGCTTTTTAGTTTGATGTAGACCCCCTTGTTTATTTTTTATTTTATTGCTTGTTTCATATCTAAAAAATCGTTACCAAGACTCAACAAGGAGTTTTTCCCTATGCTTTCTTCTAGGAGTTTTATGGTTTCAAGTCTTACATTAAGCCTTTAATCCATTTTGAGTTAATTTTTGTGAGTGGCATAAGATATGGGTCTAATTTCATTCTTTTACATGTGAATATCCAATTACTTCAGCACCATTTATTGAAGAGACTGTCTTTTCTCCATTGAGTATTCTTGGCTCCCTTGTCAAATATTCATTAACTGTATATACTTAGGTTTATTTCTGGGCTCTTGATTTTGTTCCATTGGTCTTCCTGTCAGTTTTAAAGTAGAACCATACTGTTTTAATGACTATAGCTTTATAGTATAGCTTGAAAACAGAAAGTGTGATGCCTTCTGCTTTGTTCTTTCTCAGGACTTCTTTGGCTACTCAAGGTCTTTTGTGGTTCCATATAAATTTTAAGACTGCTTTATTTTTACTTCTGTAAAAAAGTGCCATTGGAATCTTGATAAGGATTGCATTAAGTCCACAAACAGCTTTTGGAAATATACATTTTAACAATATCAATTCTTTTAATCCATGAACATGAACATTTCCACTTATTTGCATCTTCTTCAATTTTTTTCATCAGAGTGTTATTGTTTTTAAAATAGAGATCTTTCACCTCCTTGTTTAAATTTATCTCTAAGTATTTTATTGTTCTTGATGCTATTGTAAATGGAATTAATTCCTTTACTTCTTTTTCAGAAAATTTGTTGTGAGTAAATAGAAATGCTACTGATTTTATATGTTAATCTTGTATCCTTCAACTTTATTGAATTCAGCGATAGATTTTAAAAGTTTTTTTGTTGGGCTTCCCTGGTGGCTCAGTGGTTAAGAATCTGCCTGCTAATGCAGGGGACATGGGTTCAAGCCCTGGTCCAGGAAGATCCCACATACCATGGAGCAACTAAGCCCGTGTGCCACAACTACAGAGCTGAGCTCTAGAGCCTGTAAGCCACAACTACCGAGCCCACAAGCCACAACTACTGAAGCCTGCATGCCTAGAACCCATGTTACAAAACAAGAGAAGCCATCGCAATGAGAAGCCCCTGTACCACAACAAAGAGTAGCCCCCACTCACCACAACTAGAGAAAGATCATGCACAGCAGCAAAGACCCAGCACAGCCAAAAATAATAAAATAAATAAAAATTAAAAAAAACAATGTAACACTGAAGCCAAGAGATTTTAAGAAAAAAAGTTTTTTTGTTGAGTGTTTAGAATTTTCTATATACAAAATCATGTAACCTGCAAATAGAGACAATTTTACTTGTTCCTTTCAAATTCTGATACTTTTATTTCTTTTTCATCCCTGATGGCTCTAACTAAGACTTCCAGTACAATCTTGAATAGCAGTGGTCAGAGTGGGCACCTCTGTCTTGTTCCTGATCTTAGAAGAAAAGCTTTCAACCTTTCACCACTGAGTATGACATTAGCTAACAGCTTGTCATATAAGGGCTTTCTTATGTTGAGATATGTTCCTCTATGCCTAATTTGTTAACAGTTTTTATCATGAATGGATGGTAAATTTTGTCAAGTGCTTTTTCTGTGTCTCTTGAGATAACATGATTCTTTTCTTTCATTCTATTAGTGTGATGTATCACACTGATTAATTTGGGTATGTTTGAACGATTGTTTGTATCCCACTTTATCATGGTGAACAATCCTTTCAATGTGTTGCTGAATTTGGTTTGCCAGTATTTTACTGAGAACTTTTGCTTCTATATTCATCAGGGAAAGTGGCTTGTAGTTTCCTTTTCTAGTAGTATCATTTTCTGGTTTTGGTATCAGGATAATGTCAATCTTGTAAAATGAGTTTGGGATTGCTCCCTCCTCTTGATTTTTTGAAAGAGTTTGAAAAGGATTAGTGTTAATTCTTTAAATATTTGGTAAAATTCACTAGTTAAGCCATCTAGTCCTGGACTTTTCTTTCTTTTTTTTTTTTGCAGTACATGGGCCTCTCACTGTTGTGGTCTCTCCCGTTACAGAGCACAGGCTCCGGACATGCAGGCTCAGCGGCCATGGCTCATGGGCCTAGCTGCTCTGCGACACGTGGGATCTTCCCGGACCGGGGCACAAACCCGCATCCCCTGCATCGGCAGGCGGACTCTCAAACATTGCGCCACCAGGGAAGCCCCTGGGCTTTTCTTTGTTGGGAGATTTTTGATTACGGATTCACTCTCCTTACTAGTAATCGGTCTATTCAGATTTTCTGTTTCTTCCTTCCTGATTCATTCTTGTTAAGTTGCATGTTTCTAAGAATTTTTCCATTTCTACTAAGTTGTCCAGTTTATTGGCATATAGTTGTTCATAGTAGCCTCTTGGGATCCTTTGTATTTCTATGGTATCAGTTATAATGTCTCCTTTTTTGTTTATAATTTTGTTAATTGGGTTACTCTCCTTTTTGACTTGGTTAGTCTAGCTAGGATGTTTTCAATTTTGTTTATCTTATCAAAGAACCAACTCTTAGTTTGATTGATTTTTTGTTTTTCTGTTCTCTTTGTGCTTCCACTTTCATCTGTCTCAAGAAACTTTTTAATTTTCCATTTAATTTCTTCTTTGATCCATTCATTGTTGAGGAGAGTGTTGTTTAATTTCCATGTATTTGTGAAGTTTTCCAGTTTTCCTCCTGTTACTGATCTCTAGTTTTACATCACTGCGGTCAGAGAAGATACTTGGAATGATTTCAATCTTCTTGAATTTGCTAAGGCTTGTTTTGTGGCCTAACATATGACCTATCTTAGAAGATCACTTCTAAGATAGATCACTTAGAGAAGAGTATGTATTCCCCTATTATTAAATATAATGTTCTGCACATGTCAGTTAGGTCCATTCTGTTTATATTATTGTTCAAATATGCTGTTTCCTTATTAATTCTCAGTCTGGATAATCTATCCATTGTTGAGAGTGGAGTATCAAAGTCCTCAACTGTTATTCTGTTACTGTTTATTTCTCTTTTTATCTCTTGGTATTTGCTTTATATATTTAGGCACTCCAATGCTGGGCACATAAATATGTAAAACTGTTTTATCTCCTTGATAGATTTGTCATTATGTAATGACCTTCATTCTCTCTTTTTACCATTTTGAGTTTAAAATCTATTTTCTCTGATATAAATATAGCTACCTCTGCTTATTTGGGGTTACCATTTACTTGAAATAACTTTCTCCATCCCTTCAATCTAAGTCTATGTGTGTCTTTAAGGCTGAAGTGAGTCTCTTGTAGGTAGCATATCATTTGATATTAGTTTTTATAATCCATTTGGCCATTCTATGTCTTTTGATTAGATAATTTAATCCATTTACAATTAAACTATTGATAATTATTGATAGGTAAAGACTTACTCTTGCCCTTTTGTTAATTGTTTTCTGGTTGTTTGGTAGATCTATTGTTCCCTGTTTCTTATCCTGCTCTCTTTTTTGTATGTTTTGGTATCAGCATGCTTTCACTTCATTACAATTTTCTTTTGTGTAATTGCTACAGGTTTTTCCCTTGTGGTTACCATCAATCTTAGATAAAATGTGTTAAAATTATAACACCCTATTTTAAGCTGGTAACAGTTTAATTTGAACAGAATTCCTAAACTTCACACTTCTACTTCTCCACCCTGTCACAATTTAGATTACTGCCATTATAATTTACATATTTTGATACTGTGTAACTAATAACAGATTATTATGGCTATGGTTCCTTTTAACTTTTTAAATACAACTTTTAAAGGTTACACTCCATTTAGAGTTATTACAAAATATTTGCTACATTTCTCATGTTTTACAATACATCCTTGTAGCCTATCTTATACCCAATGGTTTGTGCCTCCCACTCTCCGACCCCTATATTGCCCTTTCCCCCCAACTGGTAACCACTAGTTCATTCTCTATATCTCTGAATCTGCTTTTTTGTTATATTCACTAGTTTGTGGTTTTTTTTTTTTTAGATTCCACCTATAAGCAGTATCATACAGCATTTTTCTTTCTCTGACTTATTTCACTTAGCATAATGCCCTCCAAGTCCATTCATGATGCTGCAAATGGCAAAATTTCATTCTTTTTTATGGCTGAGTAGTATTCTAGTGTGTGTGTGTGTGTGTATGTGTGTGAGTATATCTACCTACCACATCTTCTTTATCCATTCATCTGTTGATGAACATATCTTGGCAATTGTAAATTGGTTGCTTCCATACCTTGGCAATTGTAAATAATGCTGTTATAAACACTGAAGTATGTGTATCTTTTCAAATTAGTGTTTTTGTTTTTGTTTTTTTTTAATATATACCCAGGAATAGAATTGTTTGGTCACATGGTAGTTCTATTTTTAGTTTTTTGAGAAACATCTATTCTGTTTTTCACAGTGGCTGTACCAATTTACATTCCCACCAATAGGGTAGGAGGGTTCCCTTTTCTCCACATCCTGCTGACATTTGTTATCGGTAGACTTTTTGATAATAGTCATTCTGACAGTCATCAGGTGATATCTCATTGTGGTTTTGATTTGCATTTCCCTGATGATCAGTGATGTTGAATGTTATTTCACCTGCCTGTTGGCCATCTACATTTCCTCTTTGGAAAAATGTCTCTTCAGTTCTCCTGCCTAGTTTTTAATCAGATTGTTTCTTTGTTTGTTTGTTTTTTAGCGGTATGCAGGCCTCTCACTGTTGTGGCCTCTCCCGTTGCGGAGCACAGGCTCCGGACGCGCAGGCTCAGCGCCATGGTTCACAGGCCTAGCCGCTCTGCGGCACGTGGGATCTTCCCAGACTGGGGCACGAACCCGTGTCCCCTGCATCGGCAGGCGGACTCTCAACCACTGTGCCACCAGGGAAGCCCAGACTGTTTGGTTTTTTTGATGTTGAGTTATATGAGATATTTATATATGTTGGATATTAATCCCTTATTGGTCATATTATTTGTAAATATTTTTTTACCTTTTAAACTAGAGTTGTAAGTGAATTATGCACCACAATTATCAAATTACAGAATCTAAGTTTGACTATGTATTTATCATTAGCAGTGAGTTTTAGGCTATCTTTTTATGTTTTTATGATGTTAATTACTATCCATTTACTTCCATTCAAATAACTCCCTTTAGCATTTCTTGTAATGCTAGTGGTAATGAGCTCCCTCAGCTTTTATTTGTTTAGGAGTCTTTATTCCTCCTATTTCTGAAGGACAGCTTTGCCAGGTATAGTATTTTTGGTTGACAGTAGTTGTCTTTCAACATCCTGAATATGTCATCCTGCTCTCTCCTAGACTGAAATGTTTCTGTTGAGAAATTCACTGATAGTCTCATGGAGAAATTCACTGATAGTCTCATGTAACTTCTCTCTTTTCTCTTTCTGCTTTTAAAATTCTTTCTTTGTCCTTGACTTCTGACATTTTAATTTTATATTTCTCAATGGAGCTCTATTCAAGTTCAATCTGTTTGAGGTCTTTGAGGCCTCACAGATCTGTATGTTCACTTCTCTCCCCAGGTTTAGGAAGTTCTCAGCCATTACTGCTTTAAATATACTATCGCTTTCTCTTCTCTTTCTGGAATTCAAAAAATGTGAATATTATTTCTTTTCATTGCATCCCATAGGTGTCATAAGATTTCTTCACTTTCTCATTCTTTTTTTCTTTTTGCTCTTTTACTGGAAAATTTCTCATATCCTGTCCTCTGGGTCACTGATTCTTTCTACTGCATGGTGAAGTCTTCTTTTAAAACTCTTATTGCATTATTCAGTTCCATTATTTTCAACTCTAGGACTTCTGCATTCCTTTTTTATGGTTTCTGTTGCTTTGTTGAACTTGTTTCTTCACGCATTGCTTTCCTAATTTTGTTTAGTTATCCGTCTGAGTGTTCTTGTAGTTCACTACACTTCAAGAGAATTATTCTGAATCCCTTGTATGAATGTGGGTAGGTTGCTTTTTCTTTAAGAACAGTTATTAGGGTTTTATTAGTTTCCTTTGGTGGTATCATATTAACCTGTTTTTTTGTGTGTGTTCCTTTATTCCTTATATTGGTATCTGTGCATTTGTATAATTAGGTTCCTCTTCCAAACTTTGCAGGTTTGTTTTGGCAAAGACAGATCTTCACCAGTTAGCTCAGTTGGGTTTCTGGGTGTGTCTACTGGTAACGTCCATGGGCAGATGGGGCCTACTGCTGTGATCTATTTTGGGGTGAGGCAACTGTTCAAGCTCTGTGGTCAGGGATGGGGGGTGTGCCACTGGTTAAGAATAGTTGGATAGGACTGCTGGCCTGGTTCCCTACCAAAGTGAGGATGGGATCCACAGTTGTCAGAATTCTCTGGTCAAACTTACTAGATGGTCAGGACTGGGTACTATATTCAGCAGTAGATGGGGCTATGAATTAGCTTCCCTCCCTGTCAGGGCAACAGGATAGGACCTAGGTCCTACATGGTTCATTGTTTGGGGACCTTATTCAGGCAAAAAATGTGCACTGAATTCCCTGGTCAGGTGAGGCCATCACTTTTCCTCTCCAGACACACAAAGCCACAAGCTGTGCTTTCTGTTCAAGTGTCACTGTAAGCAGGGCTATTAGATGGGCTACATAGCTTCCCATGTGCTCTGATTAGGTCCCCTGGTTGGGCAGACTGTAGACTGTATTCAGCAATGAGCAGGGCTATGGATTAGTTTTCCTCTCTGGGCACAGTGAGACAAGCAGCACCAAAGCTGGTAAAGCCCTTTGTTTCTGCCTTACATCAAGTCAACCTGCACCGCAAGTTCCCTGGCTGAACAGGACCATTGGCTTTGCTCTGCAAACTATCAGTTCTGCCTGCCCTTCTCTCGGCTCAAGCAACACTGACCACAGAGATTTCAGATATTCTTGCCAGCCCTTCTGGTCACATGTGGGGGCAGGAGCCACACTGAGTGGGGCTATATCTCAGCTCCCCTGCCTGGGTGGGAAGGGGAAGAGCCACTCCAGGTAACTCTCAATTTCCCAACAGGTTCTGCTGTTGGAAGGGGCCAGGAGCTACCCTCAGCCGTGGCTATGAATCAATCCTTGCTTACGCATAGCAGGGCAACTCTCTGCCCAGTACTGCCTTTGCTCTGGGGGCAATCAGCTCTACCTGCTCACTTCTCGGCTCAAGGATTAGTGGGCTACACAGCTTTCAGGTGTTTCCACCAGGCCCTCTGGTTAGATGTGGTCAGGAGACATTCCCCACAGCAGATGGGGCTGTGACTCAGCTCCTTGCTCCTTGCCTGGGCATGGACAAACCAGGCCTAGGGCCACCAAAATAACTCATTTGAGGATCCCAATAAGGCAAATCTGCACCCCATCAAGATCCCTGGTCAGAGTGCACCACCCACTTGGTTCTGAAGATGAGCAAACCACAGGTTGGGATGACTACTTGGGTACTGCAGGGACAAACTCATTTGCCAAGATCCATGTGCTGATTGTTGCAAGCCCTTCCTTCCTTCTCCATCATCAACAGATTCTCAGTAGTTGACTTCCTCAGATTTCCCTGAGGGGCAAGATAAGAGTAGGGGCTCCCACAAAGCAACCTACAATGCTGGGAGTCTCTGGTTGTCCTTTTTGGGTTCTCCTTTCCCACTGGAGGAACCAGAAACTCAGGGGAGACCTCTCCCCTGAGAGGCCTGGGGGAGGGACAATGGGTCAACATGTAGCTGCTTCCCTTACTCTTCTAATGCAGCCTCTCTTGGTCCCTGTGGTACAGTTGCACCTAGAATATGGTACCTCCATATACTAGGATCCTCCCAGTGGGATCTTCTTCTTAAATAGTTGTTAGTTGCAATTATTATGAGGGGAAAAAAGTCAGGAATGACATATTGGTGACATCACTATCTGATTTTTTTTCTTTACTGTATTTTCTTTTTAATTTTCTAAAGCAAACTGATATTCTGAGTGTTTTTTTTTAAAGTGTACTGATCTTGTGTCATGGATTCAATATGTTCTCCTATTTCTCTCAAGTTATTAATTTTAAAAAATATTTTGTGTCCCGCATTGCCTCTACTTCCTTCCAGTTCCTACTGTGGATGTGTGATTGTCTTCTTGTTCTAGATTATGACTTTCACACTGCAGGTTTCCCTCACATGCATGGTGATCCTTGGATATTCAATAATATTGCACATGAAATACCAAAAAGCTGACTGGAAGCTTGTCAACCAGTGGGCTTCACTTAAGGTGATTAGGTGGTAGCTTTTTGTTAGGGGGGACTTGGTTCCCCAAATATTGGTATTTCTAGGACTTTCCTCTAAGTTTATCCAGTTTTTTATAAAGAAAAATCCCCTATGTCCTGCCTGATGTGTTCTGGGAACAACAGCACAGCAAATGAGGGCTGGAAGTCTCCATTTATTCCTTCCTTTATACTTTCAAGATTTTCACAAAATATTATTGCAAAAAATTACTCTTATAATTATATAATTTTTATAAACTCATGTTAAGAAAGAAAATGAAAAAGGATGAATTGATGATGAAAGAAATTTTTTTTTAAAATTTTTGAGATTCTACAATATGTAGAGCATGTTTGATGTGCTCTGAAATTGAAAAATTATTGAGATTTAAACATTTGCTCCAAAACAGTTCACAATCTACTGGAGAGAGACACTAGCATAACTAACAAACTAACTTACTCACTTACTTTATTTATTAATTTTAACATCTTTATTGGAGTATAATTGCATCAGCTGTACATACACATATATCCCCATATCTCTTCCCTCTTGCATTTCCCTCCCTCCCACCCTCCTTATTCCACCCCTCTAGGTGGTCACAAAGCACTGAGCTGATCTCCCTGTGCTACACAGCTGCTTGCCACTAGCTATCTATTTTACATTTGGTAGTGTATATATGTCCATGCCACTCTCTCACTTTGTCCCAGCTTACCCTTCCCCCTCCCCGTGTCATCAAATCCATTCTCTAGTAGGTCTGTGTCTTTATTACAGTCCTTCCCCTAGTTTCTTCATGACCATTTACTTTTTTTTTTTTTTAGATTCCATATATATGTGTTAGCATATGGTATTTGTTTTTCTCTTTGACTTACATCACTCTGTATGACAGACTCTAGGTCCAACCACCTCACTACAAATATCTCAATTTCATTTCTTTTTATGGCTGAGTAATATCCCATTGCATATCTGTGCCACATCTTCTTTATCCATTCATCTGTTGATGGGCACTTGGGTTGCTTCCATGTCCTGGCTATTGCAAATAGAGCTGCAGTGAACATTGTGGTACCTGACTCTTTCTGAATTATGATTTTCTCAGGGTATATGCCCAGTAGTGGGATTGCTGGGTCATATGGTAGTTGTATTTTTAGTTCTTTAAGGAACCTCTATTCTGTTCTCCATAGTGGCTGTATCAATTTACATTCCCACCAACAGTGCAAGAGGGTTCCCTTATTCTGAACACCCTCTCCAGCATTTATTGTTTGTAGATTGTTTGATGATGGCCATTCTGAGTGGTGTGAGGTGATACCTCATTGTAGGTTTTTTTTTTTTGCAGTACACGGGCCTCTCACTGTTGTGGCCTCTCCCGTTGTGGAGCACAGGCTCTGGATGCGCAGGCTCAGCAGCCATGGCTCACGGGCCCAGCCGATCCGCTGGCATGTAGGATTTTCCCGGACCGGGGCACGAACCCGTGTCTCCTGCATCGGCAGGCGGACCCTCAACCACTGTGCCACCAGGGAAGCCCCTCATTGTAGTTTTGACTTGCACTTCTCTAATGATTATTGATGTTGAGCATTCTTTCATGTGTTTGTTGGCAATTTGTATATCTTCTTTGGAGAAATGTCTATTTAGGTCTTCTGCCCATTTTTCGATTGGGCTTTTATTTTTTTATTTTTTTGATATTGAGCTGCCTGAGCTGCTTGTAAATTTTGGAGATTAATCCTTTGTCAGCTGCTTCATTTGACAATATTTTCTCCCATGCTGAGGGTTGGCTTTTCATCTTGTTTATAGTTCCCTTTGCTGTGCAAAAGCTTTTAAGTTTCATTAGGTCCCATTTGTTCAGTTTTGTTTTTATTTCCATTTCTCTAGGAAGTGGGTCAAAAAGGATCTTGCTGTGATTTATGTCATAGAGTGTTCTGCCTATGTTTTCCTCTAAGAGTTTTATAGTGTCTGGCCTTACATTTAGCTCTTTAATCCATTTTGAGTTTATTTTTGTGTATGGTGTTAGGGAGTTCTAATTTCATTCTTTTACATGTAGCTGTCCAGTTTTCCCAGCACCACTTATTGAAGAGGTTGTCTTTTCTCCATTGTATATTTTTGTCTCCTTTATCAAAGATAAGGTGACTATATGTGCGTGGGTTTATCTCTGGGCTTTCTATCCTGTTCCATAGATCTTTCTGTTTTTGTGCCAGTACCATACTGTCTTGATTACTGTAGCTTTGTAGTATAGCCTGAAGTCCGGGAGCCTGATTCCTCCAGCTCCGTTTTTCTTTCTCAAGATTGCTTTGGCTATTTGGGGTCTTTTGTGTTTCCATACAAATTGTGAAATTTTTTGTTCTAATTCTGTGAAAAATGCCATTAGTAGTTTGATAGGGATTGCACTGAATCTGTAGATTGCTTTGGGTAGTGTAGTCATTTTCACAGTGTTGATTCTTCCAATCCAAGAACATGGTATATCTCTCCATCTTTTTGTATCACCTTTAATTTCTTTCATCAGTGTCTTATCATTTTCTGCATACAGGTCTTTTGTCTCCTTAGGCAGGTTTATTCCTAGGTATTTTATTCTTTTTGTTGCAAAAATATTTGAATAGGTATTTAACAAAAAGAAAATCCAAATGGACAATAAACATGAAAAGATTCTCAACTTTACCAGTAATCACAAAAATGTAAATTAAAACTACAAAGAGAAGACTTTAAACACATATACATTCACACACATACATACACACAAATAAAAACAAAAAAATTTTAAAGCCTGATTATACCACATATCATTAGGGCATGGAATAATACAGATACCCATGTGATGCTAAAACAAATGTAAACTGGTTTCCTTACTTTGTAAAAATGCTTGTCATTAATAGTACATTAAAGATATACATGCCTATATATCCAAAGAAAACTCTAATTCAAAAAGATACATGCAGCCCAATGTTCAGAGCATCACTATTTACAATAGCCAACACGTGGAAGCAACCTAAATGTTCATTGACAGATGAATGGAAAAAGGAGAAGTGTACAAACACACACACACACAATGGAATATTCCTCCACCATAAAAAAGAATGAAATAATTCCATTTGCAGCAACATGGATGGACATAGAGATTATCATACTAAGTACAGCAACGTGGATGGACATAGAGATTATCATACTAAGTAAAGTAAGTCAGAGAAAGACCAATATCATATGCTATCACTTATATGTGGAATATAAAAGAGGATACAAATAAACTTATTTAAAAAACAGAAACAGACTCACAGATATGGAAAACAAACTTACGGTGACCAGAGGGGAAAGGGGGTGGGGGATGTTTTAGGAGTTGGGGATCAGCAGATGCAAACTACTATGTATAACATCGATAAACAACAAGATCCTACTGTATCACACTGGGAACTATATTCAATATCTTGTAATAAGCCATAATGGAAAAAAAAAAGATATACATGCCCAGCAAATCCACCCCAAATGCAAATTCCACAGAAACTCATGTACATCCATATTATGATATGTTTATAAAATGTTCCGAGCAGCGCTATTTGCAATGGTAAAAAATGGTAACAACCCAAATGCTCATTAATAATAGAATGAGAAAACAAATTGTAGAATATTCATTCAATAGAATGATATAGCAATAAAAACATACAGCAATATGGCACTATGTGGATGAATCTCAGAGAGGAATGAAAGAAGCAAATCACAGAAGATCCACATACAATATAATCTAATTTACATAAAGTTGAAAACTGAGTTATTTTCTTTAGGGAAGCATCCATCCATCAGTGGTACCTCTAAAGTAAAGAAATGGACACATTATTACAAACATCATGGAAAATGCTTCCCTCTGGCTGATGAGGATGAGCACATGGGGGTAGAGGAAATACAGCACTTCTTGGCCTGGGTTGCTGCATCATGGCTCATTTCACAATTATTCTATGAACTTACATTTACATGTATTTTCTCTAAGAATATCAACCAACAAAAAGTAAAATAAATTCATAAAGATTCTGAATACATGAATAAGGCAAAAGACTGGGAGAAAGAAAAAATCAGAAGTAGAGAGATGGGTTATTGTAACAACTCAGGAGAAGACCTGAGGTCTTGAACAATGACAGAAGAGGGGGAAGGAATGGGTCTGAGAGTTATCACAATAGAGATAGAAGTAATAGGATTTGGTGAATGATTAGGTCAATAACAAGGAGAAATAGAAGAAATGAAGATATCTTCAAGATGTTATTCAGGTGACTAGTTGGATAAATACACCATTTAGTACAGAAAGGCAATAAAGTAAGGTGAGAAAGTACATTCAACAGGAGAAAGGTGGTGAAGATGACAGGAACTGCTTGGGCAGTTTGTTTTTTTTTAATAAATTCATTCATTCATTCGTTTTTGGCTGCATTGGGTCTTTGTTGCTGCACGCAGGCTTTCTCTAGTTGTGGTAAGCAGGGGCTACTCTTCATCATGGTACACGGGTTTCTTATTGTGGTGGTTTCTCTTGTTGGGGGAGCATGGGCTCTAGGCACGCAGGCTTCAGTAGTTGTGGCACATGGGCTCAATAGTTGTGGCTCATGGGCTTTGGAGTGCAGGCTCAGCAGTTGTGGCACACGGGCTTAGTTGCTCCGCGGCATGTGGGATCTTCCCAGAGCAGGGCTTGAACCCGTGTCCTCTGCACTGGGAGGCGGATTCTTAACCACTGTGCCACCAGGCAAGTCCCTGCTTGGCTATTTTGAGTTTAAGCCCCTCTCTGTGACACTGTAGAGATACCCAATAGGCTTGAAATACTCGTTTAGAATATAATTCTATTGCAATCATTTCTTTCAAGCCAGCCAAGAAATGTTTTTTTGAGTAACTCCCACTTACAAGGTACCATGCTGAGAACTGTAAAGGACAAATAAAACATAAGCATCATTTTCTTCCCCAAGAAGCTTATACATTAGCCAAGGACATGGGACATGTATAATGGGAATGGCACCTAAATAAAAGGCAAGGATAAATGAGTTACAGAGACGATGAGTGACAGAGGAAGTATGGATGTTTGGGTAGATACATACATACATACATACATACATACATACATACATAGGCGAGAGAAAGGAAATCATTTACAACTAGTCTTTTTATGATCTGTGTCTTAGAAGATGAATAGAGCTTAGAAAGAAGAAAAAAGTCTTTCCAGACAGAGATGGCGCTAAATAATATATTCAGAGGACGCTAAAAAGACCAGTCTGGGAAGAATTAGAGGAATGGCAAAGACAACATGAGAATGGTAGAATGGAGCTAGATTTTTTCATTAGCTGAAGAGGAGATAAGAAAACAAACAGAAGATAAAGAACACAGGTCAGAGATCATGGTACTGCAGTAGTCAAGACAAAAAGATATAAGACCAGAGCCAAAACTGAAAGTGAAGGATCTGTCTCAAGAAATGTTGTTTAGGAAGAATTAATATAAAATTGATGGAGGGGGGAGACAAAAGCTAAAGCCACCTCTGAGGTTTGAAGTCTAGACAGCAAGATCCTTGAGACCACTGTGAAAAAGAAGGTAAGCAGGATGGGGAGATCCTGGAGAGGGACAAGAGCTCAATTTTAAGCACTGGGAAGATAATGCGACAGAAGCTGATTAATCAAGCAAAAAAATCTCAATTCGGTCTTGGAAAATTAAAGCATCTACTCAGGAGGAAAGCTAGCTCAGCAGAAGAATCAAGATGTATGCACAGAAAAGTGAAAGCTGAATCTAGAGAAGTAAAAAGATCTCTAATGAACTTATTGAAAAATCATGTATTAAGTACCAACCACATGTGGTATATCATAAAAGGAACTTTGAGTTAAGAAGGAAGAAAAAGCATTATAGGAAGAAAGTAAAAGAAATTCACAAATTTAACAAGTGAGAAGAAAAAAACATTTAAAAATTACCATGATTAGCAACTCCCCACTGCCCCCAGCCCTACCCCCAAGCAACCACAGGTATAAAGTTTTAATTATGCAAGCTAAACAGTTTCTAGAGATCTGCTGTACAACACTGTGCCTAGTTAACAGTACTATATTTACACTTAAAAACCCATTAAGGGGGACTTCCCCGGTGGTCCAGTGGTAAAGAAACCACCTTACAATGCAAGGGATGTGGGATGGATCCCTGGTCAGGGAATTAAGATCTCACATGCCACGGGGCAGCTAAGCCCGCGCTCCATAACTACGGAGCTCGTGCGTCTCAAGTAGAGCCCACGTGCTGCAAACTACAGAGCCTACGTGCCCTGGAGACTGCGCACCACAACTAAAGAAGAGAAAACCCGCACGCCACAACTAGCGAGAAGCCCGCGCACCAAAACGAATGATCCCACATGCCTCAGTGAAGATCCCACGTGCCACAACTAAGACCTGACGCAGCCAAAAATAAATAAAATAAATAATAAATAAATCTTTTTTAAAAAAGAAACCCATTAAGGGAGTAGATTTCATGTTAAGTGTTCTTATCACAATAAAAAGAAATTTTAAGATATGTTCCAAGAAAATAAAAGACAAAAGTCAAAAGCAAAAAAACAAAAACAGCTTATCTCAGCTGGACAGGAAAATAAGTGATTGAAGCAAGACTAATGCAGCCAAATACAACAGAGATGTCAGGGAGGAATGGACAGAGAAGGGACCTTTAAAATGCCACCGACAATCAGGAAGTTATTGGTGAACTTCAGGAAAGCAGTTTCATTGACGTGAAGTGGATAGAAGCCGTACTGAGAGGGGAGAGTTCTGCACTGGTCCCCGCTACCCAGAGCACTTTCCTCATGGCTGCTCCTTCTTCTCCCTCAGATCTTTGCCCAAATGCCATCTTCTGAGTGAGAACTTTCCTAATCCTCTTATTTGAAACTGTATCCCTTCAGCACTCCTTTTCCATCCCCATGCTCTGTTTTCATCACAGCACTTATCACCATGCATGTTATTACTTACATTTGTTTATTTCCATCTCATCTGATATCAACTCCATGAGAGCAGGGATTCATGTCTAGTGTTTATCACTCCCGGGCCTAGAACAGTGCCTGTACAGAGGATGTCCTGAAAACTAATTTGAGAAAGTGTATCAAGACGAAGGTGTAGTAACTGTGTTACATGAAAGGCCAGGTAACAAGAGGACAGAGAGTGGACACTAGGATTTTGGAAGATGACCTAAACAAGGGCAATTTCAAATGAGCAGTGTAAAAAAACACCAGGCTGCAATGGGTAAAAGTATTAATGGATAGGGGGGAGGTAAACACAGGAAGTATAAACAGCCCTCCTAAGGAGGTCTGCTATATAGAGAAGAGAAAGGAGATGATAGCTAGAGAGATATTTTTGTTTTTGTTTTGTTTGCAGATGGGCGATGTTATAGAATATTTGTATAAGGATGAGAATGTTCAAGTAAAGAAGAAAAAGTTTAATAATGTAAAAGAAGAGAGATAGTTAATAAAGTGACACCCTTGCAAAGTCAAGAGAGGGTAGATTCTGGCGCACACAGTTGGGAACGGCACCAGAGCCGGAAGGAGAAACAATTACCCCACTGGGAAAGACAGCGAGGTCTAGCCTGGAGGCAAGTTGACCAAAGACGAGGACATTCTCTTCTGATCCCTTTCTTAGTAAAAGGAGAATCGAGTCTGCTGAAGATTTAAGAAGATATGGAAAAATAGAAGATATGAAACAGTTGTCTTGAGCGTGAGACAGTGAATCTACTAAGGAGATGTATAGAATTCTTAGGTATTATTGAATGTCAATGGCAATTTCGGGGTATGGAATTTTAAGTGAGAACACTGAGCAACAAAATTGTGGATTCTTTCCCGGCTATGTACCGTTGCACAGGTAGAACTGTAGAGCAGATGAAGGGTTGGGTTGAACCACCATGACTAGCAATGTTTTCTACCAAAGGATGACACAGTGATGCACACAGCTGTAACCTAAATGAAGAGCAGAGCTCCCTGTGGCCTAGTCTCACCATTTCAGTACATTAACCCACACATACATAAGGTCTAGTAACCCAAAGGAATTATTTATTCAGACCTCTCAAAGAACACCTGAGAAGATCCAATTCATAACATACAAACACCATGTCCTAATTCTGTTCACTAACTGTCTCACCCAGGGATACCCTTGAAACTTTCCACCACAATTTATTCACAACTCTCCCAACCAAAACTTCTGTGACACTCGGTTGGCACCAGCTCTGCTCTTTCATCTTGATTTCCCTTTTCTGTTGTCTTCGTTCCTTTCTACTTCTCTCGAGCAAATCCTGAGCATTTCCAACAAATTGTCTACCTTTCCTTCTCTTATTCTTCCCTACTAATTATTGTGATAGACAAAATAAATGGATGGGTGGGGTGGGAAAGATGTAAGAGAGCATGCAGGCCATATAGGCCAATCCAAACTTTTCCATGAAGAGTAGGGACAGGAAAGCAATGGTAAAAATTCATACATTCATCCCTGTTACATAGCTTTAATTATGTAATTCTTGTGCCAAAGAGCATTGTTTTGAACTCTTGTCTCCATTTCTGGAATATAATGTTCAAAAACGGTAACATAATCTCCGTTTGCCATTCCATCAGAACTTCTACTTTGATCCTCTGTTGAAACAAACAACAAATAAACACACCAACAACAAAAAAACTGAGCTTCAAAATAAACATTTTATGATCAAAATTGAAGTATTAGTTTCTAAGTTCCTTTGTTCAAACTGTATGTATGTTTTTTTAGTTTGATTGAAGTAGAGTTGATTTACAATGGTTTGTTAACTTCTGCTGTACAGTAAATTGATTCAGTTCTCTCTCTATATTTTCTCACGTATGTATGTGTCACAAATGACAAAAAAATACCCCCGCACACTTATTTCCATAAGAAAAGAAATAGATCACTTTATTAAATTCCTCAGCAAAAATATATAGTCCTGTAACATCATTTTACTGGGAATTTTCCTCAAATGTCTTGTGAGTACTTCTACAGTGAAGTCTTAGGGAAGTTACTCTAGCCCAGAGCAACCCCTATCTCCTCCCTTTCTTCTATTCAACCATCCCCAGAGACCCTCTTTGCTAACAATCAAGGTGTCCTCGGGGGCGATGCTCCTTCTGGAGGCTCTAGAGAAGAATCCATGTCCTTCTTGCCTTTTGCAACTTCTAGAGGCTGCCTGTGTTCTTTGGTCACAGCCTTCTTCCATCATCTTCAAAGCCAGCAATGGCCGGTCTAGCCTTTCTCATGGGGCATCACTCTGATAATCACTCTTCTGTTTCTCCTTCACACATAAAGACCCTGGTGATTACATCAGGCCCATCCAGAAAATCCAGGATAATCTCCCCATCTCAAGTTCAACTGATTAGGAAACTTAGTTCCATCTACAACTTTAATTCCATTTGCTACGTAACATAATACGTGCCAGGTTCTAGGTGGGCCAATAGGCCGTTATTCTGCCTACCACAGATCCAAAGAGTACAAAATCTAAGAAATCTTTTTAAGTTCTCGAATTCATTTCCTTTAGTTCTCAATTCCCTTGCTGACGTAGTAAGTAACTGAAGTCATCTAAGGCCTCTATGCTCTTCCATTATTATAGCAAATGGAACTTACCACAATGCCCTGTTCACGAATAGCCCACACGGACTTCCCTCCTCTGTGATCATTTATCTTCCTTAAATATAAAGCTAAAGAATCGATAAATGCACAATAACAAATGCCTCCTGGTTTCAGTTGGACATACATATGCTGGAAGGCCTCCACAGTAAACGGTACAAATCCTGCCAGGAATGATCCATTCTGGGCATTCCCTCTTAGTTTAACTATTAACATTGAAAAATATATGCCTAAATACCAGTAACACCTATAAGTCAACATGACAGCTTTCCATCAGAAGCAGAAACCTTAATTTGTACCTGGGAATTTTCCAGAACTATTGGACTCATATTTTCAAGCAAGTCATTGCCCCCCACTGCCCAGGAAGCCCACTCACCCCCCATTCTTTTATTTGTTGGACTGTAAGTAACAGTGGCAGCTCCAGAATTTCTCCATACAAACAAGATAGGAGATGTGTTGGCTAGGGAAGCCCTGGCGTTAGGGGCTGTGCACTAAAGCTGCTCTTTGAAGGCACTTATCAGAAAGGGCAGTGAAATATCCATTTCTAAGCATGGAGAGAAGCTGAAGAAGCTCATGGAAAGACTAAAGGCATTCGCCTCCCAAAGCCTTCCTTGTGTTACCAGCAAGGATGGACAATCCATGGAAACTTACATTTGAAAGAGACCTTGGAGACCATTCCAGTCTGGGTCCCAATCCCCTGAACTCCCTCCTCTGAGCCATGGGTCATCCATCTGCTGCAGTATCACCGCAAACACCACCTAGAACTCACTAGCTCGGAATGGTGAGCATTTCAGCTCTGAGTTCTAAATCTGGGCGATTTAAATTCTGAATCAGGTAATCCTTACTCCAGTCCGGTGTCCTAGTCCTTTCCAGAAACTGAATTTCTGATTCCTGTCTCTGAAGTCTCCCTCCAGAGTTTCTTTTCCTTTTCAGTCCTCAGCTCCAGTTGCAGATAAATGTCAGAATTATTTCAAGCATAGAAGCATCCCTAGCTATCTCTGCAATATATATATATATGGGAGGATTTACAGAAGCAGGAACACCTCCCTCTTTTTATATATGTGTTCTATTTCTGGTCACCCAGATCTCAGGTCGGAAAACATTTGGCCGAGGAGCAGTAATGGCTTTAAGTGACTTGAAGTTCAGCCCACCCTGCTGAAACACCAACAAGGAAACTCCAGATGACTCCTCTGATCAGATAAGAGGCGTTCTTCGAAAAAGTGCATGAAACGCGTGTTCTGACAACCAGGGAATTTCAAGAGAATGCGGGAAGTGGTGGGTTTCTCCAAAACCTGTGTTTAGGGGCAGAGTGATGCAGTAAATTCAGAGAATGAGAAGTTCCATGACAAGAAGAGACAGGACATCACAATGCAGTTCAGTAATGCACTTCGACAAATGCTGTGAATTGGACTGAAAAGTGCTGAGCTGCTGTTCCAAGGAGAGAGTAGGAGCTTACCTGTCTCAATTTCTGCTTTCCTGAGCAACCTCAACTATTAGTCTGGGAAGAAAGCTGGACCATCAGACAAAGCAGCGGGAAATGATGACATCATCATGACTGAAGCAAATGAGTTGAAACTGTCTTGTATCAAAGTAGCTCTTGACTCTCAGATGTGCTAAGGATGCCGAGATAGTGTCTAATCTCTTAGGTTTCCTTGCACCTCTGCCCCTGATACCACTTGAAACCAATTCCACTTCTGACAGAATGCACCACAGTCCCAGGATGGAGGGAATCCTAAAAGTCAGCTGCACTGTCCCTCTCCACCACCTCCTCGCCACCTTGAGGCTTCTCTGTCTGAAACCCACTCTGGAGAAAATTCAGCCCACTTTGGGGCAGTTCTGACTAGGAGCCTGCTAAGAAACCTACCTCTAAGATATCAGGCCCAGCTTTGCTCTCCAGTGCTTGCCCAGAATATACTGACTCACTCTCCCATATAAATGCCATTAGAATATTTAATGACAATTATGTCACCTGAGTCTTCATTCCTCTAAGGCAAACGTGTCCAATTTCCTCAGAATACTGACAGATCCTCTCTCCTTTGTTCTCCCTTTCCTCTGAGCCCTACACTTTGGTCAATCTCCGCCAAGCACAAAGCCAAAAGCAACCACCTGACTCCTCAGATGTGGGATAACAATCCCAGAATGAAAGGTGACCATTACCTCCCTACTGAGTGAAACCAATATATGTATCTGAATCAAGGTGTCCAAATTAACTATTTTGGCCAGTACACCAAACTATTAAATCATATTGTTCTTGCAATCAACTAAAACCACTGAATTACTTTCACAGTGCTGCTGACAAACCAAACATCTCTATCCTGTGCTCATGCAGTCTGCAGCTTATTTGAAGGACATAACTCTAGATCTTTACCTAAAGAAATTCTTAGAGCTACTTTTGCTTTTAGTTTTTCAAAAATGGAGCTTCCAGTATTTGCATTTTGATAAACTCGAAAATATCTTTCTTCCGTCTCCTCGTTCATTACTTCTGCATTTGAACTTGTTTCCGCAAAGTAAATTAATTCAGATGGAAAGAAATATGAATTTGTTTTGGTAAATGCATTAAAAATGCTGTAATTAATAAGAAAAACAAGCGTGACAAATCTTACCACTGTGTTCCATTGTAAAAAATTAGAACTCTGTTAAATTTCACCTTGTTACGTAAAATAATTATTCTACTTATTGGAGACCTTTGCATATCCTGATTTAGGTATGCGAAATATTAATCATCACTTTCAGCTTTGTGTCCAACTCATAATATCTCCATTAATGGCTAATTTCAAGATGCTGAGAGAAATACTGACCAGATTTAAACTATTAACAGCCCTAAGGCACACTGTTAGCAACGAGTATTGGTTAATATGGCAGCTTCAATTCTCACTATTTGAGTACAGCCTTTCAATTTGTCAAGAGTCCCTCTAGCTTTGGACTATCATTCAGCTTACGTTTTTCACACTTTACCCACAGGTGATGAGCTCTGGCATCACGTGCAATACTGAAATGTACATGACCACATTCACTCAGATGTAGAGTGTTTTCATCCAAATACAAAACACAAAACTCAGGAGGCTCTTTAATATAACAATAAAGAAAATGAAATGCTTTAGTCTGACCCATGAAACTATTTATCAGGACTCTGCTAAAAGTTTCTGGAAGAAAATATTAATGATAATGATAACTGAACCAGTCAAGGTAAAACAGATTGTATTGGCTCATGTAACTGAAAAGTCTACAATAGCCACAGCAGGGTTCTGGGTTCATAGGGTACCGTAAGGACCTAGTTCCTCTCCATCTCTCAGCTCTGCTCTCCTCCAGGCTGGCTTCACAAGACCTCTCGGAATCAATTCCTGGTTGAAAAAGCATGTCTCTTTGTGGCAACACCAGCCCAAGGTCTGGGAATAACTAAATGAACCAACATAGGAACTAAATGACACTGATTGGCCAGACCAACTCACATGCTCCCCTCTGGATTCAGGAGGGAAGCCCTTCCTGAACACAACCTGAGGGAGGCAGTGGGAACTTGAACTACGGTAAGCAGAGGAAGGGGCAACGGATGTTGGATGGGCCTAAACCTCAAATGGCTACTACGTTAAGTCTAATTAAAATCTTACAGTACACTCACCACAGGAGAACACTTTGCCAGATAAAACAGAGAGGTGGACTGCTATCAGTGAGACCAACAGGCAAAGCTGCGACGTTTCCAGGCGCAAAGAGCTGAGAGATCTCTTTCAGATTTGCAAACCATATAACCACATTTTCCATTTTAGCCAGCATAAGTTCCATCCTCACTCAGGGCCAAACTGCCGGTGTGTGATGCCAAAGGATTGATTTTGCTGACATGCAGTTAAAAACCAATCATATCTGCTTTGCAAAGTACCTTTGAGAGCAAAGGTTTAGCTCAGAATTCATGCGGCTGGCCCCATTATGTATTTTAAAAATTTAGGGTGAATTTAATCTTACTCTATGCCTGATTTTTTTTTTTTAAATTTCTACTGCCTGAGAGTAAGAACCTTAACTTTTTTATGTGCAAGAAAACATGTAGTTTTTTTTTTTTGTTTTTTTTTGTTTTTTTTATGCGTTACGCGGGCCTCTCACTGTCGTGGCCTCTCCCGTTGCGGAGGACAGGCTCCGGACGCGCAGGCTCAGCGGCCATGGCTCACGGGCCCAGCCGCTCCGCGGCATGTGGGATCTTCCCAGCCCGGGGCACGAACCCGTGTCCCCTGCATCGGCAGGCGGACTCTCAACCACTGCGCCACCAGGGAAGCCCAAACATGTAGTTTTTATATTCCTCTTTTCTACAGATGAAATGCCCTCACTTTTGTCCTTCTTTTATATCCACATCCTTCATCTACAACACTCTGAGAAATTTCTGGAGATTTTAAAATCTAAAAAAATTTGATTTAAAAAAAAAACTCACATCCTAAAACTAATTATTACCAAAAAAAAAATTTTTAAATGTCAGGCAACTACAGCTTTATAGGAACTCTGAAGACTGATTCTGTGAGTGGATTTCCGGAGGTGGCATATCTGTTTCTCTGAGAGCTTCCTTTTTAAGGAGCATGGGAAGCTATTATTAACACATAGGAAGAATCTATACAGAGTAGATTATGTTAGTCATATCAAATCCAATTCCTTTCTGGAGTGAGGCTAATTTAGCTAGGTGATATTCTAAATTAAGTTACAGTTGGCTGTTATAGGCTAAAACTTACTCAGCTAAAGATCAGAGCAAACAATAGTTCTCGAAATTTCCTTTTATACATCAGCTCTACCAAGGTGACCCAATATATTCTAGCTATTTGAAATTCACCTTAAATTGCACACAATTCTGTCACTAAGTCTTTGGTTACAAAAAAGGTCAGAGTTACCCAATTTGGGACTCAGGTTCACCAGTGGGCCATCCTCATTTCCACACCGTTAGTGTGACTGGTCCTCCCTTCACTCTCCAAAATCGTCTTCCAGGCTCCCTCTACTGAAAATCAATACGAATATGTGGACTTGAAGGATAATAACAACTAAGAAGGCAAGATTACAATCTATCGATAAAAAACAAAATGGTTTAACTCTAGAGCCTATTCAAACACAAAAAGAACTTACTACAGACAACCATATGCAAATGCTCAATGAAAAACAAAAAATCTGGATACTGTAGGCTAAAGGCTGAGAACCCAGAAATGCATTCCTTTACAGTCTAGTAGAAGAGGCAAGAGAGAAAACTATAAGACAAAGAATAGGAATGCTTTTATGTGATGTCTTAAAAACAAGGCAGAGACACTAACTGGTCAATAGTTCAAATGAAGAGGAAAATCACTATGAGATGAGAAGACCAAGGAAGATTGCGAAACGCTTTACCTTTTTTCACCTGGCTACCCTTTGATGGATTTCTTTAAATCTCAGTTGAAATATGACCTCTTCAGGGAATCTCCTGACTCCCAGGGCAGATTCATCTCCCACACCCTTTAAACTCCTTCAGTAGCCCATTTTTCTCTTTTGGAGCACATTTCACAATCAAGACTTCATAATGAATGGAGTAATGATTTCTTAAAAATATCTGATTACTCTCTTGCAAACTCAGTGACTGCAGGGATCATGCCTTATTTTCCCAGCACTTACTTGTCTGTGTCAATAAATAATCCTCTAAGCAATTTTTGAGTGAATAACTGAATGAACCATCTAACTCTCTCATTCCCTAGAATACGATTCTAGAATAAAATCCTGAAATGTATCACTATTTAGATGACTGGGTGAGGCTGCATTTCTGACACATTTGTCACTAAGCAAATATCTTACATCTCTTCCATTCCAGCTCTGGCAACGTGGACAATTTTGACAACTCTCAGTCCCTTAGAAAAGAGTGAGCATAGTAAACAAGGTAATGTCCATGAAATTCTCAGAGGAGAATAAAAAAGCTATTTAAGGATTAGGAATTATTGGTGCTTTCAGAATAGATGCTTATTTGTGTTTTAGGGTTGAGGGGATTAATTTATGAGCAAAGTGATGTTTGGCTGATGCAAGACAATGGGGAAGTGGCTCTGGGGGTCATTTCTCTTCCGCTATGATGCCTCATTTAAACCTGACTCATGTGACTCCTCACCAATGAATTGCACACATATGCGCCTAAGTGGCATAATAACAAAATATCTCTAGAAATAATCTCTACATGTACCAGAAAAGCTTAAGTATAAGGATACACAATTCTTTCTTACTGCTTCTCTGCTTGAGTCCCTTATTACTTGGGTAGTAAATACTGTAACCTAGTATGGAGAGAAGTTCCCCAACCTGAAAATAGTTGTTCTTTAAAATAGCTTAATGTGTTCTTTGAAACCAGTAATCGGATTAAGCAGCAGGGTTTTAAAGGAGTTATTTAGCCTTTAAGTCTAATAAAGAAGTTTGTCTTTCCTACAAAATTAATCTAAGAGCGAATTTTCATCCTTACAGAGGGGCTTCGACTATCCATTCCTTTTTTTCTCAAAGTACAAGTTAAAAACTGTAAGTGGAAGATTTTAACCATGTTTATATTACTGTTTTTTCTCTATATACTTCTCCTTTATTTTTGTAATGTTCTGCCACTTTTTATTGGATCAGTAATAAATAAAGTCTCTTGCCATGTTACCAACACAGTATCACATATTAATTTATTTACCTTGGTCTTTATTTTTTTCCTAAGGAATGTATACCTTTAGCCAAACGACATGATTTATCTAATGTGGTTTGGTTAAAGTTATAAATTACCATAAACATTTGCTTTGGAAGAATCCATATGAAACTGTAATTCTAAGCGGTTTATGAATTTTTTTATTCCCACTAATAGCAAATTTCAGATATACACAAGGGAGAAGGTAACCCACTATCTTAATATTCTACACGGGTATCTCTAGAGAGTCAAACTTCATAGGACGTCCAAGGTCAAAGGTGAAATGGGCTCAAAGTCTTCACAGTACTTGATTCGAGAGAACACGATCAAGACAACAAAAGAATAACACCTTTCTGTTATTTATATTCAACATAAAATTCATGAAGAATTTTAGATTCTTCGAAGAATCTCTTTAGAGGTGCCAGTAAATCATGCATTTGACAAAGTTAATTCACAAAGAGGAAAAATACTAAAACGGATTTGGGTCTCTTAGATGATTTACTGTCTTACTCACATGCAAAACACTCCAAAGATTAATCCTTTGCCACTGAACAAGCCTGCACTTAAATCAGCTCAGAGGTTTCTAGGAAAGGAGAGTCAATAACTAACAAGGAAACAATACACTCAACTAAGAAAGTCTTCTGCCCGGACTATGTCTCTCAGTGCATATGTTATTTTTTTTTATGGAAACTGAGAAATGGAAGCTACAGTACATTACTCATATTCAAGTGCAGGAAAACGTCATTAAAACAATTAATCTGAAGAAGAACAATTTAAATCCCAAAATTATTTCCATATCATGATCCACTGAAATATATTTAGTTAATGGGATTTAAATGAGTTCATTATAAGTGCTATTTTTTTCCTGGCCCCTCTTTATTTAAAACATATTAGATTTTTTTAAAAATCTTGATGATAAATTACTTGCATTGCAATGGCAGAGAGAAGCTGATTTATGATTTAGGTTGAAATTGTGATAGTTCTTTTTTCTGACCATCAAGGAAAAATGATAATACTGGCAACTACCCTATCTGAAATACTTGAATTCAAAAACCCACCAACACTATCAAACCATCCTCTCTAGTAAAACACCATCATGTAGCTCTGGAAGTTACTGCCTGTGCTTTCTTAGATTTTACTACAATGCTGATAAGACTTAGTTTACAAGGAAAAGGAAGATGTTCGTATCAACAGAGAGCTGATGGTGTCATCATTCACAAAGGCAGGACTCTCAGGTGTGGGGCAGAGGTGACAAGAGCCCATTTGGGATACATCAGTGTGACGTGCCTGCAGGACATCCCCATGCAAGTTGGAACATGGCAGGGAGAGACATATTTGTGAATGGTCTAAATTGGGGTGCCAAGTTTCCAAGACAGAAAAAATGACAGAGGAAAATGCATCAATTATTACATGCAAAGCCACAATCATGTAAAAAGTGATCTATAGAAATCCCTCATGATTTATGCAAATTAACAGATTACAAAAGTTCAGTCTGATAGTTCAGTCTGATACGTATGTGTGTGCATCTTAGCATCAATGATGAAAGTAGGATTTCCCTTCTCTTGTTCCTTCATCTAATGGGAGATGACCAGGGACAAGACAAACAGAAGAGAAAGAGGAAAACCAAAATAATCTGCAAATTGGATAATCTCTGATAAGGGTGGGCTGTTATCACAAATCCTAAGATTTAACCTGTCTCTCCAACAGGAAGTCATACCTATAACAGAGTAACTTAAATGGAAAGAACCCCTGACGGGCATTTGACGTATTTTTCTGTGTTATAACAGGTAGCATTGTTTATGAAGGCATTCCAACAAATTTGAAAAATCATTTGAAACATGGTTCCCTTACCCGTGTGCTTAAGGAATTTTTTTAAAGGTGAAAGAATTATTTAATATATCAGAGACTACATATCATGAGAAGAAAACTAATCTCCATAATTCTTCAAAAATCTCAATTAACCAAATATTTCTAACTACCCATCACATCTGTGCCATTTCTCACCTCTCCAATTTTGCTTTTCAATGTGGTGATAGCTGAAAACACAACAATAAATAGAAAACAAAAAAGCTTCCAATATTTTCCCTGGTTGAAGAAAGACTTTCTCTCAGCTGTATACGATCACAGATATTAAGATTATACAAAAAAGACCTATCTGAGGGTTAGCTTTTCAGACCCCATTTATTATACACAAGGAAGGATTTCCTGGCTAGGATAGCAGTTATACACATTACTATATGCAATCCTTTATCTGCACAAAAACAAAAGCTCTGGGTCACCAGTGAGTACTCTGGGATGAGATGGCACTGGCAGTCAGTGCGGGTAGTGGGGAGGGAGTACTATATAATTTAAATTCTCTTGTCTGGAGATCCCTTTAATAAATGCTGCCCCTTCACAAGAGGGCTGAACAGAGTTAGGGGTATAATCTGTGTCTGTGAAACAAAATGAAGGGGAACAAACGGTCCAGATGTGAGATGGTGAGAGGCATCTACATTATATTAATGTTATAACAGAGAGAGAATATGCTATGATGGTTCCATAAAGAAAAAGATCATTGCTGTTGGTCAGAGAGAAAGGAAGCCTTCATGGAAGAGACAGAGATGAGCTAAGCCTCAAGAAATAGCTGGTGATAAGGAAAGTGTACACCACATTCATGGTAATAGGAAAGATCCAACTTGGCAAGAATGGTATTAGAAAATCACGGGGCAAAAGGTAACAAAGTCGTAAAGGCCAGCATCCCAGGTGAAAGTGAAGGGGATGCTTAACTATAGGTAATGGGACGGGGGGAGATAGTTAAAAATCCCAGTAGCATGATAACATAAGAGCAACTGTGTCTGGGGAAGATGAATCGAATATTTTCCATGCTAGAACTGATTGATAAAGAACATATACACACAATGGAGAAAAATCTGAAGGCTGCTGCTAGGGTGGCAGCAATAGGAATGCAAAGGCAATCTGAAGAAATTTTTAAACTAACATAGAAATGAATTGGACTTGGGAGACAAATGAGGGAACTGAGTCAAGGCAACTTGCAGCTACAGGAATGCAAGCTCAGATAACCAGACAAATTATGAAGCCAATGAAAGGGATAAGAAATTCATTTTGATTGGAACCTGCTGAAAGGAAGCAACTCAGGAAAGATGCCAGGGAATCTAGTTTTGCATGGCCAGGTGGATGAGTGGCCGGTAGTGAATCAAGGAATAGCTAAGAAGTTATGTAAGATCCTTTTCATTGCTATGGTCAAGGCACATAGATGTATCTTGATTTCTATAGCGCTGTGGGTTGTATTATTTTCCTTTTCCTCCCATTAATTCTCTAGTGATTAGAGTCTGCGTGAGAACAAAAATTCTATTTTGGCAACGACCTCTGTTATGCCACACAAAGTCAGACTGGTTTGTTCATCGAATTACTCTATTACAGACACGGACACAATG
This sequence comes from Phocoena phocoena, assembly GCF_963924675.1. Taxonomy (NCBI): domain Eukaryota; kingdom Metazoa; phylum Chordata; class Mammalia; order Artiodactyla; family Phocoenidae; genus Phocoena; species Phocoena phocoena. Next base: position 22,691,702 of record NC_089225.1, on the reverse strand, counting down.
AGGGCTTCATCAACTTGGGTCTTCATTTCATTTTTTTCTTTTCAAAAGCTCTGTCCACTCATTACAGCATCAAATAACAACCCCCCCAGTGATGTGCCGTGGAACAGAAAGGGAAAATGTGTTTCAATACAGTCTAATCCCTGCTGTAACAAAAGCAGAGAACATTATCTGTGACTCCAGACTAAAGGAAAAGAACATCTATTTCAGATCCTACGCACTACAAGTGCTTGAATAAAAGCCAAACACATGAAGAATATGTATGCGTGTGTGTATAATATACATATGGAATAAATTAAAATATTGTATATGAGGGGAAATGGGGTAAGGCCAGTACAAATATTAAGGTTTAAGTGGGGTTTTTCTTTGGTTTGTTTCAAGTTGAACAGAAAGAAAAGGTATTGTTTTCTTTTTAATTAATTTTTATTGGAGTATAGCTGCTTTACAATATTGTGTTAGTTTCTACTGTACAGCAAAGGTAAGTGAATGTATACACATATCCCCTCTTTTTTGGATTTCCTTCTCATTTAGATAAGTGTTTTAAATGAACAAAAAGAAGACATTTCTGACTGCCTTTCGTCACTGAAGCATAAACTTGAACTGAACTATGCCTTCATCTTCCATCAGCTCCTCAGTTCTGGGTTCAGCATATTTCCCTTCCTTCTCCAACCCTGCCTTAGCATTCTTGGTTATTCAGTGACTCAGGATTATTTTCCTTCTTTTCAAGACTGGCTCCTCTTAAAATCCCACATGCAGCTGTTTAGAAAGGATGGGTGCTTCATTCTCTCCTAGCACTGCCTCTCCGGTTATCCCCAGACCGTCCCTCCTCATCAGCATCTCTTCAGCGTAGGCAAAATGCAGATTCCAAAGCACAGCTCAAGTCTAATGGAGTTGGACTTCTCACCCCTTCCTGTACCTCATACTTTTGGGTGAACTTCTTTCACCTCTCGAAATTCCCTTGTATTTTTCATTTACCCCAACTCAAACTTCATCAAGTTGGGTAGGAGTGGAGTATGTCTTGACACAAACCCTACCCCTATGGGATGCACCTACCTAAGACCATCTCTTAACTATGGCAAGTATGTTATTTACTCAATCACAAAATCAAGCGAGCACTCGACTCAACTGTTTCTTTAATATAGTTAAACTCAAGATCTCTTCAATTGCTAGTGAGGTCATAGTTTTTTCCAGACAAGAAGTATCCACCATGGGTCCAAGAAGCAGATCTCTTTCGTCATAACAAAACGTAGATGACTTAAAGACTAATTTGGGCAACTGTGTCAAGCAGATGAGTGAATAGAGATGACAGTTAACATTAATTTGTGCTTTGAGATAAAAATCAACAAACATTTACTGAATATCAATGCCATACAAGGAACCATTAAATACTCTGTAGGATACTTATAGATCAAGCATCCAGTAACTAATTTGGGAAAATAATGCCAATATACAAACGATTAAATAAGATTTCAGTTTAAAACTGCAGAAGGTTTGGCACAACCCTGTATAAAATATGCCTGCCAACTGGAGCGATCCAAGCTCAGAGGAGACATAATTCAATTCACCTTGATGTCAGCAAAGGTTTTACAGAGTAGATGAAATGTGAACTAGGATTAATTGGCTCTACACAGGTAGAAAAGAGAGGGACAGGGTTTAGCAAGGTGTGGGAACGAGATGATGGGACAAAAAGACAGAAATGGCAAAGAAAAAACCATTTACTGGCAAAATGGAGTAAACCAGAGGGGCTGGAGTAGAAATTCTAATCAGAGGAAATGCAAGAGAAAGGCTCAAAACTGAGGAAAGAAAGGAAATAGATTAGTGGTTGCCTATAACAGGCTGGGTAGTATAGGGAATGGCTGCTAATAGATATGGAGCTTCTTTTGGGGAGTGACAAAAACTTTAAAACTAGAATACAACTGTATAACAAATATTATAAATGGTCAAGTATTACGGTACAAGAACGCTATCTCAATAAAGCTGTTTTAAAAAAAGGGAGGGAAGATGGTCTTGACAATCATTGTCATTAAAGGATCTTCAAAGTTATCTCTTATATAATTATTCCAAAATCTAACAAATATCTCTGCATATACCAAAAAACGTGTGACCATCAGTGTTCCTTAACTCTACTCCCTGGCAATCTTCACAGAGTATAACCTTCCTTCTCTTCCCCATGTTCTTATTTATTCCAAAGTATGAACTTGGCTAGCATTCATCACAGCTTTGGGAAGAGCAAATTATATTAGTTACATCTGATTTTCTCATATTGGAGAAATGACACTGAGCTCCCAGTGTATCTCAATAGTCTGCTTTTAGCCCATGGGATTTTTCCATCAAGTTACAAACATGTGTCCCTAAATTCATTCATTCTTTTGCTATACAAATAGCTTAAAGTGGCTAGTGATTGGCGGATCCTAGGATATATTCAATATATTCCATCTAGCTCTATCCCCTACATTAAAAAGAACAAAAGTGACAATAAAAATAGCTTAACTAGGGCTTCCCTGGTGGCGCAGTGGTTGAGAGTCCACCTGCCGATGCAGGGGACACGGGTTCGTGCCCCGGTCCAGGAAGATCCCACATGCGGCGGAGCGGCTGGGTCCATGAGCCATGGCCGCTGAGCCTGCGCGTCCGGAGCCTATGCTCCGCAACGGGAGAGGCCACAACAGTGAGAGGCCTGCGTACCACAAAAAAAAAAAAAAAAAAAAAAAAAAGCTTAACTACATTGTTATTAGTATGTGCTAAACACCTTCTATAGATTCTCCTCATCAGACCCTCACCACAATGCCATGATACAGGTTTAAGGTCCCCCATCATATAGATGAAAAAGTTGAGGCTCAGAAAAGTATGGTAATTTTCCCAACCACTAGGAGGTAGTTCAAGAAGGTCCATCTGACACAAAGCTTATGAAGAAAAGTTCCAAAGGGAGAAAGAGCAGAGTTGTGCATAAGTACCAACATTAGCTGAAGTTAAAACATAGACAAGAAGGTAGTTTTACATCTGAATCACTGCTCAAAAATCTTTGGATGATTTAAGTCTGAAAATGAACCCCTAATTGTCTTTTGACATATGAGCCTATTCTCATAATCATAGTGTGCATAAATACTGCAATTTTATCTTGAAAGAATATAAACATCTTTTACATTCATCTTAATTTTAAGTTTCTTGAAAGTTCTAGAAATAATGAATTGTAAGTGAGTATTAGCCTGTCTATTCACTAGCTAAAATTATCATGTGCTCTAAGAATAAAAATCAAAATACATATGATTTAGCGTTTTTATAGAATGGACTGATAGAAATTTTGAGCTAGGCTAAAATGATTATAATTTAACATGCACCCAGAAAAAAAAAGGGAAATTACATGTTAAAATACTAAAATGGCTTAGGTATGCCTAATTTCTTTTTGCTACACTATATTTATTTTCTAAAGTTAATGCTGACCAATAATCTCTTTTTATTAAAAATGAATTTTCCCTGGTACATATACAACTGCTGTCTATCTTCATCTACAGAAGAGGCTAAGATTCCTGCATCTTTCCGGACACATAAAAATTCTGTGGGTGTACAAATTCACTTGGCAATAATTTGTTTATGCGAAGATAAAGCAGTGAAGTTATCCATGTTTAAGTGTAAAACAATGAAAGATATAAATTTATTTTTACTGGAAATGAGAGAGTGTTCCAGAGTTCTGCACAATCCATTAACTACTATACCTAAACAAAGTCTTTATAAATGTTATGTTTCTCATTTTATGATTTTATAGCTAATGTGTTTTCAGCCAAGAATAATGTGGTGATTAGAAGAGAGTTCAATACAGATACGTGGCAATGCAGTAAGTACAGAGGTTAATGAATTTCTCAGTGACTAGTAAACAATTATTGATCACCAATTTTTGGAAAGCTTTAAATCGAAATTTTTACTACAAAAAGATACTAAAAAAAATTCAAAGGAGCTAGATAAAAGGTTTTGAAACTAATAAGACATTGATTTTTCTAACTTTGTATGCAAATTTGTGGATTTAATAGTCCCTAATTTAATTAGACTAATGCCTTTTGCATGGACTGGCTTGTAGAGAAAGGCTACGTGACAAACTGTCTGAATTTGTGAACTGATGTATCTCCAAAGAGGGGAAAATTAATACTCCTCTAGTTTGGGAACCTCAATTAACAGCATAACCTAAATAGCTATGGATTTGGAAGATCCATGTAGTTTTATACCTGTTTCTTATTTACTTGCCACTTGAGGTCAGTAGAAAAGATTAGGAATTGGTTTAAAATTTGATCAATTAGGTCCACTACCAATTAGGTTAATATAATTCAGCATTAGAATATGAAAGAAGGGTGGACAGTCCATTTCTATGATAATGCTAAATGACTGGGGGTGGGGATGGGTAGGGGAAGCAGAGAAAAAAGGGGACAGACAGAGAGAAAGATATTGATTATAGAAATGAGACTCATGTAATTAACATCTATCAATAATAAAAAATCCAGGAGTCTCTTCACAAATTAAGAATTTTTTTACGACAGCTACTAGGTAGCAGTCACAGTAGATCTGAATTTAGCTTTTGTGTTTTCTGAGTCTAACCTATTTAAGAATGTATAAAACGGAGGGGGAGGGATAAATTAGGAGTTTGGGATTAACATATACACACTACTATACATAAAATAGATAACCAACAAGGACTTACCATACAGCACAGGGAACTATACTCAATATTTTATAGTAATCTATAAGGGAAAACAAATCTGAAAAAGAATATATATACATATATATATATATATATATATATATATATATGAATCACGGTGCTAACATAACATTGTATGTCAACTATACTTCAATTAAAAAAAACAAGGCATGGGAAAAAAAATAAAGTCTATCTTTGTCAAAAAAAATGTATTAAAGAAACAATGAAGTAGTTGAGTGCTAAACAGAAATAAAATAGGCAAGCTATAAATGAAGTAATTACCCCCTGAATAAAGTCTGCTATTAAGATACTCCCTGAGTGACAGGAAACAGATTCACAAATACTACTTTTCCCTTCGTTTAATCATTCGCAGCGCCACCAACGCTTTATCTACACCCCAGTCAGCCCTGCTGCCTGTGGTGTCCTCCAAGCTTCTCTGGGACATTACCACCCCCTGGTGGCCAGAAAGGGGAACTACTGATCCCTCTTGCTCACTTACCACCGTGTTTCTCCCCAACTCTAAGTATTCACAGTGTACCTTCACTGTTTCTGTATCTTCCAAGAAATTCCACCTCAAGGAATCAATGTTGAGATTCATTCATATATCCAAGTATCCATTTCTTCAACTTCTATATCTCTTCCAACTTTTAGTAAATTCTTTAGGAAAATAACTTTCTTCCTTTCTCCTTACCCTTCTATCTCACTCTTTGATCTCCATAATGAGCTAAAAATGGATCAATGAGTTTAGGGTTCAGGTAAATCATCACTAACAAGTGTATTACTTCTGGTGGTAGGACTTTAGAAAATTATACCAAAGAGACATAAATGGGATATAACTATATCAAGAAAAAAGTTACAAATGTAACTGAAATAAACATCAGAATTAGTACTCTCTACATCAAATGTAATCTTTAAAAATCTTAGAGCCAGTAAATCTACATTACGTGTAATTGAAATAAAAAGCAGAATTATTACTGTCATTAAATAATTTTTAAAGTGTCTAAAATGTCATTTGAAAACTCCACTACTGTTTCCCACACCTAGTAAAACCTTTTAACTAAATATACCTATATACTATAAGTGTTATACATTAAAAGCTAGTCCTAATTTAATTTTGCTGCTTTTTGTTTTGGGCAACAACACACTCTGCTTTTTTTGTTATTAACATGGAATATTTTATAGACTATGAAATAATATAGACTTTTATTGGCTAGTGTTTGACTCAACACTCTTTGTGACACTTTTTCTAGACAGAAGAGCTTTCCATGCCTCATACCACCGAGAGTCACGTGGATGTGGAGGAGAAAATATCACCTTCCTACAGCACAGAGCAGAACTACAATGACTGTGTTTGCTGTGAATACACCCTAGAATCATAAAAGAAAGACCAGGAAAGTGCAATTAATTAGTATTTAGTTCGAACGGACTCTCCACCACCATGACGAGAGGCAGTCTCATAAAGAAAAAGGTATGATGGTTTGGAACTAAGGCTTCAATTCTCAGTCTATCATGTAAGTAGCTATTTAATCTTGACCAAACGGCTAGGTTTTCTGAACAATGATTTCCTCATCTGCAAAATGTGGCTGTAAGCACCTGAAACTAACACAACATTGTAAATCAACCATACTTCAACTTTTTTAAAAATGTGGCTCGTAAGGCTTATATTATATTCCTAGGGCTATACTAATGTTTGCATGTGCATGTGCACACATACTTATACACGTGCATACACGCAAACACACACACACACACACACACGTATTTCCCTCCAACCCCTTAATTATTGATCTTCTCACTACATCTTTCTGCACTGGCTTCACTTTCTCAGATTTGCTCTCCCGTGAAGCTGTAACAATACTGGCAGACAGATCCGGTCTTATATCTTTATGGCTTCATGGCCAGAGAGAAATAGGACTTTTCCTAACTAGAATAACCTGAAAAAAATCTGGGAAAGCACTCTTATTGGCCCACAATGGGTTAAATATTCACGGCTAGACAAATTACCCTACCCCAGGGAATGCGCTAATATATTGAACCAGCTTGAGCAGGACTTAAGGGGCACGAGGTCTCAGCCGAGAGAGGCTGGGCGGGCCTCCTGAGCAGACAGAGATGCTGGTCTATACAAAGACCATGTTGGCATCTTGTTTCTTCATTTTCTAGTATTAATATACTCTTTCATTTTTAAACTAATTACTCACTATTCACTCCTCAAATAATTCTATCCGCCTGAATGACTGCAGTAGTTTTCTAGCCGGGTACCACTTCTAGATTCATCTTCCCACCACTGTCCTTTCAGATAACTTTCAAGTTCAAGAACCAACAAGGGTTTTGTGTGGCCTGTCATAGAAGATCAAACTTCTGCCATATAGCCTTAAAGCCCCTTCAATGTCTGGCTGTCCCTTATCCAGCCATCCTTATCTGCCATCCGTATTCATTAAGAGGAACTGTTCTTCTCAAATACTTTATATTCCCTGTCATGTCACAATCATTCTCCCCCAGGCCTCTGATTATGCTAATCTCATTAGCTAAACTCGTCTATTCCTGCATTTCCAAATCCCACTCATCTATTACAAACAAATGTTCCAATTTTGTCCTGTTTTTATATGCAACTCATACTGATCCTGCCCGCCCTTGAATTCTTACAGCATCCAAATGGATTCAATTATATAACAATTTATTACTTCCTATTTGTTTTGCCATCTCTCCGTTTAGGTTATAGGTGCTTAGAGAGGACAGACATATCTCAGAGTCACCTTCCTCTAAGATATCTTCCTTAGAGACACTGTCCTCACAGTGCCAGGCATAATGGGCACCACCAACAGATACTTGATTTTCATGCCCTTTGCAAACAAGAGAACTTCAATACCCTAAATAGTTAACCCTAGGATAAAAACAAACAGAATTGCCCTGTGATTAAACTCATCTGTCTCATTTCTCTGTAGCTGTCATGAAAATGCTATGTTTCTAATTCAACATTTAAGTCCAATTCTGCTGCTAGATAAAGGTCATCTTCAGATAGGTCATATGATATCGGGGGAGTCAGAAACTGGAAATTTGCACATGTTTACAACTGTTTTCATCACATGCAACTCTCCCACAGGGGAGACCCAGTACTCTGGTACACAAATAGGTCAGCAGTCTGTCATGTGGACATCAGCAACCATCTCATAAATACATCCGAAAAGTTTATCTCCTGAATCTTAAGTAGCCAATTCATCCTTGCATCAAGCTGATAAGAAAAACACCAGTTCTTCGTGTCTTAACTGAACTGCTGTCAGTGGTTGCTATTTTCTGGAGTGATGAAAACTTTCCAACCGAGTTGCTTCTTACGCTGCCATTTCTCTCTTTTTTTAAAAAACTTATGAATTCACAGAATGTAAAATTTACTAGAAATTAGATACAAATACCTGACATTCGGAAGCAAAGAGATGAGACCAACGACCTTGTAGAAAAACAAGATGTACGTAACGATTTATTTAAGTAGAAAGCCACAGAAATGGGGAGTCAAATCGGGAAGGGATCAGGAAAGTAAGCAACTGCTGATTTACAGTGATAAGAATTTCAAACCCAAATTGAATAAACTAAAGCAACCATCTGTTTAATAAACTGAAATTATTAATTTTTAGTAAACTTCTGATGGGGCACTATTTTGGGCAGAGCATTAATTTATAAGAAACAGAACAACAGGCAGTCCAGCACATTTCATAAAGGATAACTACATTTCCCAGTTATCCATCTGGGTCTTCTTCATTTCAGCGGTTTAATTAAAACTCAATGGTATTACCAATCTGTTACATTTTTCATGTTGATGGTTATCACATTCACAGTGCAGCAGGACTACAAATTAAAGTGAGAAGATGATAAATCTCATCTCCAAATTTCATTTCTGTTTTTCTAGTAACTAATACTCTGGGACTATTTTTTAGCTCACTCATGTTTATAGAACAATTTCCATTATTTTTTATGATTAAAATAAAGGGAAAAAAAGAGATGCGTGATTTTTTCCACAGCTTTTTTCTTTTTGTATGCATTATATTTTCTCACTCTTCTATCGACCCACTCTGTAGATCTATTTGAGTTGGGTGCCTCGAAATCTGTAAGAAACTTGTTTTATGACTTTCTTTTTAAAAACATTTGGGTTTTTTCATGAATGAATCTTTTAATATTAGACTTACGCAAATTGAAATAAGAAGCATACCATTCAATTATGAATTCTGGGGATGTAAATTCATATGTAAAATATGGTTATTTTCTGTTTAAATCACTAACATAAACAAATGATTACCTTTTCATATCAAGAATGCCTCTTCAAACCTATACCATTAAATATATATTCTTTGAGTTATACCAGAGATATAATCATACACTCTTGTTTATAGATGATTGGAAATTGGTTTAAGATAATGCCAAACATAGGATGCAGTGGGTTATACTGGAAAAAAAAGTGCTATACAAATGCTTTCAAAATATTAAAAGCTATACAGCTATATGCAAAGTTGTAAAAACTCAGACTGAGGCTGACTTTCAGAAGGAAAAGCATATATACAAAATACCTCTCCCACCTCCCTCCCTCCTGATCTCCAGACCTGGAGAGGATGCACATGATAAGAATGGATATAATCCAATGTGTCTTGATAGACAATCAAAAGGGCTTTAACTTGGTGACCACCCGTTAAGAAACAATTGTTTTGAAATAACTGGTGTCAAAAACTGATCTGGAAAATCTACACTCCTGTCAACATTCTTGCATTCCTAAGCATTGGTTGTTCACTGTCAATGTCTGCCATCAGTCAGTCTTGAATACCTACAGTCTCCTTGTTTGGACCAAGGTGGATTTCATTCCCTGGAGGCAAAATTTACTTGATTCAGCCAACCTTTCTCAGAAGGAAACACCCACTCCTCAGAAATGCTAATGAAGTGGCCTGCAGTTTGACAAACTTAAGCCCTGTGAGACGTACACAGATAAAGGCAGCTTTATCTGCTCTGCAGTTTGAACAAGGGCTCCATCCCTGAAGCCAGTTATTTAATAGGGATCCCATAACATTATCTAAATGTCAAAACATGTATGTTCTAGTACAGTGACAGTAGAAGAAAATCTGCTTGTTAGTATTCCAGAAGTCAATTTGCCTGAAACTCAAACCATCTTAGACAACATAACGATAAAAAGACAACTCCCCTGGAAGTCAGCACACCTGGGTGCCCAACTATGGTAGGCCTATTCTCACCAAGTGTGAATGTGTGTGAGGTGGGTGATCAGGGTGGAGCTCACACAGCAGGTAATGTTTTGGCTGGTCTTAAAAAACGACAAAGAAGAGAACTGTATTTTCCTGGAAGGACAAGAAGTTCCATACTGCTCAAAATCGTATGTGATGAAAGACAGAATATAAAACTGAGGCAGAAGACACATTATAAGGAGTATAATACTGTACATATTGTTGTACAAAAGAATTCAGGTTTTATCCTAAAACTGGTAGAGAATTACTAAAGGATTTTAAACAGGGAATTGTTAGAAACAGGTTTGCATTTCATGAAGATAACCTTGAACCAATTCAAAAGTTAGAGACAAGGAGGCCATTTAAGAATGATACGATAGCAATGCATCTGAGAAACAAGGAGAAATAATGGGAATATTTAAGGCACAGACAAGGGTAAGGGACTTAGTGAGTGGTGGGCTGCGATGAGTAATTGTCTATTAATACAGCCAGCATGACTGAGAAGATCTCACAGAAATTCATAGAAATGGCAAGTGGAATGGACAGAAGAGGCCCTCAGAGCTGCTGAGAACAGGTGCTGATGAACAACAGTTTGGACCAGCTGAGTATGAGATGACTGCAGCATCCAGGGAGATCTGCAGGCCACAAACATGTCTGGATTTCAGAAGAAATTTGGAAATGTGTGTATGTATCTCCCATGTATATATTCTGTATCCCAAATGAGTATTAAAAATGTAGATGTGCTTTTGAGTGCAAGAGCTCAAGTAGAGTGAGCACAGTTAGAAAGAGAGGTGAAGGCAAATCCCTGAGGAACAAAGACACTAAAGGGCAAGTAAAGGAAATGAGCCTATCAAGAAGAAAAAAGGAAGGGTTAGGGTTGTAGGAAGAAAGCAAGTAAAATGTTTTCAAGAGAGGAAACAATTTCCAGGAAGAAGATACTCCAACAGTGTCAAATGCATTAAGAGATGTCAAGGAAGGTTGACCAACATGTCTGTTTGATGATCTTTACAATCCCAACTTTATAAGGGAGGTATTATCACTATTGTTGGTATCCTTCCTTTAAATGAAGAAAATAAAGGCCCTAAAGGTTTATGTAACTTGTCCAATATCACAAAACAAGTGACTGTTAGAGAATTTTGAATCCACACTGCTCTTGTTGTATCCAAGCTCACAACCTTTCACAGCCTTTCACAATTTGACTGTAGAAATTCTAGGAGTAAATAGAGATAAATTAAGGTAAATTGAGAGGAGCAATTTTTAAGAGATGAAGAGAAAGCCAGAGAGAGAGAGACAGAGCTGATATAGAGTAGGACTACTTATTGGTGCAAGTTAATGGAAAGACATCATCAGGATAAAGAATCCTGGGGAAGGGATGAAACCAAAGTAGCAGAGGGATCTACCTGCCTCAGATGTGGGAGAAAGGAGGGAATAACATACACATAAGCAAATGCAGTGCCAAGAAGACTGTAAAAGTGGACAGATAATTGGCCTAAACTTTTTTCTTATTGTTTGTTTGTTTTCCTGGTGAAGTTGATCAAGAAGCTATTTACAGAGGGGAAGGTGACTGAGACTATTAAAAGAAACTTAACATTCTGTCTACCATTCCTAAATTATTTTACTCTTTTAAAGGAGTATTGTCATATTCCTTTCCTTCTCTAATAATGGCAACAAATACATGTGTTGTGTGTTTTGGAGGGAGGAGAAATCAAGAAAATTGTGTCATCAAATTTTTTTAAAATGTGTATATAGTAAAGAGATTGAAATAGTAATCAAAAACTCCCAGTAAAGAAAAATCCCAGGATAATATGGCTTCCCTAGAAAATTCAACTAAACCTTTAAAGAATTAACACCAATCCTCCTCAAATTCTTCCAAATAATTGAAGAAGAGAGAACATTTCCAAACTCATTCTATGAGGCCAGTTACTCTGATATCAACACTAGCCAAAGACACAATAGGAAAAGAAAACAACAGATCAATATCCTTGATGAATATTAATGCAAAAGTCCTCAATAAAATACCAGCAAACCTAACTCAAAAGCGATTAAAGGACTAAACACCATGATCAAGTGGGATTTATACATGGAATACAAGGAGAGTTCAACATACAAAAATCAATCAGTAAAATACACCATTTGGCAAAATGAGGCACAAAAACCACACAATTATCTCAAATGATGTGGAAAAAGCATTTGAAAAAATTCAACATCCATTTATTATAAAAACACTCAACAGACAAGGAATAGAAGGAAACTATGTCAACATAATAAATCCATATATAAAAAGCCCACAACTAACATCATACTTGATGGTGAAAGACTGAAAACTTTTCTTCTTAAATCAGGAACAAGGCCAGGATGCTCACTCTCACCACTATTATTCAACATAATACTAGCAGTTCTAGCCAGAGCAATTAGATAAGAAAAAATAAATAAAAGGCATCCAAAGTGAGAAAGCAGTGAGATTATCTCTGTTCACAGACAATATGATCCATATGTAGAAAACTCAAAAGATTCCACCAGAAAAATAAAGCTGTTACAACTGTGAAACAATTTCAGCAAAGTTATAGGATACAAATCAACACACAAAATTCAGTCGTGTTTCTATGTGCTAACAATGACCAATCTGAAAAGGAGATTAAGAAAACAATCCTATTTGCTGTAGGACATCATAAAGGATAAAATACTTAGGAATACCCCTAAACAAGGAGGTGAAAGATGTGTACACTGAAAACTACAAAACATTGTTCAAAGAACTCAAGGATGGTACAAATTAATGGAAAGATATCCCATGCCCATGGATTGGAAGACTTAATATTGTTAAAATGTCCATACTACCCAAAGCAATCTATAGATTCAATGCAATCCCTATGAAAATCCTAATGACTTATTTTATAGAAATATAAAAAACAACCTAAAATCCATATGGTATCTCAAGGGACCCAAAATAGACAAAACAATCTTAAAAAAAACAACAAAGTTGGAGGCCCCACACTTCCTGATTTCAAAACATAGCACACAAAGCAGCAGTAATTAAGACAGTATGAGACTGCCATACAGACAGATATTTGGACAAATGGAACAGAATAGAGAGCCTAGAAATAAACTCCTGCATATATGTCCAGATGACTTTCCACAAGCCAAGACTACACAATGGGGAAAGGACGGTTTGTTCAAAAAATGGTGCTGGGAAAACTGGATATCCACATGCAAAAAAATGAAGTTGGACCCTTACCTTATAACCATATTACAAAACTTAACTCAAAATGGATCGAAGACCTAAATGCAAGCACTGAAACTGTAAAACTCCTAGAAGAAAACATAGGAGGAAAGCCTCAGGACATTAGATTTGACAGTGATTTCTTGGATATTACATCAAAAGCACAGTCAACAAAAGCAAAAATAGACAAATGGGACTATGTCAAACTGAAAAACTTTTGTGCATCAAAGGAAACAATAGAGTGAAAAGGCAACCAACCTACAGAATAGCAAAAATATTTACAAATTATATATCTGATAAAAGGTTAATATCCAAAATATATAAGGAACTTCTACAACTCAACAACAACAAAACAAATTTGATTTGATTTAAAAATGGGCAAAGGACTTGAATAGCTAATTCTAAAAAAAATTATGTATGAATGGCCAACAAACATATGAAAAGCTGCTCAACATCACTAATCATAACAGAAATGCAAATCAAAACTACAATGAGGTATCAGCTCACATCCATCAGTATGGCTACTATCGGAAGAACAAAAACTAGCAAGTGAGGGGCTTTCCTGGTGGCGCAGTGGTTGAGAGTCCGCCTGCCAATGCGAGGGACGTGGGTTCGTGCCCCGGTCCGGGAGGATCCCGCATGCCGCAGAGCGGCTGGGCCCGTGGGCCATGGCTGCTGGGCCTGTGCGTCCGGAGCCTGTGCTCCGCAACGGGAGAGGCCACAGCAGTGGGAGGCCCGCGTACCGCAAAAAAAAAAAAAACTAGCAAGTGTCGGCCAGGATGTGGAGAAACTGGAACCCTTGTGCACTGTTGGTGGGAATGTAAAATGGAGCAGCCATCATGGAAAAGAGTATGGGGGTTCCTCAAAAAATTAAAAATAGAATTACTATATGATCCAGCAATCCCACTCCTTGATATATATCCAAAGGAATTCAAAGCAGGAATTTGAAGAGATATCTCCATATTTGTGTTTATCACAGAATTATTCACAAGAGCCAAGAGTTGGAAGCAATCCAAATGTCCACCAGCAGATGAACATGTGCTATATACACACAATGGAATAGTATGCAGCCTTATATAGGAATGAAATCTTGTCATATGCTGCAACATGGATAAACTTCACAGACATTTTACTAAGCAAAATAAACCAGTCACAAAAGATAAATACTGTATGATTCCACTCATACAAAATAACTAAAGTAGTGAAAACCATAGTAACAGACAATAGAAAGGTGACAGGTTGCCAGGGGCTGAAGGGAAGAGACTGGGGAATTACTGTTTATTGAGTATAGAGTTTCAGCGTTGCAAATTTAAAAGTTCTGGAGATCTGTTGTACAACAACGTGAATATACTCAACTCCACTCAACTGTACACTTAAAACTGGTTAAGATGGTAAATATTATAGTATGTGTTTTTTACCCCAATAAAAAAAAATTAGAAAACAAAACAACCATGGGTCCATGTGAACATATAGAGGAATGGCAATTAGGGTGAAAGAAGGGTTATAGGGCAGCAACGTTCTCTGATGTGCAAATAAGGGGGTTAAAAGTTTGGCTTTGGTGTTCTACTGGAATGGTGGGCTATGGCTAGCTTGATAAAAATATAAACTAGTCATGGAAAATAGGGTAGTACACGGTTTTATTTTAGAAAAATATATAATTCTGTCAAGGTTATCTACTTTAAAAGTTAAATATAGCAAACAACAGTTCATCAATCGAGTACAGCAAACAGAATGTATATCTCATCTCTATATTTCCAGCTCACTGGAGAAATTGAAAATGGAAACATATAGAGATAAGGAAGCTTATTACATTTTTTAGGTATAATTTCTGGTTGATAGGCTGAAAAGGTTATCAACTGGAAATTACATCATGGCCAAATAAGTGGATATTCACCTCCAAAATAATGTAGCTTGTTAGATACACCTCCCTTCTCCTTTCCACTATCTTCAGAGAGCTGGAATTGGCAAGATTCTTAGCCTAGAGAAATTGATTAAGGGGAGAAGAGAGTAGGAAGGGCATGGTCCCCATAGAATCTGGTGGGGAAAGAAGAGCTGAACTTAGGATATATAATTATATAACATATTATAATACTGTATGCCATCTATCCCGTCTGGTCTGTGAATTGCTGCAGTAGCCATCCACTCTGAGTTCACACAGTGGACCAGGCAGCCAAGTGGGAATTAAGGAAAAGTTGATGCCAGACACAGTCACCTTGGACTTGGCTGCTCAGGTCCACCAGAGGCGGGGCGCAGGTACTTGAGAACCAAGAGGACAGGCAGTGAAGGAGAAATTAAAGAATATTGCAGAAAACAACCAGGTCCTACTGTATAATACAGAGAACTACATTCAGTATCCTATGATGGGATTCCCTGGTGGCGCAGTGGTTGAGAATCCGCCTGCCAGTGCAGGGGACACGGGTTCGAGCCCTGGTCCGGGAAGATCCCACACGTTGCAGAGCAACTAAGCCCGTGTGCTGAGCCTGCTCTCTAGAGCCTGCGAGCCACAACTACTGGGGCTTCGAGCCACAACTACTGAGCCCATGTGCCAAGAGCCCGTGCTCCACAACGAGAAGCCACTGCAATGAGAAGCCCGCGCACCACAATGAAGAGTAGCCCCCACTGGCTTGCAAGTAAAGAAAGCCTACGCACAGCAACGAAGACCCAACGCAGCCAAAAATAAAATAAAATAAATACATTTATTTTTAAAAATCCTATGATAAAACAAAATGGAAAAGAATATAAAAAAAGGAATGTGTATATATGTATAACTGAATCACTTTGCTGTACAGCAGAAATTAACACAACATTGTAAATCAACTATACTTCAATTTAAAAAAAGAAGAATATTGCAGAGAACACTGGGGCCTTTTATTCTTTTGCTAAGGTGTATGAAAGCATACCTAAGATTAGGTAATAAAAACTAAAAAGAAACAAATTCTAAAAAGCACAAAAGCAAACCCAGGCTCCAATTCTTCCAACCTATGTTTACAGCTTGAGAAGCTTCTAAGTATAGTAGCCATTTCCCTGCAGAGTGACAGCCAATCAGAAAGATAAGGGACATCTGAGCTCTCCCAGTGTAGGGACAGGGTGCAAATTGGCCCAAAGGCTCTATTGACTAAAACCACAGTGCTCTGTTTTGTAAATAACGGTTTGCAAAAACAGAGGCTTTATGAATTCCATTATCTAATGATTTTCCATTAACATGTTAATTAATGCTATAATTAAGAAAACATGAAGACCCTTAAAAGCCTAGAAAATCAAGGAAATGCTGAACTGAAATTGCCATCCAGTCCTTAAGACAGTACTGCCAATAGTTAGTAACATCTGGAACAAATTCCAAGCATTTTACCTTCGTTATCAAACTGTGCTTTCCACCTTCCTTAGCTTAGTACTCTTACCTGGCCTACTGTCTGACCTTACAAGAGAAATAAAATCCAGTTTATGCTATATATAAAAGTAGCCTTGCACGTAAGTAGAGTACGATGCCAGCGGATACGGTGTTCTTTGTGGGTCTGCAGAATGAAATGTTCCCTGAACTTCAGTGTGGACAAGCCTGCCGGCCACGGGTGTAGACGGAGTCCTCTGAGTTAAGATGCACATTTAGAATAAACCTATTGGGAGGGAAGCATTCTTATGAGAAAGAAATGATATGATAAACAATCATGAACATAATTTGATCTGGGTCATCAGAAAGAAGCCAGCCAGGCTCCTAAGAAAAGCACACTGCTGAAGGTTAAAAGAAGTGTAGACAAGAAAGGGAGGGGGAGGGCTTCCCTGGTGGCGCAGTGGTTGCGAGTCCGCCTGCTGATGCAGGGGACACGGGTTCGTGCCCCGGTCCGGGAGGATCCCACATGCTGCGGAGCGGCTGGGCCCGTGAGCCATGGCCGCTGAGCCTGCGCGTCTGGAGCCTGTGCTCCGCAGCGGGAGAGGCCTCAACAGTGAGAGGTCCGCATACCGCAAAAAAAAAAAAAAAAAAAAAAAAAAAAAAAAGAAAGAAAGGGAGGGGGAACCATGCAAGGGAAATTGCCTCCTTTGGTCCTCAGGAGACTAGTCCTAATTATCTGGAAATAACCAAGAATCCATTTTGGCAGAAGGAACAAGATACACCATGGTATTACTATTTTAAGCAACTATTCCTTCTGTGGTGGTTTTATGTGACTGTCATCTTTAGTCAAGGGTTTCAAGAGAGTAAAAAGGACCAAAGCTATCGAATTGCCAATTATTTACTACTCCGTTCCTAAACCGCATGCATTTTTAAGGAATCCATCATTTGGGAAATTGTTTTGCTTTGGGGCTTAGGAAGCTCTACTTTGAAGGACTAGAACTAAAGCTACTTTTTAAAGGAGTTCTAAATTGAGTGCTTAACGAGGAAGACCCAAGGTAGAAAAGCCTCAGTGAGGAGAATGTCAAGTCCTGCCAGCACTACATTCATACGGTACTCATTCCCCAGGCCTCCAGGTGTTAAAAGGAGCTGTGTACTTTATTCGCCCAGGCCAGAAGACCAGTGCAGTATATGTACTAAGAAAGGGAAGAGATCAATTTGAAGAAACTAACATCCCTTTAAACACCATTGGCTGAGTCTGGATAATTTTCTTAAATGGGGCAGCCCATTGAACATTGCACTTCTGGAAATTCACTAAAGAAGTCAGGTTCCTCATCTGGTCCCAGCCGCTGGAATTCAGAATGCATCACAGAGGAGAGTAACAAAGCTCTGTTGCTATCCTTCACTGCAAGGAGTGTGAGTCATAAACCTTTTAGCGGTGGGTCTACAACTATGAGATGTGTAACTTCAGGGATGCTGTCACATGCCACAGTCTACCCCAATGTCTTCATTACACGCAGTCAGGAAGAAATAAGGACAGGCTCAAGGAACAGGTCTTATGCAGACAAGGATAAGAATAGATAGAAGGTAGCAACTATATTTAGCAAGTAATTCAACAAGAGGAAAGGGCAGATGGATTTAGTTCCCTTTTACTTTTCTATTTCCAACTTGCTGAAACCAGAGTGGGGAAATGAACATGAGAGAGACCTGGGCTTCGATTCTTTGCTAAAGTAGGATTATGTGAGTAGCAAAGACGATGTACCAGAAAGGTTACTCCAGAAATCAGATGACTTTGGTTGTGGTGTGACCTTCAACAAGTGGATTTTGTTTCTAGACCCAGAGCTCTTCACCTACAAATTAAAGAAATTATAGAAGAATAACCTCTGTGCTCTGTTTCATTTTCCAAACAATCCATGACTAAATACATTTATAATCAAACTAAATTTACAAGTGAAAAAAAAAAGAACTTTTCAGAGTCTATGAAAATGAATGGAGTTTACAGATTCAAGTTTCTTCAGACTACAACTAGTAATACTGTTTTGGAACTGCAATTAGTGTTCCAGAAATTTCTTCCATCCAAGCCTAAACCATTGTATTTCAGTGAAAGGATGCTAAGCTTTTGGATATTGTACTTGAGTCTTTACGCCAAAGTAATCGTTCAAGGCACATTTGAATTTTTATGACTCTAATGATGTCAGTTCACAAGATGGACTATTACCCTTGGAAAACAGAGAGTCCTCCAGGTGACAGAACAGACGGAGGGCCAACTTTTACTTATGGCTCAGATTACACAGACGCTGCACCTTAAATAATTTATACGATGTGATCATACTTGGGCCTCATCTGTGGGAACAGACTGAACTGAAACCAAATATGCCTCAATCTGTATAGTAATCACTGCTCAATAGCAGAGACACAGTGGAAAGTCCATTAGGCTAGCCAGAGTCTGGAGGCTCATGCTACTTAAGTCCTGAGCAGGTGATCGATTCTGGTTAAAATGCCTAGTTCCACCCCACTCCCAGCTGAGAGCTCAGCAAAGCTGACTGGCTGCCTCAACTAACAGCTGGCTTTGGGAGGCCACAGATGAAACCAAGCAGCCGTCAGCCTCTGACATTCCCCCACGAAAGAACCCAATATGGTATGCTATTTCGATAAGCTAAATAATATCTATAGACACCGTGGCAACGTGAACCTACTTCCATTTACTACGGGGAACTAGGAGAATAGGAATAAAGTGGGGAATGGTAATACTACCATTCCAAACTGAAGAGTTCATATAAATTCAAACGTTGTGCTCCAAAGTTGAGAATGGGTACTTTCATCATTTGGAAAAAACCAAAGCACGGTTGAAAATGTTCCTCATGAAAGTAATTGATGGTTTATCCAAATTGCCTCCTGTATGAGACTGCTACCAGTGTTAATCTGAGTGCTATTTTTCTAGGTATTTCTACAAATTTTCTTTTTAGAGCCTCAGAAATAATGCTGACTGTAACATAGGCTGGATGACTCTAATTATCCGTTTTATCATTAGGAGTCCTGAGGTTTAATTCCAAGAAGTGCAATGCCATGACTGGAGAATGAAACCATTGACTCATGACCAGCAGCATCAGGATTCAGGTCCTTTTCCACTATAAAGTGCTAAGTGCTATCTGCCTTCGGCATCCCTACCAATAAGTATGCAGTGTGGCCAGATGCCGTGGCCAGATGCAGCCTCCACATAGACGAACTCTCTGGATCAAAAAGGAGGCAAGGGGAGGTGAGAGACTCCAGAAAAAACACATCTGCTGGAAGCTGCACTTCATGCCCAGTGAGGAGCAATGGGGACCAAGCATTTTCTAGATCACATGCTTGGACTACTGTAAGAGGCACTACGGGATGGTGGGAAGTAGGCAAGAGTTGCAGAGATCCAAGCTCAAAGCTGAGTTCTGTTGCTCATGAGCTGTGTGACTTGGAGCAAATTTCTGAACTTCTTGATGCCTGGCTCTTCTCACCTATAATACAGGATAACTAGTCTACCTGGCATGGTAGGTCTTCCATAAATAGCACCTTTCTTACCACGCCTGCTGCTTGCAGCCACCAAGTCCTTTCAAGGCCACGAAGTTCAGTTTGAACCAACAGACCTGATATTCTCCTTGCCCATCATGAGTAGAGGCTAGTATATGCTTTTCCCATTCAATTCCCTACAGGCCACAGACAATCAAAACAACCCTACATCTAACAAGCACACTGAAATCTGCTCTCCAGCACTTTTCTTTTGGCAGCTAGTAGATTTTTTAAAAAATAAAATAAAAAGCCTGCCGTGTCTGGTCTCCTTCTTCCCTTTAGCAAAGATTAGACCAAAAAGAAAGCAATTTAACAATTATTAGGTAAAGTAGGAGTGGCTCTTTATCTCTTTTTGTACCAGAAGGGAAAGAGATGGTTGGTTATTTCTGCAATCATTAAAAAATGTGCTTCACGTACACACACCTGACACAAACCTGGAAATGAAGGGTCACGTTGAGCAGAGATTTCTTTTTTTTTGCTATATTTAACTGTAGCTATTATTATAACCATTCACAAATATTAAGCACTTATTATATAAGGCATTAGTTTAGGACTCAGGCTCTGGAATCGAAGTGGGTTTCAAACGTGGCTCCACCACTGACTTGCTGTGTGACCTTGGGCTGAGTTAACCTCTCTGTACTTCGGTCTCCAGCTCAACAAAATCAAAACGCTACTACACCAACCACAACCTGCATGAGGCAAAAGAATATAAAAATCCATGCAAAGCACTTGGGAGAGTGCCTGACTGTTAAGAAAAAGTAGTAAATGTTAGGAATTATGCTTAGTTATTACTGAGTGAACCTCACAGGTCTTGAGAGAACTGTGATAAATAAAGAATGGTTGGGCTAGTTAAACTCTTGAGAGTTTGAAATAGCATTTTATAACAAAGTCGATGAAAAACTCTCCCATACTCATGTTGCCTGCTGCTATCACAGGAGAGACAACATCCTATCACCACCTGATACAAGACACGCAGCAATTTATGAGAAAGCCTTTTCTCTGGCTCTGGACTGAGTGCCCTGATTATTTCTACACTGTGCAAAACTAACCATTGCACTTTGCTTCGAAAAAGATTTCTTTAAGTCTCGTAACTCAGTTCTGAGCACAGTTTGACCCCCATGTGAATGTTTCCTCAATACTGCAATGTCTTGAAAAAGACTGGTACCTCACCCTATTGCATGGATGTGGTTTCCCTACACCTCTCTGAGATCCCACCCTACAGATAAAACCCTCTTCTGTTGGGCGCATTTTATTGTACAAGCAGTCCAACTCCCATCTAAGATAACCCGGAAAACATATTTGTGTTCCTTCTAGCTAAAATCCAATTATTTTCATCTTGAATAGTTCTAGCACAAAATGGCATCTTAAAAATGTCATTGTATTTACCTTATCTACCTCTTTATCTTTTTTCAATAATGTTACTAATAATATAGCTCAAATTATATAACTATAAGGTACCTGTCATCGGAGAGACACTGATCACAACAATTCACATAACTCATTTTCATCTGCATAATAATAATGTCATAAGGTCATAATAATAGTTATATAATATTAACTATAATATATTGTATTATAGTTGTATGATATTATATATTGTATAATATCATATAACTATTATTATGACCTTTTCAAAGGTGATAAAACTCAGACAGAGAGAATGTAAGTGGCTCAGGATCAGAGAGCCAGAAAGCAGAGAGCCAGAAGCACACATACCACTATAGTACAGTTGAATTCCTCCCTTCCTTTCTGCCTTGCACCATCCATCCACCCTTTTATCTATCTGCCCATCTCCTCATCCAGCTATCAACCAATCAGTAGAGGGGAAAGAAGGAATTAAAGCATTTGCTTAGAAAGGAATTTGGAATTTAACTAATGCAAGTATATCAGTAGGATTTGGTGGTTGTAAAGTGCTCACTTGCAGTAGGTTCAGCATGGCATGCATCATTAAAGAAACTGCTTTAAATGAGTGTCAATTTTTCAAAATGTAAAAACTGGCTCTATTCAAGAAACCCAGCAGACTTGAAGGGATGCATACAATATAACTATACAGCGGCCACGTTACTAAGCTATGAACATTGTATCTGAAAGGAAGGACATAATCAACAATTATTCTTTTCTTTCAGTAAGAAGAAAGCTAGGTAGGAGTATGTCTAAACTATCTTTCCTTCCTTAATGAAACTGTTATTGATTTTTCATCCTACTGAAGCACTGCCTTGAAGCAATTTCTTTTACCTGCAGGTTCTCACATTTAATTTGGATGTATGCTTAAGGAAGAGTTTATCAATAAAAGCTCCAGAGGAATGCCAAAAGGTTTGTATTAGGAAGAAACAGTGAAAGCAATTCTATGAATTTTGTTAAACACAAAGATGATCAAAGAATTACTAATGAATGGCATTTAAAGAGCAATTTCAATGTGAATCTGGGTCATATCAACATAGTCATCACTCTGAATGTTCTCAGTGGGTATAAACATTAAAAATTTCCATGCACAAAACATAAATTTGATACTGTTAGAGGAAAGGGCAAATATATTCGTTCACCAACAGCTGGGCTTCAAGTTGACTTTGCTGACCAAAATTAATATCTCCCCACGTTCTTTTAGCATCATCCCTTATTATGTACCTGTTATTGAACAAAGCATGATCTATGTACTATCTCATTTGATCTTATAATTCAGGTACCATCAACCACAATATTATACACAAAGAAAGTAAGGCACAGAGAATCTAAGAAATTTGTGCCAAATTATATAATTACCAAATGGCAGAGCCAGCATTCAACCTCATGTTTGTGTGTTTCCAGAACCCACATTCATAACTCCAGGAAAGGAACAGTTCATATACACAAAGTACTTTGATTCTCTACCATGTACCAAAAAGCCTCTGAATAAATAAATATTTTCACAACATTCATCAATGCTTCAAGACCATGAATTTTTTTAGACTTAATGAAGCTATATTTGCACAATGTGACCAACCACAAAACCCATGTGCAATGTTAGAAAATGCTCTTGGGATTCAACCTACTTTAGATTCTCAAACATATGCTGGAACCATCAAGTCCCACACGGAGATGACTAAGTCCCTCTCAGAACACTGCCCCTTATCCCTAAAAGTGTGCCACTTTCTAGAACAACCCCACCACAGAAAGGACTAGTTGCAGGACCACCTGCATGGTGACTTTTCTCCGCCCCTCCTCTCTGAACTCTCCCCTCATTCTCTCCTGCTTTCTCTCCTGCCCCACACCCCTTGCTAAACTATACTCAGTTCTAAATGTTTATAGGTCAAGTTGTTTTCTCCCTCATGGATTAATTTCTCCAGAGACAGATGACACACTATTTGAGTTCCCTTTCCCTGGAAAGCTGTTCCAGGAGTCCCCAAACCAGCCCTGATCTTGAAAGGAGCTCAAACCAGGGAAGATACCTCCCCAAAGACCCCAGAGGGGCCCCAGCAGTCAATATAAATCTAAGAACATGACTGTCTTCTCTGCCTGCCAACAGCTCCTTCCTATGCCATTCTACTCTCAAGGTTCACAGCAAGTCATTCCATTATGCCAGCAATTTGTGCCCCCCCAAGGAAATCATGCAGGAAAATGAACAGTGACAATAGCCAAGACCAAAACAAAACAATCAGTAACAACAGAAAAGGACTTAAGTTGTTTGCGATATTACAAATACTAAAGTATCACATACAATACATTCAGATTTATTCATTTTGAACGTTGATGGAGCATGTTCACGAAACCTCCATTAACAATGCCATCCACCTTTCCCCTTTATTTCCTATATGGTTTTTGGCTATATGTTAGACACAACCTGACTAGTATTCAGGGTTTCATAGATCAACAGAAGCTCAAACTGGATTTTCCAAAGTCACGTATGTATTTTGTCATGCATTCATTCTTCTATTCACTACACATTCATTAAGCTCAAAACTGAACAAGAACACTGGGGTGCATGTATCTTTTCGAATTATGATTTTCTCCGGATATACGCCCAGGAGTGGGGTTGCAGGATCATGTAGCAGCTCTAGTTTTAGTTTTTTAAGGAACCTCCATACTGTTCTCCATAGTGGCTGTACCAATTTACATTCCCACCAACAGTGTAGGAGCGTTCCCTTCTCTCCACACCCTCTCCAGCATTTATTGTTTGTAGATTTTTGGTGCAAACGAACTTATTTACAAAACAGAAATAGAGTCACAGAAGTAGAAAAAAATTATGGTTACCAAGGTGGAAAAGGGGGGGAGGGATAAATTGGGAGATTGGCATTGACATATTCACACTACTATATATAAAATAGATAACTAGTAAGGACCTACAGTATAGCACAGGGAACTCTACCCAATACTCTGTAATGACCTATATGGGAAAAGAATCTGAAAGAGTGGATATGTGTACATGTATAACTGATTCACTTTCCTGTACACCTGAAACTAACACATTGTAAATCAACTATACTCCAATACAAATTAAAAAAAAAGAATATTATACTTCAAATTCCAACTCTACTACTCATCTATTTCCTCAGATGTCATACGGAGATAATAATCTCATACTATATTTGTGAGGATTCAATGAGATAAAGCATGTTAAGAGCAACCAGGGATGTAATAACTGGTCAATCAATATAAATAGTATCACTGCTATTACTTCTAGCACATTTTGTGGGAATTTTATAAGATTTTGCTTGTATGTGATTAATTTTGTGCATGACACAGTATCTTATGTAGCTCTAGAGATTTTTAAATGAGCCTAGGAAGCAAATTTTGGCAGCTCTACTCACATATCTCTGCAAAAAAAAAAAAATTAAAACTATTAAAAAACATGAAGTGTTTTAAATCAAAGCTGTCTTATAAATTCTCTGAAAAGATTAAATGAAAACTGAATCACTCAATTTTTGAGAACTTTAAGATACAAAATTTTCAGGCAAATATAAAAACTTCAGAAAAATGTTTTTTCATCAGCTATAGCTGCCTATGTCAAATTTCCTCTACTATTAGTGTCACACCTATCACCTAAAATACTGCACCAAAGGAGAAGTCCCCCTGCTTAATGTTGGTGACATTTATTCTTCAGCTTGGGAAGGCAAAACAAAAACCTCCAAACTGAAATATCTGTAGGCCAGTGAAATACAGCAGTTGTCTTTTCAAAAGAAGGAGAAAAAGACAATGTTTCATTATTTGAGACCATAATTACCACTTCAGCGGCTCTTAAACAAAAGTTCTCAGATTTTAAGTTGATTTTCACTACAAAACAGTTCATGAAAGTAAACTGTCAATTACTGCTTGGTGTACAAATTATTAAGATAATAGCTTTTATTACTTAAAAATTAAAATTATCCCACGGCCCTTGTTTATCGTATTTTCATTTTATCATTTTCTTGTTTTGTTTTGTATTTTCTCTCTTGGTTATCAAATATTGCTTTGAGGCAGTGCGCATGGTGGTCCCCCAGATCTGTCTCTTGCTTCAAGTGTTTGGACAGAACAGACCCAGGGACGCCCTTTGCTCCAGCCTCCGACCACCCTCCAACCTTTCTTCCAGTCGCGACCTTCGGAGTCAGACCCTCAGCTATCCTCAGGACCAGCCAACACCATTTTTTGAGCTTAATTCCTTATCAACTGTGAGCTCCCAGATTCGACAGAGTTATTCCACCGAGGTGGAGGCCGCCGTCAACCGTCTGGTCAACATAACATCTGTGGGCCTCCTACACCTCCCTCTCTCTGGTCTTCTATTTAGACACGCACCGATGTGGCTCTGGAGGGCGTGGGCCACTCATTCAGCGAATAGACCGAAGAGATGCACGAGGGCGCCAAACGTCTCTTGAAAATGCAAAACCAGGGCAGCAGCCGCGCCCTCTTCCAGGACGTGCAGAAGCCATCTCCCGATGAGTGGGGTAAAACCCAGGACGCTATGGAAGCCGCCATGAAAATGGAGAAGAACCTAAACCAGGCCCTTTTGAATCTGCATGCCCTGGGTTTTGCCCGCACAGAACCCCGCCTCTGCGACTTCCTGGAGAGCCACCTCATAGATGAGGAGGTGAAACTCATCAAGAAGATGGGTGACCACCTGACCAACCTCTGCAGGCTGGCTGGTCCCCAGGCTGTGTCTCTTTGAAAGGCTCACCCTCAAGTATGACTAGGAACTTTCGGAGCCCAGCGGCCTTTGAGGAGCCCCTCTGGCGTCAGGGCTTCTGCCTGAAGCCCGTCTCTGCAGCCACTGGGCAGCTTTCTAACCATCCTGGACCCCTCTCCCAAGCCTTGGACCAAATGGAAACAATAAAGCTTTTTGCAGCAAAAAAAAAAAAAAATTCTTTGATACAATGTAGGTGAACAAGTGGATTGAAATGTACCAACTTGTACAGATTTGAAAATAAAAAATTTAAATTTTCATAAAAAATTTAAATTTTCATTTAAAATTTTAAAAACAGTATTTCCTATCTTTGTAACTGATTCAAAGAATAAAATCTGAAGACTACTTAATTCTACATCAATGCTTCCATTTTTGTCCATTTTTAATCAAAGATATAATGAAACCTTTTTCACGTTTCTTATCTAGAAAATTTCTTCATGTGCTTAATTCTGCATATAAGTGAAATCATCACAGTATTTGTCTTTGTCTGACTTATTCCACTTGGCATAATTCCCTCAAGGTCCATCCATGTTGTCTCAAATGGCAGGATTTCCTTTTTTATGGCTGAGTAGTATTCCTGTGTGTGTGTGTGTGTGTGTGTGTGTGTGTGTGTATGTGTGTGTGTACGTGTGTGTGTAAAACACATTTTCATTATTCATTCAGCTGTCAATAGAAACTTAGGTTGTTTCTATGTCTTGGCTATTGTAAATAATACTGTATAATACTGCAGTGAACATGGGGGCTCAGATATCTCTCAGGACAGTGATTTCATTTCCTTTGGCTATATACCCAGAAGTAGGATAGCCGGCTCATATGGTAGTTCTATTTTTAATTTTTTGTGAAACCTCCATGCTGTTTTCCATAATGGCTGTATGATGACTCCCAAAATTTCAGGTTATTTTATGTGACTTCACCCCCCGCTTCCAATAAATCCTCCTTTTCTAGTAGGAAACACCTGCAAGTACAAGAAAATCAAGGTGTGCACTTTCCCCACCCACACACCTTCCTCAACCCTTTCCCTCCCTCCCCTTCCCTCTTCCCCTCTCTCTTTCTCTCTCTATATATCCACACATATATATACATGTATAAGTATATATACACAATATATATACATACACATTCTTTTTCTTTCTATCCAATATTCAGAACACACTTTGGAATACTAGAAGTTTTTAAGTTAGGAGGTTCTCATAGGGTAGAAATTTTTAAGTTAGGAGGCTCTCATAGGGTATCTGCCTGCAGCTGAACACAAAGAGTTCATCCCTAACCTCAGATTCCCCTGGAAATCCATCCCAAACAAGGGAAATAGGATAAGCAAGGGAATAAAGAGTATTTTAAAGACCTCTATTAAGAAATGGAGAGGAAATGAGAAAAGGGATCACAAAAAGCAGAGCAGAGGAAGTGGGGGAGACCAGGTTAAATGGGCTAGAATGCTGAGATTGGGTTCCCCCACCAGCGACTGAGAACCTCAGTTTATACTCGCAGAAAAATGCCACAGCTTGACTCTGCTGGTGGCTGGGAGTGTCTCCCACTGGTATGCAACATTCAGAGCCGCCTGCATGCCTCCCTACCCTCCCTGATGTAAAGAGGTTTTTCACACTAGCCCCGAATGTCCTCTTCTATCAGACTCTCACTGTTTTTCTGTCTTTGCAAGAGACTACATGCTCCCTCAATTTTAGATAATCCATAATAATAATCTGTCTCAATGTATAATGAGGAATTTGTCTCAAATTGGTTATCATTGGTATATCTACCTACAACAAAAAGTGATACGTTATTCCTGATATATGCTTTTTCATTACATACCAGAACATTCTATGGAAGCTTGGGAAAGAGAATAGGTACTATCAGGATTAGGAAGGATGACTATAAACCTAGATATTAATTTAGGGCCAATGAAATGGTCTTTCTAATACATAAAATAATTTGCACAAAGCACTTAGCATACTGCCTAGCATACAGATGATGATAGCTCTTTTCTACTGTTCAAAGAAATATTTCTCATACAATCTTTGTATTCTCATAATGCTTTCAACATATCTCTGTTGGCTTTTCTTTCTGCAATTGTCTGCTTATGTGCTATGCCACCAACTAGATGGTAAACTCCCTGAGAGTGAAGAAAAGGAAATCATCATTGTATCCTCAGGGCCTAGAATATGGTAAGCACCATGGCAACTGCCTCATAAACATCTGACAGCCAACTGAAGGAATGAAGGTAGAGTTCTGCAAAGTTCACTACCAATTAAGTAGGATGATAATAAGAGCACCCAACCACTTATCTGAAAAGCTGAATTTTGATTCCATCTCTGCCAATGACTTCCTGCAATGTCCTAAGCAATCCACATGGAATTGGAGACAAAGACTTACCTACACATTCCCTAGGGTTGCTATGAGGATCACATCAGATAAGTACGAAGAGGAAGGCCAAGGAGTCCATTACAGAGTCCCCTCCCCTCCCACAGGTTCAGTTTTCTTAGTTGAAAAAAAATAGAAGGTGGTACCAGCTCCAGCACTGTATGAGTCTCAGGAATCCCTCGACCACCTACACTAAAGAAGTTCTCAGATGAATGAAAACAAAATAATCGAATCAAATGAAACACACATTTTCTGGAAGCAAGAATTTTTTTTCTTTTCTCTCAGCTTGTGCTAATTCCTTTGTCCAAATTATTTCATTTGTTCCAAAATTACCTCCCAGTGAGATCCAAGAGCCAATCGTTGAAGGTTCCTGGAGGTCTCCAGACCCCTCATTGCTTCTTCCCAACTGGGATGCACCATCATTGCCTCAGCACCAGCTGTCCCACCCCTGGGAGGCCAGGGATGGCCCCGGCCAAAGAGCAGGAAGCCTCAGCCAGGTACCACCATGGTTTTCCCAGGCCAACAGTTCAACTCTAGCTCAATTTTACCTCCTAATTTGTGCTAAATGTTTTAGAACATTATCCAATTTCATATTTTAAAACAGCTTTCTGGGGTACATATAAATAACCCAGTTTGACAGAATACGGTAGAGGCCATAATAAATGCTACGTAAGTGTTTATCAAGTGAATGAGGGAAGGAATACAGAGCTAAGTAGAAGACTGAGGCTGGGTGGGGGGGGGGAGGATGCTCAAGTAGGCTAAACTCACACACTAGTAAGTACAAAGCTCTGACACAAACCAGTTTCATCCAACCTCCAAATGCCTTTGTGCTGGCCTAATCTGTAATGTCAGCCATGCTTGGCATTGATTTTAAGATGAGGTTTCCATTTATTTATAAAACAGAAATAGACTCACAGGCCAAAAATAAACTTATGGTTACCAAAGGAGACAGCAGTGGAGGGGATGGGGCGTAGAGGTGGGGAGATAAATTAGAGTCTGGGATTAACAGATACACACTACTATAAATAAAATAGATAAACCACAAGGACCTAATGTATAGTACAGGGAGCTATACTCAATATCTTGTAATAACCTATAATGGAAAAGAATCTGAAAAAGAACACATATATAGATAGATAGACATAGATATAACTGAATCACTTTGCTGTATACTTGAAACTAACACAACAGTGTAAACTTTCTTTCCTTTTTTTTTTTTAATTTTTATTGGAATATAGTTGATTTACAATGTTGTGTTAGTTTCAGGTGTACAGCAAAGCCACTATAAATTAACTATGATTCCATTTAAAAAAAAGAAACCAAAAAAATAAAATGAAGTTTCTCCCACATAAATACTGGGAAGTAGCTGCTCTCTTCATCCAGTTCCAGAGCTGCAAATTCTGGTCCAGATTCTCAGGTTCTCCTCCTCTAATGATGGGAGAGGAATCCTGACCTTCTGACAAGCCATTCTGAACATCTCTGCTATATTTTTTCATCTGTCTTTTCTCCTGAGAACTCCCAGCTGAATTCATTGATTTTTAGCTTCCACTTTTAATGACCTCCTATTATTTAGACTATAGAATGTAGCATGGGTACCACAAAGTCCACCATCTGCCCCCTTATAGGCAGGCTCTGGTCTTTCCATCACTGGCTCACGTGGAAGAGGGAAGTGAACTGTACCTGAAATGGGGCGCAGAGGACGGACTGAGAGGCTCCATGTCCCATTCTGTCCCTGTTGCTCCAAGCTGTCTTCCTGGCCCTCAGCTTGCTCACCTGTTACTGAGAAGGCCAGGTCTGATGATCTCAAGGTCCCTTCCAGCTCTAAAATTCTACGAAAGTATTTGCTTAAATATATGTTTCATAATGATCCAAATAATCACAGTAACCTTTGAAACTACTAAAAAATAAATTGTACATTAGCTGACCTCTGGTGTCAGTACTGACATCGGTGTTCAGGCTGCTAATTTAATCATCCTACAGTGTGGTCCCTAACCATCGACTTAATTAAGTATATCCTGCATTTGTCCTTTCCTCCATTTGTTAAGCTCTAGATTCTTTATCGGTGCCCCAATTTCCATTATGAGACAAGTGAACTCATCCCAGGTTAAGAGGCACCAATAAATTCAACCCTTTGATATTTAGAGTTGAAGACCTAAAGGAAAAGGCACCACTTTCAGGTCAACGTGAGGGTAGCAGATATCAATGACATACACTCCACATCTGTTCACTAATTCATCCTGAACACTGTTTCAACATACCATCAAATCTGATTTTGGTTCTTGGGTTCTGTAATAATTAAATCATTCTCCTGCTCTAAAAGCTGGCTCATCTATTTCAAAATCAATCAAGGACAAATCAGAGAGTCCAACAAAGATGGAATGAGAGATGGCAAAGCCTACCTTTGAATGCATCTGTGCCTTTAATATTGAATACAAAATGATTTTCAAAAAAACTTTTTAAAAAGTATCCTTGATTTGTGAAACTCCTGTTAAGGGTGTACATTCTTCTTGAGTATTACAAATGAAACTCCCTGGGGAGAATCTCTCCTTGTCAAAGTTCACCCTACTGGAAATGTCTTCAAAATATCAAAAGGACTTAAAGAGCTGAAGCTCAATAAATTTTAAAAATTTACCCTAAGTGCTGAGGAGTATTTAAATATCTGTGAAATTCTTCTCAAACATCCCCTTTCCAGTCATCTTGTGACCCTCCTTTACTGACCTCATTGTCTGTTTCGGAATGCAGTGATTAGGAAGCACTTGTGTATTCTCAGAAAACACATCCTAGGGCTTAAAAAGAAAAAAATGCAAGAAGCACAGA
Source organism: Phocoena phocoena (assembly GCF_963924675.1). Lineage (NCBI taxonomy): Eukaryota > Metazoa > Chordata > Mammalia > Artiodactyla > Phocoenidae > Phocoena > Phocoena phocoena. The sequence goes on along the minus strand of NC_089225.1, from coordinate 22,660,424 downwards.
GTAAGGGATATATTCTTAAAACATCCAAAGTTTTGCATCAATAAAACTTCGAAGGAAATTCTTGGTGTTCTTTCAGGATGGGTCTTCGAGGGCCACACGGTCTATTCGCTCCATGTTGCAATCAGTCAACGGCAGCCCCTCCCACTAAAAACAGGAGCTTGTCTTGCTCCACCCTTTAGCTTTCACAGCACAGCACTTGCCACAGAGTAATGCCCAAGAACTATCTGGTGCATGAATAAAACCTTAGCATTCAAGCGTAAAGGCAGGAAAAAGTACCTAAGACATTTCAGATAAAAACTTCTTTATTAAAACAATCGGCAAATCCAAGGAATGAGAACCCTTTCCTGATTTACGGAAGCACTGAGTAAAAGTTCTTACGATGGTCTTCAAAGTGTCACGAATTTATACAATCCTCTCAACTTCATGCCTTATGAGAGAGACTTGTATATAAGAGACACTTTCCAAAAGAAGTATGCATGTGTTCTATTTATTCAGGGATGCACACCCACTCATTTACAGACTCAGAAACAAAACTCATTCAGTTTAAGCTCCATGCTAAAATCACAGCTGTGAATCCTTATCTTTATTTCATCAAAATGTGAACCCACCAGTTTTGATGGATGTTTTATTTTGCTCTTAAAAATTAAGTTTTCAGTCACTTCTAAATTGTCATAAAATATTTATTTTAAAAATTACAGAATACATGAAAATGAAAGGGAGTGGTATGTAAAAGATATATTTAAGATGAAAAGTGTTCCTTGAAAATATGAAGTATCAAATCGATGTAAACTGATAAAGTATTAGATAAATAGACCCTTTTTTGTTTGTTTTTTATAAAATGTAATAAAAGTTTTTTCTCGGTGGTCACACTGCTGTAATATTGAAGATGTTTTCCACATTAGAATATAGAAAGGTTCTGTTGTGCAGTGGTGTGTGTGTGCCCGTGTGTTCTAAATTAAGCCATGGTTCTGAAGCAACCTTGATGCTACTGATCAATAACAACATGCAACTCAAAGGCATCCCTAGGGTAAAGGAGCCAAAGGAAACTTTCCAACTGTCACAAATAGCTTGTTACAAAGACAGAGAATGGTAGCAAGAACAGATACACTCACACAGGTGTGCACTAGGTTATGAGCAAGACTCAATATTTTATAGACCAAGTGGATAAGTATCATTGGTTTAGAGATCCTATTCTCAGCACTGGTGGGACACCATGTAAGGGTACAACTCTCCACTGCAGAGATGTCAGATCTTCATTCATGGCGTTCCGATTAGATTCTCTTTGAACATATGCCCTTTCAAGTGGAATTAATCAATCCCTTTATCACTCTCACTGCATCTGGAGCCATAATCATTACTCAACTGCTGAGAAAGAAATGAAACAACTAATTGCACAGGGAGTAGAGCTTAAGTGTTCAGACCGGGAAAGTTTTTATTAAGTTCTAATTCAAAAAGTAATTTTTCATGACCAGCCATAGCAGACATGCTATGTGCAGGAGACTGCACCACCAAAGCAGCCAGCTAAGTATCCACAAGCATGTTATTGGCATGTTAACAATTATAGAACTTATACTTTGTTTAAAGTATTGCGCGACTGAATCTTAAATATCTTACAAGACTTTACGTGTAGTATTCTGGGTAGGAATATGAGAATCCTTCTGATTCTCTGAACTTAACATAAATGCTGGTAAGCATCAAACACATGACTATCTAGTTATTGGTAATCCTCAAATTTCCCCACCAGCAATTTTAGGAACCCCGCCTACAACTTTAATATAAACCCAATGAAATGCAACGAACAAGACTCTCACCTACTTGCTACTTTTTGAACTTTTTAAAACCTCCCACTATTTCAGGATACTAAATATAGCTGTGATTCACTGGAAACTATAGGCGTGTTCTGAACAAAACCAGTTTGTTAACTGAAATACACTGTCCAATTGATTTGCCTTATAAAACTGGACATGTGTTCCCAGAAGAAAAGTTACAGTGTCAGAATACAGTTTTAAAATCACATTTAAGAAGGCAATAAACATCTTTGCACCATGTAGTTGAAATGATAAATAGTAGTTACTTGAAGCATATAATAATACACAATGGAGATAAATATTAAAACAAAAACAAGACACTTAACTCTCAAGAGGCTAGAATTAGAGTGTACCAGGCATAGACTGCAGGACTGATCTCTAAACAGAGTTTTAGGAAACAGAAAAATAATACATCTTTTCCATTCAAACCAAGTACCCTCAAAAATATAAGCTAAAAGATACTGGCCAAGTTCTCCTATGTCTTAATAGTCTCTTCATTTAACTAAGGGTATTTTTCGTAACATGGTCCATTGGTACTTTAAAGGATGTTTTCTCTATTCATTTGTTTGCAGGAAAAAAGACTCTTGCCATGATAAGGTGCTAGGAGAGGCCTTCTGGACAAGAGAGGTAGCAGAGATCATTAAAAGGCTCAGTGCCCCCCTATTATACCCTAACACTACAAGCTTCTATTAGGCAGGAAGTACTGCAAATAAATTTTACTCCTACAATTAATACCCAGGAAGTCCAGAAAATTCTACATAGCTCTCTACTATCATCAACTTTAAGTCAGGGAGTAGCTTAATCATCAAATAATAAGCTTAACAAGCAATCATGGCACATACAAGATCTGTATTAAAAATACTGTATAGCACAGGGAACTCTGCTCAATATTCTGTAATAACCTAAATGGGAAAAGAATTTGAGAAAGAATAGATACATGTATATGTACAACTGAATCACTTAGCTATACACCTGAAACTAACACAACATTGTTAATCAACTATGCTCCAATATAAAATAAAATTCTTTAAATAAATAAATTGTATTTCTTTGTACTACCAGTGAATAATCTTAAAATGAAATTAAAAGAACTTCATTCAACATGAATAAAATGCTTAAGAATAAATTTAACAATAGAAGTATAAGGTTTATCCACCAAAAATTACTAAAAATTAGAAAATATTACTAGGGGAAATAAAAGAAATGGAGAGACATTCCATGTTCATAAACCGAAGACACAATACTGCTAAGATAGCAATTCTTTCTAAACTGAACTATATATTTGGCATAATCCCTATCAAAAGTCCATCAGGCTTTTATGCAGAAGTTGACAAACTGATCCTAAAATGGAAACAGAAATGCAAAAGACTCAAAATAGCAAAAGGAATTTTTAAATGAAACAAAGTTGGAGAACTTCCCAGTTACAAAATGTATTATAAAGTTATCAAGATAAGCTACAGTTAGCAAGACTGTGTAGTAATGGCATGAAGACAGACATTTAGATCAATGGAACAGAGCTCAAAGTCCAAAAATAAACCCTTATATATGACCTTATATTCATGGTCAATTGATTTTCACAAAGATGCCAAGGCAATTCAATGAGGAAAGTACAGTCTTCTCAATAAACAATGCTGATACAATTGGATATCCATATCCAAAACAAAAAAATGAACTTAAACCCTTACCCACACCATACAAAAAAGAATTTCAAAATGTATCACAGACCTAAATGTAACAGTTAAAACTACAAAAATTTAAGAAGACAGAGGAGAAAATTCTTTGACAACCTGAATAAGACAAAGGTTTCTTAGCTATGAGAACAAAAGTACAATCCATAAAAAAAATATTGATAAATTGGACTTTAAAATTCAAAACATCTGCACTTCAAAGACACCACTAAAAACTGAAAAGGCAAGCCACAGACTGGAAGAAAATATTTGCAAACCCCATATCCAATAAAGGGCTTGTATCTAGAACATAAAAAGAACTCTTGAAACTCAATAACAAGAAGATAACCAATGCAATTTAAAAATGTAAGAAGGATTGGAGTAGACATTTCACCAAAGAAAATATACAAATAGCTAATAAATACATGAAAAGACACCATAATTAGTCATTAATGAAATGCCAATCAAAACTACAATGAGATACTATTTCATACTCACTAAAACAAATTTAATCAAAGACACAGACAAAACACGTTAGCAAGAAATATGGCAAAACAGGAACCCTCTTATATTTGCTGGTGGGAATATAAAAGCTATGGCCACTTTGGAAAGCAGTTTGCAATTTCTTTAAAAATTAAGCATCTATTTGCTATATAACCCAGCAATTCCACTCCCAAGAAAAATGAAAATGTCCACACCAAGACTTGCACACATATATTCACAGCAGCATTATCCATCGCAGCCCAAAAACTGGAAACAAGCCAAATGTCCATCGACTTGTGAATGGATTAAAAAAATGCTACATCAATACGACAGAATATGATACTATTCAGCAATATAAAGGAATGAAGTATCGATATGCTGTAACACAGCATATATCAATGAAGTTCAAAAACGTTATCCTAAGCGAAAGAAGCCAGGCACAAAAGACAACTTCCTGTATGATTCCCTTTATATGCAATATCCAGAAAAGGCAAATTCATAGAGAAAGAAACTAGATCAGTGGTTGCCTAGGGCTCGGGGTGGGAATGGGAATTAACTGTAAATAGGTGGTCATGATGGTTGTATAACTTGGTAAATGTAGTAAAAATAATTAAAATATACACTTTAAATGGGTAAATTTGGGTATATAAATTATACTTCAATGAAGTTGTTAAAAAGAATCATTCTTTCATGGTAATAATTACTGTATTATAACAGCATAGACAGCTGTAAAGAGAACCCTCCACTTGGCATAAAACATTTGTTTATCTGGATCATCAACCACCAAAATGATAACCAATTAACATGAAATCTAAGGATACATAAAAAGTGGTATTTTTTTTGGCTCACAAGCCCCTCTGTTGAGAATGGCAACACCATTAGCAGTTCTAAGTTCAAAGTTTCAAACAAGGAAAACCAAAGACCTTTGCATAATGAAAATTTCACTAAAATTTGAAAGGGCACTGGGCTAGTGTTGATTCCATCACTTAATATCTATGCTATTCAAACTTGGTTTCTTCCCGACCCTTCCCAAAACATCTCAGGCTATCGTCAGGACCAGGTAAGATAAAAGAAAAGGTATTATAATATAAATTTTTGACCTTATCATCAAATATAAAGGTGTTGCTCACATCCTTGATTTTTCTCACTCCAAATTTGAAGATGGAGGAAGTCAATCATATGGACCCATCTAAGTTCAACTGCAGGTTTGGTCAAACGGGCTACACATTCTTGGCTCTTAAGTAAGCTTTGAGATTGCATTCTGCCTGGTAATTGTATTGGATAGAATCCCCAGCCCTTGCTTTAAAAACAATAAAAGCATTCTATAAATGGAAATGTCAGGGGACAAAATTATTGGAGATCCAATATTTGAACCAGCTAAGGTACATGAGGAAGGCCAATAGAAATAAGCAATAAAATAGAAATTTTAAAAACACTTATTTTAGAAGATAAACGTTAAAGTAAAAGAATATCAGATGACCTCTTGAGAGAAATAATATTCTTTATACTTGCATGTCTATATATCTAAACTAAATTGTGTTCTACATGTCAGGCAGTGGGAGGGACAGGAAATAATCTCTTACAGTAGCATCCATTAAATAGCAATAAAAAGGTAGCATTAATTGAGTACTTAATATGACTTTGATCATGTAATACTTTGAGTATAGAAAATGTACTTTGAGTATGTAATACAGAATATGAACTATGCTCTACATAGACTTTCTCATTTATTCCCATTTTAGTGATGAGAAAGCAAAGGCGTAATGTTGAGGTCACACACCTTGGCTTAGCACCCAGTCTGACTTTGGTACCTGTGATCTGAACCACCCCAGCACCCTACCTAATGTGTGATGTCAACATCTCTATTGTTTACAGGTTCTCTACAAATACAGCTAAGTAATTAAGCCTCAAAATGGTAGTCTAAAAAGATTTAAAAGGAAGCCATTCCTTTTCTACATAGTGAGTATACTTAGCAACAAAAATCCTTGAGCAGCTGCATTCAATTAAAAAAAATTATTAACCCTGAGGAAAAATCCACACAAAAAAAATCCATATGTTATTCTTACCAGTTTCATTCATGAAGTGCACCCATGAATGAAATTCACCGTTAGGTGATAAAACTACTTCTTTCCACAGTAGCTTATTGTTTTCCTCATTTGGGGGAAAAATGATCAAGGTAAGAGGGTAGTAATATCACAGATTGCCTACAGGAACCACAGTCTGGCTACCATAGTAATTCCAAAGAATAAAAGAAACAAAAGGATGAGATGGTTAATTCATATGCATACATTTGCTATGAAAATAAGCTTTAACAGTACATAGTATTAAAAAGAGTAGTAAATATGAATGGTGTTAAACATACACTTTTGAAATTATTTCTCTGAGTAAGTCTCAGATATTACCTGTGGCACTAATGTCTGTAGCACAGATGTCACCTGTGGCTGTAAAGTTGGGGGAACTTTGTTGATATATCAAAATAACTGCACAAATTGAGTAAATCTATAACCAACCCACAAGAAGCTAGGCTTTTTCTCCTTTTTTAGTTCCAATTAACACTGCCTGTGATTCATGGTAATAAGATGATGGCCATGAAGATGTTCATAAAATAAGCTTTTAAGGTTGCTTTAGGAATTTGTAATACTGTCTTTTGGTCTTTAATTCATATTTCAATCCCACTTTGATAGGTCTGACTAGTTTTCATCTTTGACTTTCATACTTCTTTGCATAGAATCCTCTGTTTTCTTAGTCAAGAAAAAATGAAACTTATCTTAAATATCAAAATTTCACCATGAAAGAAAAAGTTGAAGTAAGATAATTTCCAGGTGGCCGTAAAGGAATTGTTCCATTGATAATCTGACCTCCAAGGAGAAATCTTCTCCCTATAAATCCCCAATCCAACAGCTCAGTCTGACACCAATCATACAGAGCCAATGAACATTTAGATTAAATTAAAACAAAATTTTAACCTGGGAAAAGTTTGGTTGGCCAGTGAATTTTATTATAAAACAGATTTTGGAGTACATGCTCAAAGAGAATAACTGAGTCAATCACCACAAAAATTAACATTCAACATCCATTCTATTCCAGAATATATAGCCTAAAACAGAAGTGACAGAAAGGTTAGAAGACTTCCCATTAACTTGGGGGACATGAGACACTTGTATGTATTTTCACTCCTTCCTAATACTCCCTTGAAATGACAGTAAAGGTATTAAAAAATGGAAGTCAATAAGGGACAAAAATATAGAACTAGAGGTGGAGAATAGACAGCAATGAATTCTGGAACATGGGGAACAGGTAGAGGAGCAGTAAGCAAATTGAAAGTGTAAAGGAAGCTGAAGATTCTGCCTACAGAAGAATATGGTAACAACAGAAAAAACCAATTTATACTTACAGAACTCTGAGAAAGTTTGTGTCCTAAAGACCCTAGAAAAAAGTAATAAGGCTTATGGCTTGAAATATGGGATCATTAAAAGCCTATAAATGGAATTAATTAGCCCCTCAGATCCCTTCCTCTGTCCCTTCTTCAATATTTGCAGGAAAACAGGCAACAAAATTGAACTCCTCAGGAAAATTTTTTTTTTTTTTTTTTGCGTTACGCAGGCCTCTCACTGTTGTTGCCTCTCCCATTGCGGAGCACAGGCTCCGGACGCGCAGGCTCAGTGGCCATGGCTCACGGGCCCAGCCGTTCCGCGGCGTGTGGGATCTTCCCAGACCAGGGCACGAACCCGTGTCCATGCATCGGCAGGCAGACTCTCAACCACTGTGCCACCAGGGAAGCCCTCTCAGGAAGATATTTTTGAGAAGAGCACCCAAAGTGAAGGACAGTGATGAGGTATCATATTCAAAAGAGAGGAATTAAGTGAAATGCTGAGGACTAAATGTTAAGCCACTTCTGTTAAGATTCTGCCTTTATTCTTTTATCAGTAACCCAGTGTAGGCAGGGTTCATTTCAGGAAACACTAAGATAGTAAATTTCATGTGTCAACTTGACTGTACTGCAGAGTGCCTGGATGTTTGGCTAAACATTATTATGGGTGTACCTGTAAGGGTCCTTCCAGATGAGATTAGCATCTCAATCGGTAGACTGAGTAAAGCAGATGGCCCTCCCCAGTGTGGGTGGGGATCATCCAATCTGTTTGAGGTCTCAATAGGATAAAAAGACAGAGGAAAAAAGAACTCACTCTTTTTTGACTGTTTGAACTGAAACATTGCTCCTCTCCTGCACTTGCACTAGGACTTACATTAACAGTTTCCCTGGTTCTCAGCCTTTGGGCTTAGACTGGAACTACACCAATGGCTTTCCTGGGACTCTAGACTTCTCAGCCTCTATAATTGCACGAGCCAATTCCTTATAATAAATCTCGCTCTCTCGCTCGCTCGCTCTCTCTCTCTCTCTCTCTGTCTCAATTCCTGACTAATCCAAACACTGAATAGTCCCTGTTATGAAGACTGATAATCATGACTGAACCTATTTTTCCTTCTTACATGGCTGTCCAACTGCAAACTACATTTCCCATCATGCCTTGTGGCTAGCAGTGACCATGTGACTACATTCTCACCAATGGAGTGTGACCAGAAATGATGGGTCATGGCAAATTTAAAACATATTTCTGTAAATTCTTTGCTACTCCTCCAATCAAAAGATGAAGTCTAGGCCCCCTCCTTAGAGGCACCCTTGCAACCAACAGAATGCAGCAGAAGTGACCATGCACGGCTCCTATGCTACATTAGAAAAAGCCACGCAACTCCTTCCTATTTCTCTTTGGAAGCTTGTTCTGAGAGTCTTCAGATATCACGTAAGAATTCCCACCATGCTGAGGTCTCCATATAGAGAAAGCATGTGGACACAACCACACACAGAGAGAGAAAGAGATACCTCAAGAGTCCCAGTCATTCCAACCTCAGCTGTTTGAGTCTTCCCAGTTCAGGTACCAGATATGTGGATGAAGATGCTTTCCAGATGAGTCAGCCTCTGCCCCCATCTGAGCACCATGGTACAAGAGACCCGAAGGAAGAACATCCAGCTGGGCCCATCCACTCCCAGATGTGAGAGACAAAATGAAGACTGTTATTGCTTGAAGCCACTTTTAGAGTGGGCTGTTACACAGCTACAGAGAATTGGAACATATATGGAACTTCTATGTCACGTGTTGAAAAATCTTTTTTGAGATTTTAGCTCTGTGCTCTTTTCATCACTAAAATACGGAAATGCCTGTGATCCAGCTTGGGTGGGCACAGGCTCCGGAAGCACAGGCTCAGCGGCCATGGCTCACGGGCCCAGCCGCTCTGCGGCATGTGGTATCTTCCCGGACCGGGGCACAAACCCGTGTCCCCTGCACCGGCAGGTGGACTCTCAACCACTGCGCCACCAGGGAAGCCCTATTTTTAAACCATGTACTTGGGTACATCATTTTTATAGCAGCTTAGCCTTCACCTTAAATAATATCCATAATAAGCCCTGGATAAAAGACCTTCAGGTACTGATGGATATAGATTTTTTGAGAAATCCATCCCCCAATAAAAAAAGCCAGTGCACCACTCAGTAGAGCCTGAAAGAGAAGCCCAAACAGCTGAGTCACGTACACAGAATGGCAATCAGCTTTTAAGGCCTCACCCTCAATAATCAGAAACACTAAAGAAATAGTCAATGATCAGCAGACATTAGAAGAAAACTCCCCATATCACAGGCCATGATCAAACAAATAAAGGAATAAAAGAGTAACAGATTTAGAGGAAGCATAAATGGTACAGAGAATGAAAAGGAGAAGGTTAAATTATTATTAAATTATTAAATTATTATTAACATCCTCTCAATGAAAACTGCATCTGTAAAACAAGATGCAATTTTAAAAATTATAGGGTGGAGTTAAGATGGCAGACTAGGAGGACATGGAATTCGCATCTCTGCACAACTAGGGCACCTACCAGGCACCGGTGGTGGACCACGTCCACCTAAGGGGATGGAAGGAACCCCCAGCGACCGGGTAGGACATGGGGTGTGGGGGGGGAGTGAGGGGGGAGGAGAAGTGGAGGCAGGATGGGACCAGCCCCTGAGGAGTGGCTGGGGGTGGGGAAGGGATCCCACTCCCAAAGGGGGAAATTGGGGGGTCACTGGGAGGGCAGAAGATTAAAAGTGAATGTGGCCAGGTTTCCCCTGTCCACTAGGGCTCCTGGGAGCCTGCTGAGATGCCGGGCCTGATCCGCTGCCCACTGAGGCCCACTCCAGCCATTCGGCTCCTGAGGGAATGGAAGTGGGGGGAAGGGGGGAGCCAAAGTAAAGGCCAGACCTACAGGACTGGCAAGCCTGAGGGGCAGCTGGGGGAGGGGAGGAGTTCCTACATCCAGTGGGACCCACCCACTGTTAGGGGGTCCAGTGGCAACAGGGGAGACCCTGGGGGAGACAGGCGTTGGGTGGGAATGGAGGAACAGAAGGGAATGCAGCCAGTGCTTTCCCTGTCCACTTAGGCAGCGGGGAGGCTGTTGGGCTCCTGGGCCTAATCCTCTGCCCTCAGAGCCTCCCTCCTGCCATGCAGAGCCCAAGCCCCGCCCCTAAACCCCCACCCAGGGCCCCACCTCTACACTCGGAGACCCCCTCTGAGACCCCCTCCAACTACACTGGGCCTAAACCCCACCCACACACCCTCATCCAGGGCCTTACCACCAAACTCCCGAACTTCACACTCCAGAGGCTCCTCTTTGGACATGATGCTTTTCCCCTGCTGTGCAGGCTCTAAGCAGAGGCCCTGCCCTACGCGTGAACGTCGCCCCGCCTAGGCCCCACCCTCAAGGTCTTTTCTGGCTGTGCCTAGCACCGCCCCCCATGCTCAGATGTCACCCCCCCCAGGTCTAGGCACCACCCCACCCTAAAGCTCACCCCTGCCTAAGTTCCACCCCGACCCAAACTCCACACCCCATAGCCAAGGCTTTCTTTTTTTTTTTTCTTTTTTCAGGATGGGGTTCTGTCTTACCTTGTTGTTGCTGATTCATTTATATTTTTTTTTTTCTAATAAATCTTCTATTTTTCTAATTTTATTTTCTTCTTTCTACTTTGTTATTGTTCTGCCCTTTTTGGCTTGTTCCCCCCTCCCTTTTTTTTCTTTTTTCAGTTGTGGTTTTGTTTTACATTGTTGCAGTTTTTTCAATTACATTTTTATTTTTCCTAATATATTTTTTATCTTTCTAATTTTATTTTATTTTTTATTCTTTTTTAATTGTACTGCTCCTTTTTTTCTTTTTTTTTTTTTTTTCTGCTGTGCCACACAGCTTGCAGGATCTCAGTTCCCAGCTAGAGGTTGAGCCCAAGCTCCAGTGGTGGGAGCACTGAGTCCAAACCACTGGACTGAGAGAGAACCTCAGACTCCAGGGAATATTAATCAGAGTGAGGCATCCCAGAGGTGTTCATCTCGGCACCAAGACCCAACTATACCCAACTGCCTGCAAACTCCAGTGCTGGACGCCTCAGGCCAAACTACCAGTAAGACAGGAATACAGCACCCCCACTTCAAGAAAAAAAAATGAAATGACAGAAAAAATGTTACAGATAAAGGAGCAAGGTAAAAACCTACAAGACCAAATAAATGAAGATGAAATAGGCAACCTACCTGAAAAAGAATTCAGAGTAATGATAGTAAAGATAATCCAAAATCTCGGAAACAGAATGGAGAAAATACAAGAAAAATTTAACACGGATCGTAAAGAACCAAAGAGCAAACACACAGTGATGAACAACACAAGAACTGAAATTAAAAACACTCTAGAAGGAATCAATAGCAGAATAACTGAGGCAGAAGAAAGGATAAGTGAGCTGGAAGATAAAATGGTGGAAATAACTGCCAGGGAGCAGAATAAAGAAAAAAGAATGAAAAGAACTGAGGACAGTCTCAGAGACCTCTGGGACAACATTAAATGCGCCAACATAAGAATTACAGGGGTCCCAGAAAAAGAAGAGAAAAAGAAAGGGTCTGAGAAAATATTTGAAGAGATTATAGTTGAAAACTTCCCTAACATGGGAATGGAAATAGTCAATCAAGTCCAGGAAGTGCGGAAAGTCCCATATAGGATAAACCGAAAGAGAAACATGCTGAGACACATATTAATCAAATTATCAAAAATTAAATACAAAGAAAAACTATTAAAAGCAGCAAGGGGAAAGCAACAAATAACATACAAGGGAATCCCCATAAGGTTAACAGCTGATCTTTCAGCAGAAACTCTGCAAGCCAGAAGGAAGTGGTAGGACATATTTAAAGTGCTGAAAGGGAAAACCTACAAGCAAGATTATTCTACCCCGCAAGGATTTCGTTCAGATTCGATGGAGAAATCAAAAACTTTACAGACAAGCAAAAGCTATGAGAATTCAGCAGCACACAACCAGCTTTACAACATATGCTAAAGGAACTTCTCTAAGTGGGAAACACAAGAGATGAAAAAGACCCACAAAAACAAACCCACATCAATTCAGAAAATGGTAATAGGAACATACATATCGATAATCACCTTGAATGTAAATGGATTAAATGCTCAAACCAAAAGACACAGACTGGCTGAATGGATACAAACACAAGAGCCTTATATATGCTGTCTACAAGAAACCTACTTCAGACAAAGGGACATATACAGACTGAAAGAGAGGGGGATGGAAAAAGATACTCCATGCAAAGGGAAATCACAAGAAAGCTGGAGTAGCAATACTCATATCATTTAAAATAGACTTTAAAATAAAGAATGTTACAAGAGATAAAGCAGAACATTACATAATGATCAAGGGATCGATCCAAGAAGAAAACATAACAATTATAAACATTTATGCACCCAACACAGGAGCACCTCAATACATAAGGCAAAGGCTAACAGCCATAAAAGGGGAAATCGACAGTAACACAATAATACTAGGGGACTTTAACACCCCACTTACACCAATAGACAGATCATCCAGACAGAAAATAAATAAGGAAACACAAGCTTTAAATGACACAATAGACCAGATAGACTTAATTGATATTTTTAGGACATTCCAGCTGAAAGCAGAAGAATACACCTTCTCCTCAAGTGCGTACGGAACGTTCTCCAGAATAGACCACATCTTGGGTCACAAATCAAGCCTTGGAAAGTTTAAGAAAACTGAATTCTTATCAAGTATCTTTTCCGACCACAATGCTATGAGATTAGATAACAATTACAGGAAAAAAAAACAGTGAACAACACAAATAGATGGAGGCTAAACAGTGTGCTGCTAAACAACCAAGAGATCACTGAAGAAATCAAAAAGCTAAAAAAAATACCTAGAAACAAATGACAATGAAAACACGACGATCCAAAACCTATGGGACACAGCAAAAGCACTTCTAAGAGGGAAGTTCATAGCAATTCAAGCTCACCTCAAGAAATAAGAAAAATTTCAAATAAACAATCTAACCTTACACCTAAAGCAACTAGAAAAAGAAGAACAAAGAAAACCCAAAGTTAGTAGAAGGAAAGATTCATAAAGATCAGAGCAGAGATAAATGAAACAGAAACGAAGAAAACAAGAGCAAAGATGAATAAAAGTAAAAGTTGGTTCTTTGAAAAGATAAACAAAATTGATAAACCTTTAGCCACATTCATCAAGAAAAAAGGGAGAGGACTCAAATCAATAAAAATAGAAGTGAAAAAGGAAAGATTACAACTGACGCTGCAGAAATACAAAAGATCATAAGAGACTACTACAAGCAACTCTATACCAATAAAATGGACAATCTGGAAGAAATGGACAAATTCTTGGAAAAGTACAACCTTCCAAGATCAAACCAGGAAGATTTAGAAAATATAAACAGATGAATCACAGGTAATAAAATTGAAACTGTAATTAAAAATCTTCCAACAAACAAAAGTCCAACACCAGATGGCTTCACAGGCAAATTCTATCAAACATTTAGAGAAGAGTTAACACCTATCCTTCTCAAACTCTTCCAAAAAACTGCAGAGGGAGGAACACTCACAAACTCATTCTACGAGGCCACTGTCACCCTGATACCAAAACCAGACAAAGATATCACAAAAAAAGAAAATTATAGACCAATATCACTGATGAACATAGACGGAAAAATACTCAACAAACTACTAGCAAACAGAATCCAACAATACATTAAAAGGATCATACACCATGATCAAGTGGGATTTATCCCAGAGATGCAAGGATTCTTCAATATACGCAGATCAATCAATGTGATACACCATATTAACAAATTGAAGAATAAAAACCATATGATCATCTCAATAGATGCAGAAAAAGCTGTTGACAAAATTCAACATCAGTTTATGATAAAAACTCTCCAGAAAGTGGGCACAGAGGAAACGTACCTCAACATAATAAAAGCCATATACGACAAACCCAAGGCAAACATCATTCTCATTGGTGAAAAACTGAAAGCATTTCCTCTAAGATCAGGAATAAGAAAAGGATGTCCACTCTTGCCACTATTATTCAGTATAATATTGGAAGTCCTAGCCAGAGCAATCAGAGAAGAAAAAGGAATCCAAACTGGAAAAGAAGTAAAACTGTCACTGTTTGCTGATGACATGATACTATACATAGAGAATCCTAAAGATGCCACCAGAAAACTACTAGAACTAATCAATGAATTTGGTAAGGTTGCAGGATACAAAATTAATGCACAGAAATTTCTTACATTCCAGTATACTAAAAACGAAAGATCAAAAAGAGAAATTAAGGAAACAATCCCATTTACCATCACAATAAAAAAAAAATACCTAGGAGTAAACCTACCTAAGGAAGCAAAAGATATGTACTCAGAAAACTATAAAACACTGATGAAAGAAATCAAAAATAACATAGAGAGATATACCATGCTCCTGGATTAGAAGAATCAATATTGTGAAAATGACTATACTACCCAAAGCAATCTACAAGTTCAGTGCAATCCCTATCAAATTACCAATGGCATTTTTCATAGAACTAGAAAAAGAAATTTTACAGTTTGTATGGAAACACAAAAGACCCCAAACAGCCAAAGCAATCTTAAGAAAGAAAAATGGAGCTGGAGGAATCAGTCTCCCTGACTTCAGACTATACTACAAAGCTACCATAATCAAAACAATATGGTACCGGCAGAGAAACAGAAATATAGATCAATGGAACAGGATAGAAAGCCCAGAAATAAACCCACACACATATGGTCACCTTATCTTTGACAAAGGATGCAAGAATATACAATGGAGAAAAGACAGCGTCTTCAGTAAGTGGTGCTGGGAAAAATGGATAGATACATGTAAAAGAATGAAATTAGAACACTCCCTAACACCATACACAAAAATAAACTCAAAATGGATTAAAGACCTAAATATAAGACCCACACTATAAAACTCTTAGAGGAAAACATAGGCAGAACACTCTATGACATAAATCACAGCAAGATCCTTTTAGACCCACCTCCTAGAGTAAGGGAAATAAAAACAAAAGTAAACAAATAGTACCTAATGAAACTTCAAAGCTTTTGCACAGCACAGGAAACCATAACCAAGACAAAAAGACAACCCTCAAAATGGGAGAAAATATTTGCAAATGAATCAATGGACAAAATGATTAATCTCCAAAATATACAAGCAGATCATGCAGCTCAATATCTCAAAAACAAACAAAAATGGGCAGAAGACCTAAATAGACATTTCTCCAAAGCAGGCATACAGATGGCCAACAAATACATGAAAAGATGCTCAACATCACTAAACATTAGAGAATTGCAAATCAAAACCACAATGAGGTATCACCTCACACCGGTCAGAATGGCCATCACCAAAAAATCTACAAACAATAAACGCTGGAGAGGGTGTGGAGAAAAGGGAACCACCCTGCATTGTTGATGGGAATATAAATTGATACAGCTACTATGGTGAACAGTATGGAGCTTCCTTAAAAAAACTACCATATGACCCAGCAATCCCACTACTGGGAATATACCCTGAGAAAACCATAATTCAAAAATACATGTACCACAATGTTCATTGCAGCACTATTTACAAGAGCCAGGACATGGAAGCAACCTAAATGTCCATCAGCAGATGAATGGATAAAGAAGATGTGGCACATATATACAACGGAATATTACTCAGCCCATAAAAAGGGACGAAACTGAGTTATTTGTAGTGAGGTGGGTGGACCAAGAATGTGCCACACAGAGTGAAGTAAGTCAGAAAGAGAAAAACAAGTACCATTTCTAATGCATATATATGGAATGTAAAAAAGCGGTACTGATGAACCTAGTGGCAGGGCAAGAATAAAGACACAGATGTAGAGAACGGACTTGAGGGCATGGGGGAAAGGGAAAGCTGGGATGAAGTGAGAGAGTAGCATTGACATATATACACCACCAAATGTAAAATGGATGGC
This sequence comes from Phocoena phocoena, assembly GCF_963924675.1. Lineage (NCBI taxonomy): Eukaryota > Metazoa > Chordata > Mammalia > Artiodactyla > Phocoenidae > Phocoena > Phocoena phocoena. Next base: position 22,644,078 of record NC_089225.1, on the reverse strand, counting down.
TAGTGGGAAACTGCTGCATAGCACAAGGAGATCAACTCGATGCTTTGTGACAACCTAGAGGAATGGGATAGGGAGGGTGGGAGGGAGCCCCAAGAGGGAGGGGATACGGGGATATATGTATACATATAGCTGATTCACTTTGTTGTACAGCAGAAACTAACACAACATTGTAAAGCATTTATACTCCAATAAAGATGTGAAAAAAATTAAAAATTAAAAAATTATAGAATAAGATACCTTAGAAATTTAAAATGTGCTGGCTGAAATAAAAAATATTCAGTGGGGCTTCCCTGGTGGCACAGTGGTTGAGAGTCCGCCTGCCGATGCAGGGGACGCGGGTTCGTGCCCCGGTCCGGGAGGATCCCACATGCTGTGGAGCGGCTGGGCCCGTGAGCCATGGCCGCTGAGCCTGCGTGTCCAGAACCTGTGCTCTGCAACGGGAGAGGCCACAGCAGTTAGAGGCCTGCGTACCGCCAAAAAAAAAAAAATTCAATGGAAGGGTTGAAAGATGAAATATAATAAATATTTTAGAAATTAGAATAAAAATGCAAACAGAAGAAAAAACAGTGGAAATATCTAAAATTTGAAGATCAATTAGAGAGGTAAAACATCTGTCTAAGGAGTTTCAGAAGAGAGACAACAGAGGTAGAAAATCATATAAAAAATAAATCTCAGAACTGCAGAGCATGAGTATATTGCTAAAATACTCTCCTAATGGCCAGTAAAATAAAGGAGAAAGGACTCACCCCAAAGTACATAATTATGAAATTTCAGAACTTCGTGGATAAAAAGAAGATTCAGAAAGAGGAAAAGAAACAAACAGGTAACATACAGAGATGAGATCAGAATGACAAAAACTTCTTAGCAACAATACTGGAGGCTGGAATACGTAGAGCAGAGGCTTCAAAATTCTGAGGGAAAAGCGCTTTTTAACCTTGAACTCCACACCCAAGCTATCAGTCAAGTATATGACAAGCAGAGACCCTTTCAGACATGAAAAATGACTTCCAATGTACCCTATTTTAGCAGTTCTAGAAAATAAAGCCACAAAGGCAAGGAAGAGAACTGGTACTGGAACTGGGAACAAGGGGTTCAAGATGAGAAACTGTGCAGCAGTCCACACTGAATCAGGAGGGCAGAGGGCTGTGGAAAGATCTCCCCCCAAAAAACATAATAAAGTGTTTTGAACAGTGCTTAAATGTTTCAAAAAATTAATATGGGGGACCTCCCTGGTGGTCCACTGGTTTAGAATCCGCCTTCCAATGCAGGGGACACGAGTTCAATCCCTGGTCGGGGAACTAAGATCCCACATGCCGCGGGGCAACTAAGCACGTGAGCTGCAACTACAGAGCCCACGTGCTCTGGAGCCCATGCCGCCACAACTAGAGAGAAGCCCATGCACCACAACAAAGAGCCCGCACCCTGCATCGAAATATCCCACATACCACAGCGAAGGTCCCATGTGCTGCAACTAAGACCCAATGCAACCAAAAATAAAATTAAATAAATAAATATTTTTAAAAAATAAAGATGCTCCACATCGCTAAAAGAAAAAAATTAATATGGGTATGTCAGCTGGAGCATCAGGGGGAAAGCAGCAGTAGACTTGAAGAAGGCAAAGCAAAAGAAAAGATGAGGCAATTTTTAATTTCTGTATAAAACAAAAAGCTGGAAAAAAAGGAGGCGGAAGTATGGTACACTGCTTGACTCAGCAGAGAACCGTATCTATGTAGAAATAATAATACAATCACTGTTCATTGATCTAAGTATTTTGATATAACTACTTTCAAGGGAGGCAATGAGGAGAGAAAGGGGTAGGTAGATGAGAGATAAATCTTCAGCTGACATAGGAGAAAATCAATAGGAAATATTCACAAATCAAGAAATATCAACAATGAGTATATTACTTAGAAATATGGAGGTAAACATCAGGATAAACAGTAAAAAGAGTTGAAACTGGCTGTCTCTGAGGAAATTAAATGGAAGACAACATGCAACTGTAATATCTCATCATGAGAATTGCAGTAATAGTTAAATTTCTTACTATGTGTACCTATTTCTTTTCATACAAATTGTGTTCAACATCTTTTCCAGAGATGATCAGAAATGGTACTGGAACCAAGGAACAAGAAAATACAGATCATTAATTTTCATATTTACTGATTTATAAGGTTGACTTTGGTTTTCATCATTTCATATCCTCTCTTCAATACATATTGGGTTGGCCAAAAAGTTCATTCGGATTTTTCCGTACCATCTTATGGGAACATCTGAACGAACTTTTTGACCACCCCAATATTTCAAGTTCTAGAATCACGTGTATCATATGTTCTATTTCTTCACCTCTTCACTTCTCAACTCCCCTAAATACACACACGCACACACGCACACACACACGCACACAGGCACACAAGACAGCGCCCCTCATTCTCCAAGTACTTAATGTGCTGGGGATATTTTATGCAACATTTATTTATGTTCTGAGTACTGGGAATATATCAGTGAATAAAACCAACAACATCTCTCTCCTCAGGGAGCCTCCATTATAGTAATACTTAGAAAAAAATCGGAGTAATTTATTTCAAATTATTTAGGTAATACAGACTTTTTCTGGCTTATTGGGAACATTACCAAATTAGTACTTGTGGCCTCCAAGGAGAAATAATTAGAGGTTTTAGCAGTGAATCCCATGCCATACATTTCTATGTTTTTTGATATCACAGAAATAACACCATTGAGAATTTACTATACACATAGCTCTAAGATAAATTAATAGCCATAGATGTAATTTAAATGATTCCAAGTTAATAAAATTCTCAGAAGAAATATTTTACTAACTTCTAGCACATATCCAAAAAATTAGCTTTATCCGAAGAACACTGTATTGTCTCTAAGATTCCTAAACTTATACATATAAATATATATATATAATATCATTTTTCCTTAAAGTCCTTTCAACTCTGAAAAAGTTATTATTTAAGATATAATTAAATATTAACCTAAGTAAGATCCTTTTTTCTTACCCAACATCATTTTCATAGTCTCGCTTTTTTCTTTCAAAAAGATTAATTTTAACTTATCTACTTAGTTCTTAGAACACAGGTCATTATTCTCACCCTTTTTATTCACCGGGAAGGATCTACTGAAATTAAAACGTTCCAAGAGTCTGTCATATAGAAAGTTTTAGAGCTAAAAAGTCAGCAAAATTACCTATGACCATTCACTAAGAAAGTATATATAGCTGTCAAGTTGATCTCACCTCTTTTGTGAGTCTAAAGGAAAAAAGTATGCAAAAACTGCATAACATAAAAGCAAGAATATTTCAAACATCAAATAATTATATAATAATGATAAATAGCTAACATTTATGAGTAGCTACAATACACTAAGTTTTTCAATATATTTGTTTTACTTTGATTTTCAAACCAGTCCTCTTATTTACTGCCCTCATTTCCAATAGATAAATAGGGCTCAGAGAGGTTAAATAACTTTCTCCTTTCTAGATGCTTAGGACTTGAATGTGAATCCGCCTGTGTACAAAGTATACAAAGTATGCTTTTTCTAGTATACGGAGTGACCTCTGAGGATGACTTAAAGCTATTAAAAGAACCTCTCACAAAAAGACAAATATGGATTTTTTTTTTCTTTCAGACCTCATTATTCACAGCAAATTGTTTTCCAGTCTTTTTATAAATACTTGTAAAATGTAATTTGGAACAGTGAAAATGTTCTGGAAGTAGACAGTGGTAATGTTTCCAACACACTGTGCATATACTAAATGTCAATGAATTGTATACTTTAAAATGGTTAAAATGGTAAAGTTTATGTTATGTGTATTTTACCACCATAATTTTTTTAATGTCATTTGGCCCAGAGGAAGTAAATTAGAAACTTATCCTTTATATACACAGGATCACAAATTTCAAGGTCGCCTCTTCATTTCTAAGGCTATACATTTAAATTCTACCTCAATGCTAGGGACTTCTAAACTTATATCTGTCGCAGAGACCTGACTCCTGAATTCAGACCCAACTCCCTGGTCAACATCTCCATGTGAATTTCTAACAGACTTAAAAACTGAACATGTCCTATACCAAGTTACTCATATTCCCTCCATGCCAGCTCCTTCCCAGTAGCCCAGGTTAAATGATGGCAACTCCACTCTCCTGGTTGCTCAGGGCAAATCCTCAGTATCACCCTTGTATCTCTCTCCCTCCCCCTCCCCACACCAGTAAATCATAATGGTTTTACCTCAAAACAATGTCTCTCAATCTGGGCAGTACTGACATTTTGGGCAGGATAATTCTTTATTGTGCGGGCTGTCCTCTACATTTCAGAGTGTTTAGCAGCATCCCTGGCTTCTACTCACAGATGTAGCTAGCACAACCCAGTTGTGACAACCAATTGTGACATTCCCAAATGTCCCCTGCTGGGCACAATCTCCCCTGGTAGAAAACCATGGCCTTAAATATATCCGATCTTCAACCCCTTCTCACCACCTTCTCTGCTATGACCTTCATTCAAGCTATTATCATCACTCATCCTTATTTCCATAGTAGCCTCCCAGCTGGTTTCCTCGTGACCACTTGCGCAAATGACCACCCAAGATAATCCTATTAAAATATTATTTTTTAAAAAAAAAGATCACGTCACCACTCTCTAAAAACTCCCCCATGTCTTTCTATCTCGCCCAAGAGTAAAAGCCAAAATTGTATTCCAACCTATGAAGACATACCTGATTTGGGCCTGATTACCCCTCTGACCTGACCTCCTATCACTGCCCTCCATGTTCACTCTGCTCCAGCACGGTGGCCTCTTCTCTGGTCCTCAAACATGCCACAGCCACGCCTGCCTCAGGGCCTTTTGCTCTTGTGGTTCCCCCCATCTGGGATATTCCTTGATATCCCCATGGCTGGCTCCCTCACTTCCTTCAGGTCTTTACTCAAATTCCCTTCCTCAGTGAGGCAGCCCATAGCCCACCCACTTCAAATGTCAGTCTCTCAGATATCACTTATGTGTGGCATCTTAAAAAATGATACAAATGAACTTATTTACGCAACAAAAACAGACTTACCGAGAGAAAACAAACTTATGGTTACAAAAGGGGAAAGGTGGGCAGGGGGATAAATTAAGAACTTAGGAGTAATATACACACACTACTATATATAAAATAGATAAACAACAACAAGGCCCTACTGTATAGCACAGGGAACTATACTCAATATTTTGTAATAACCTATATGGGACAAGAATCTGAAAAAGAATATATATATAACTGAATCAGTTTGCTGTACAATTGAAACTAATACACTATAAGTCAACTATACTTCAATAAAAAAATAAATTAAGGGCTTCCCTGGTGGCACAGTGGTTGAGAGTCCGCCTGCCGATGCAGGGGACACACGTTCGTGCCCCGGTCCGGGAAGATCCCACATGCCGCGTAGCAGCTGGGCCCGTGAGCCATGGCCGCTGAGCCTGCACGTCCGGAGCCTGTGCTCCGCAATGGGAGAGGCCACAACAGTGAGAGGCCTGCGTACCACAGAAGAATAAAAATTAAATAAATAAATTAATTTAAAAACTACAATGAGAAAAAAAACTCTTAGTCTCTCACCTATCACTGCATATCCTTCCTCCTTGCCTTATCTTTCCTCGTAAGCACTCATCACCATCCAACACACTCTCTATTTAACTTCTTGATCGTGTTTATTAGCCTGTTCATGAGGATCAAGGATTTGTCAGTTTTATTGTCAACTTATCTCATGTATTTGTAATAGTGCCTCGCACACAATAAGGTCTCAACAACGATCGGAGGAATGAATGAACCTCTTAGGACCAATATTGAGAAATTTTTTAAGAGACCACTAGTTATTGTGGCTTCAGAGTCCATGATCTGTTCATCTCTACAAAGCATGCAGACATGAATAGCTGTGTGTTTACTTAAAACAACACGCAGCATAGCATCACTCCTTATCTGACACGCTTGCTGACATGATCCTTCTTTCTTGGCATGGATGTCCAATTGCCCAACACTAAATATTGATCAACAGATCTCATCACAATGATGACAGCCTTGCCAGATCAATGGCCCCACAGCCTACATCTCATCAGACTCTCACGCAGTAGAGAAATCCTTAGCAACATAACATATCACTCACTTATTCTTCATCAATCCATTGTTTTTCCAAAGCCAGGACTCACTTAGAAATGCTTCTAATTTGGATGAGGCTGACTAACATCTAAACTATGGATTCAGGGGAAAAACAATAGATACCAGCAAAGAGCTTAAGTGACTGGTGCCACAGTCTAAATCCAGAGAATGGTTTCCAGCTTTCTAAAATAAGGTATGTTTATCTGGGTCTCCAGGGAAATCTATTCAAATTCCAGATTACACTGGACCTGAGTTGTTGGATTTGATAATATACTACAAAAAAAATGCAGTTAAACTGCAATTGAGCTTTTCTTTAAATGCAAATAAGAAATGATAAATCATGCATAAGTAGGTACAGATTCTAAGATGTTGAGGTTGTCTTTGAAGGTGATGACCCAGAATGATCTGGGGCATATGACTCCTCAAATTGATTTACTGCCTTTAAAATAATGTTGCATTCATGTCGGTACTATTTATAATACCAAAAAACTAAAAGCCACTGAAATGCCAGGCAATAGGGAAAGAAAAGATAAACCAATAGGGCACTGTTTAAATAAATTATTAAACAAAAGTACAAAAGAAAACTATGCAACCATTAAAAGATGAAACTGACCCATGTGCACTAATGTGTAATATTCATCAAGACATCATTATATGATAAAAGCAACCTGGAGAAGATGATTCTGCCAAGTATGATTCTGATTGTTTGAAACAGTGTTTGTGTGAATGTACAAACAGGTATGTAAAAATTAGATATTTTCAGATCCACATTCTCCACCATTCCACACTTGGCTTCCTGCCCAGGAGGCAGGTCTGTATGGACCTGGGACCTACAAGGCAAGGGATGGGTTCCCTTCCCTTGCCTTGTAGCTTCTGGTTGGATTCAGCCAATGAGATCCCTGGCAGGAGACGTGAGGACAAGGACGATTCATCACCTTGAGCCTCCTCCCAACTTTTCTCTGCACTTTGTTTATATCCCTCTAAAGGCCACAGCATCTCTCAAGCACCCTCTCCATAAAAAAGTTTTCTCTCCAGATTCCGGAAACTACTTCCTTCCTTTGCTGCTGCAGACCCAGTGTCATAAAGATTGATACCTGCTCAGGGGCACTCCACAATTCCTGGTAGCTGATCTTAAACCTTGTTCATACTTTCCTACTTCTGTAAATAGTTCTTTTATTAAACTCTTCTCAATGACCTACTTCGCATGTACCATTTCTTTTTTTGGCAGAACCCTAACTAATAATTATAGTAAAACTTATGTGTGTGTATTTCGTGTGATTTATATACACAACTATGCATAGAGATGTACTTACATGTGCAAGGAATGTTTCTGAAGGATATATAAGAAAAGGGAGAGTGGAACACATGGCCTAGACTTTGGCTTTTAGTTTTATATCTCTGAAATTTTGTCAACTTTTAAAATGTCTGATCACAAACAAGTAATAAATTTGTAATTGAGAAATAAAACCATATGGGAAAAGATATGTGTTATTATCTTTTTGATGGCACACTAATGAAGGAAAGAAGGAACGAATACCAGAGAAAATAAGAGTGATGACATGGATATTCATTTTGAACAGTGCAAAACATCTGATGGGAAGGATGCTCACTTCTGAAACTTAAGTGTGACAGCTATCAAAGTGTCCATCCCCGCTGTAGAGTGGGTCTGTACCAGCTTGTTCCATTGACCTACTTTTAGAAAAGCAGGCCTATTTTTAAAATTTCCTTCAAAATAAGCCCAGTTTCTTTTAAATTTATTTACTTTTTAAGTTTATTTATTTTTAGCCGTGTTGGGGCTTTGTTGCTTCACGCGGGCTTCCTCTAGTTCCAGCAAGCAGGGGCTACTCTTCGTTGCAGAAGCGCATTTTCTTAATGCATCCCATTCACGTTTCAGATTTGCTACTTTCCATCTTAATTGCACTTTTTTGAGAACTTTAGACAGGAGTACAGTCATATAAATGTGCTTATTTAGATCTGATAAAAGGTTTACTCTTTTCTGATTAAAATAAAATAGCCTCCTTCACATAAATGCAATCTTGACTTTTAGAACTATTTCCAAACTTCCTAAAACTACTGTGAGGTAAAACATGAAAATCATTAATGTGGTATTAGAGCCCAAAATTAAATTAATTTACAGGGGCTTTAATGCAATTCAATTTCCTCCAGACTGTATCCCTAATGGTGCTGGGATTTTACTTAATATACTTTAAAGCATAATTCATTTTTGTTTTTGCAAAACCGTTTAAATATTGCAAATGACACTATTATACATATTTCCATGGTGACATAATATGTTTGCAGTCTATTTAATTTACGGATGATGAGACTAAAGTGAAAACTCTCTGAGGACCATAGATCTTCTACAACATCACATTTTCCAGTTCTAAGATATCAGGTGTATAAGTTATCTATATTTGCAAGAATGGACTCTTGAAACAGTAATACATATTTTAAATGATCTAATTGTGAAACTTTAAGAAAATTAAAATCTAGGGCAAAGAAAAACCAGTGATACAAACAGCCAAGATATTTGGGGTTCATAATCTAAGCTGATAAAGTATTAGCCTTTAAAATTAAACAGATCTTTTCCAAAGCCACATTAAGGAAATATCTAGAAAAGAACGTAAGTTATATGCAAGTCTCCAAACCTCAACTCAACTTATTCATATACTTATGTACGAGGTAGCTAAGGATCTCAGAACACATTAAGGCAACTGTAAAATTATAACTAATGGGCAAAGTTGTTAGGATAATTTTTCATGCTCCAAAACTTAGATATACAGAATCTATGCGAGAAAACATTCAATAATAAAGAGCTAACTAGTTTGTACCCTAAGAGAAAGAGACATATATTACTGGTCCAAAGCATTTTTAGCTGAGGATATCAGCTAAATTCAGATGCCATTTTCGCTACAAATGTGCTACACAGCGGTGATATATTTGAGAAAGGAGCAGCAGATGTAACTATGGAAATCATCACTTTAATTGACAACAACATGAAAATTCAGAAGGATAACAAGCATCATGGATGGAGGTGACAATTATGCAGGAATAAGAATCAAATGTATTGTAAAGAAGAAGAATCGAGTTTTTCCCTCTCTGGAGATTTCCCACTCCTCCACAAATAAGAAGTACAAGGATGGAAAGAACAGTCTTCTCATTAATGAAAATGGGACAAAGGAAGAGCCAGGACATCCCTACCTGGTTTCCAGATGAACTGATTATCCTTTTTGCCTTCCAAATGAGCTGCATGGGACAGCAAGAAAGAAAGTAACAGAAATAGCTTCCTCACGCCCCTCCATAACCAGCGAACGACAGCCAGATTACCCTTTGGACACATTCTTCAGATTTTCAGCCTCTTGACTCGCCTATTCCTAAAAGAAAAAAAAAAAAGAACATCGCATAAGTTTCTTCTGTAAAGAAATTACAAAAACTCACTTGGACTGCTAGAAGCTTTAGCATAATGGCATTACAAATGTGCCATGACCATAAGGAAAGTTTACAAGATATTAACATTTTAGGGTCAGACGTGAATTAGCCCATGCTTTCAATCCTTACCCATGAAAGGTGTTATCAATTCTAGGGATTCTACAGTCCCCCAATCAGTTTACTTTTGCTTTTAAGAGCAGGGTTGACAGATACCTGGTTCATTCCCTCCTTCTACTCAGCCAAACTCCTTGAGGAGCCCATGATTTTTGGAGGAAGATCTGTACATACAGCAAAGTCCAAATAGGGCAATGAACATTCTAACAATGGTATTAAGAGAATGACAGAGAAAGAATGAGGAAAAGGCAATCAGTTCTTCTGTGGTGACGAAAAAACAGAGGGAAATCTCCACAAGGTAATATTTGAGAGGAGCCAGGGGAAAAGGGCTTGAAGGTGCCAGGAAGGGCATTTCAGGCCAAGAGAACTAGGTGCTGAAATACATTTTGTGTTTGGGGACCGGGGAGCGGGCAAGTGGCTACAGTGAAGGACACATGCGGGAGGGAGGAATGGACAGAGATGAGATTTAGAGCATAGGTTGGGAAGCAAATTATAAAAAGCCTTGAATGTCATGTGAGAGATTTGGATTTCATGCTGTAAATAATAACAATAAGAATCACAGGAGAGCAAATGACTTTTAAATAACTGACATCAGTGAACATAATGTTCATAACATGATTTCAGAGAAATAGAGTCCAGTTATGAAACTAGAGATATAGTCCACACAAGTACTGATGAATGAGAGAATCAGGAGAAGTTTGAAAGGTAGTGCAGAGGCTGGGTTTAAAGGATTTGGTTAACAACTGGGTGGGATGTATGAGAGAGAGAGAATAGAAAAGACAGATTCCAGACCCATGGGACCCGTCTACCAAAAATGAGAAATGGGAAGAGGGGAAGGTTTAAAAATGAAGATAAAGAGAATTTTCTTTAGAGAATATTATGTTTGATGTGCCTACAGGACATCTAGGTAGTTGCCCAAAAGATAATAGGAAAATTCTATGTGGAGTTAAAGAGATCTGGGGTAACCTGCCACAATACATGTATTAGAAAAATACATTAAGACAGATAAGTGTAGGGCAATAAAAGGATGGAACAGTAAGAAAGGTTGTCAAGGGTAGAAGTTTTTCCCCCTAAATATTTACCAAAGAATTGCTAAAAGTGGGTAGCAAGTCTGACTGTGAACTTCCTAGGAACCAAAAAAAAAAAAAAAAGTGGCTACTATAGCCCTCATATGTGTAGGAGTAAAGTATATATTCTTTTTTTATTGTTTTAGGAGAAGGCATTCTCCTGCTTCCAAGCACTGGTGGGATTTTACCCCAAGGGTTCTCATCAACACAGATGCTGTGCTGAGCGATGCACTCAACACATCACCTCATCTATAAAACAGACAACAGCAATGTGTGGTCAGTGGGGTCTTGGGCTCTTCTAGAACACTCCAAGGGTACAGCGGCAAAGTATAAATCAGTGAAAATGAGTCTACAAGGAATCAACCAATAGAGTTCAAGTACACAGCTCTCTGATGTCCTGCCTTGGTCCAGGGATGAAGATAATAGTTGGTAAGTAACCGAATGCTTTTCTTCAAATTTCTGCATTGCACGCCAATATCGAAAAGAGTGGAATGCTCCAGCTGAAATTCAACAGAGCTCCCCTGTTTGTCCCTATGAGTGGCCTGTTAGACTATTCCACGGAACCTTTGGGGCACTACTGGACCCAATTCATAAACCTCTGGACTAGATGCAAACTGTACCCCCTTCATGAGACACCTTTGTGTATACACACACACACACACACACACACACAAACACACACCCTAGACGATGGGTATTTCACTTTGCTAATGGCAAATCCACATGCTTAACAAGCAACACAACAGTGAATGGTTTGGGAACTGTATCATGATATTTTAAAGTCTACACACACACACACACACACACAAACACACACGTGAATAGGTGATTAATTCTTCATAATATAGATTTGCTACAAAACTTTAGTACGGACATTTTTTAGAAGGCACCATTGCCATGAATTCCATTAAGGCACCTGAAAAACATCAAAATACTGCCCCCATAGAACAAGATAACTTCCTAGTGAATCCTACAAATCAAGTTAGTTGAAAAATATACCCCTGGGAAAGAAAGTGAACTGGCCTTCTGTACAATGATGGATTAAGTCATTGTAATCTTAGAGAACTTTTGATAAGAACGATGATTCGTGTTTTGGGGTAGTTTACCCCTAAAGCTATTATTATTACTATTAATAAATTAGGTAACCAGCAGGACCAGCTGTCTACTGAGGCCACTTGTTTTGTGATGGGAAATGACCAGGGTACGGAAGATGACTCTGTTCATTCTCATTAGTGGGAGACATAGTTTCAGCATATCTAAAAGCGTATTCATGTCATTACAATGTAAGCCAAAGATATGGAGGACCAGAAGCATGTTTGTTAGACTCTAAATGGCCATAGGTGGGAACCCAAAAAGAGATTTAAAAGGAGTTCCAGCGAGACTGTATGTGAGCTGGATTGATTAGCCAGTAATTTATACATAAATATTTTGAATTTTGCATCAATTTTGGGTTTTAATTGCAAGACCTGAACACACGTTGCTGTGAGCCCTGGTCTTTTAGGCTCCCTCCCTGGCACAGAGCCCTGTATTGACTCTGCAGAGGGACCCACTGGCTTTAAGGGTCCTTTTGTGTTCACCAAAGCCAGTGGAAGATCCCTGAGCAGAGTGGCTTGGGGTGCCTACTGGACACCTGTGGTCACCATCTCCTGGCTATCACTAATTAACAAGGATAGGGACAGTACAGACATAGAGAACAGACTTCTGGTTGCCAAGGGGGAGGTCGGTGGGGGAGGGAAGGATTGGGAGTTTGGGATTAGCGGATGCAGACTATTATATATAGAATGGATAAACAACAAGGTCCTACTGTATAGCACAGGGAACTCTACTCAATATCCTGTGATAAACCATAATGGAAAAGAATATGTATAACTGACTCAGCTGTACAGCAGAAATTAACACATTATAAATCAACTATATGGCACTACATTTTTTATAAAAACAAGGATAGTGACAGTAGAAACCTAAGACTAATCTTGACCAAAAAAAAAAAAAAAAAAAATTCTGAAATAGAGCTCTTAGAGAATGCACCAAAACATCTGAGTTCAAGATACCACAGCAATCTTACTCCTAAAAACACCCACACATTTTTAGTATCTGTATTACCTATAATCCTATACCTCGTTACCTGTCTTTTCCCAAGAAGCGTGAGGACAGAAGATGGGAAACTAGATTTGATGAAGCTTCCACCATTCGCCATGCTGCAAGCTTTACATCCACTAGCAAATGGAGAATCTCTGTTGAGCTGATGGAACGTGCAGGATGGAATTTGAACACAGGTATGTCTTACTCCACTAAACTATGCTGCCTCGCTTCCCTCTAAAGACCTGAAACTCACTAAATTATTCCTCAGAAGACATCGGAAGTCATTCTTGTATCTATTACTTGAATAAGCCACACAAGAGTTCACAATAAACAGAATAAGAGGAAACAAGAAACAATTAGAGCTGCCACTCCTCTGTTAGTAAAACACAAATGGAAGAATGCTGTGACTATGATGAAAAAACATACTATGCAGGAAGCATGTGCTACCCACGATGGCATGAATAATTTACCTCAGGAAGATTGTTGAGAGTCCAAATCAGCATATTTACGCTATATCTTAGCATCCAAAATGTATTTGCAAGGTTAGCTCTAAACTGATGAATATTAAGAGAAATAAAAAAAGTTTCTCCTTTTAGCCTCAGTTTTCTAATCATTTAAAGGCCATTCAAACTATGAAAAATGTGCCTTACACTTCAGATGCATTTCATTTCCCCTTAAATGTAATCTTATTGCTGAAGTCCTTGAATATCTAAAAAGGTACAAAACTTAAAAATAAAATAAAAACTTCCAATTTGCTAGCCGCCTGAAGGAACAGCAATGAGGAGGAGAAAAGCAAACTTGAACGTGCATATCCCGATAGCGCCATCTGATGGCAACTGTGCAGAGACAACGGTTCAATAAAAATGGCCGAGTAACAAGGGCTGGAGGGGAGGACGCCCACTGTTAGGACCGACTCAACTGACCAGGATGGGGACTCCAACCAGTTGCCTAATTCAAGTTAACTAACACTGCTGGAGAAATCACAGAAGCATTTGCTTTTTCTCAGCGATTTGCCTAATTTCTGACTGCAATACGGTGCACTGCATTCCATCCCTCATAATCTGTCAATATACAAAATACTGACCTGAGCACTTCACCGAACTCTCACCACAGCCTTATGAATTAGTTATTCACATTATCCCCCACTTTAGAGGTGAGGAAACTGAGGCATGGAGAGGTAAGTGACAAGCCCAAGGTCACAGAGGTAGTAAGTTGTTCGCAAACGATCTCAGTGACCTTCCTCTGAAAGGAGAGAGACTTATAATGTGACCTAATACCAACGCAAGTAATTTTCCATAGCCCTGAAAATATACATCCTTTCTAACCCTGTGTAGGGTCTCTCAGCAGCTTGTGCAAGGCAATTTACATCTCATTTCACTTAATCCTCACATAATACTATGAGCAATTATTCTTATTTTTCAGATGTAGAAGAAACTGGTCATTGAGGATGTTAAATAATTATCCCAAAGTCACCTCAGCTAGAAAACATCAAAGCTGGATTAAAAATGGCCTGAGCAGGGCTTCCCTGGTGGCGCAGTGGTTGAGAGTCCGCCTGCCGATGCAGGGGACGCGAGTTCGTGCCCCGGTCTGGGGGGATCCCACGTGCCGCGGAGTGGCTGGGCCCGTGAGCCATGGCCGCTGAGCCTGCGCGTCCGGAGCCTGTGCTCCGCAACGGGAGAGGCCACAGCAGTGAGAGGCCCGCGAACCACAAAAAAAAAAAAAAAAAATGGCCTGAGCCCACAGCCCTGATCTGATTAGAGGATCACATGTGGTGACCCTGGCTGATCCCCCAGCCCGGGAGCCTCAGGGTCCCACCTACAAAATGAGGAGGGCCATCATCCCATAGCCCTTAGTGAGTAAGGATGCAATCAAATAATGGAGGGAAAGTTCTGAGGTGAGTGCCTGCCAGAGACAGAGAATACTCACTGAAGTTTTACGGTTCCTATTGTCAGGATTCTCTCAAAATTCAGAAAAACCCTGACTCTAGCAATATTTCAGGGAAGGTTTGAATGTTACCCTGCCCTGCGCCAAAGGACTGAGGGATGATGTTTTTCAACCTCCCAATCTTATGACTTCATGCCATATGTTTGAAGAGCTAAAAGCACTCTGTAGCAGGAGCCCCATTAAGGATTCACACTGACCCTGTTAAGGAGAAAGCAGGTATTATCATCTCTATGTTATGAGAGGGTAACCTCTGGCCTTGCAATGACAAGATGTTTAGTAATTTCCTCAAACCTTTTAACTGCCAGCCTCTTCTTCCATGTACCTCACTGCAGAATCCTAAATTACATCAAATACAAGCATGGGAGGCCTGCAAGCATACCATAAAATATACAATGAGTTTGGGTTTATGGTATTAAAAATTGCCATAGGTTTGTATCACATAACAAAGCCACAGAAAATTTTGCAATAAGTCCACACAAATATTTTACCTATCTCTGAAGAAACTTGTGCTACAGGACATACTGATAGAAAGAGGGCTTAAAACCAGTTTGCCAAGCCTTCTAAACCAACTTGGTAGCTGTGGCAGACATCACTATATTCTGTCTTCTAGAACTACAATTTTTTTTTCAACATCTTTACTGGCGTATAATTGCTTTACAATGTTGTGTTAGTTTCTGCTATGTAACAGTGAATCAGCTATATGCATACACATATCCCCATATCTCCTCCCTCTTGCATCTCCCTCCCACCCTCCCTATCCCACCCCTCTAGGTGGTCACAAAGCACCGAGCTGATCTCCCTGTGCTATGCGGCTGCTTCCCACTAGCTATCTATTTTACGTTTGGTAGTGTGTATATGTCCATGCCACTCTCTCACTTCGTCCCAGCTTACCCTTCCCCCTCCCCGTGTCCTCAACTCCATTCTCTAGGTCTCTGTCTTTATTCCTGTCCTGCCCCTAGGTTCATCTTTTTTTTTTTTTTAGATTCCATATATATGTGTTAGCATATGGTATTTCTTTTTCTCTTTCTGACTTACTTCAGTCTGTATGACAGACTCTACGTCCATCTACCTCATTACAAATAACTCAATTTCATTTCTTTTTATGGCTGAGTAATATTCCATTGTATATATGTGCCACATCTTCTTTATCCATTCATCTGTTGATGGGCACTTAGGTTGCTTCCATGTCCTGGCTATTGTAAATAGAGCTGCAGTGAACATTGTGGTACATGACTCTTTTTGAATTATGGTTTTCTCAGGGTATATGCCCAGTAGTGGGATTGTTGGGTCGTATGGCAGTTCTATTTGTAGTTTTTTAAGGAACCTCCATACGGTTCTCCATAGTGGCTGTATCAATTTACATCCACTGAAAGTGCAAGAGGGTTCCCTTTTCTCCATACACTCTCCAGCATTTATTCTTTGTAGATTTTTTGATGATGCCCATTCTTACTGGTGTGAGGTGCTACCACATAGAGGTTTGACTTGCATTTCTATAATGATTAGTGATGATGAGCATCCTTTCATGGGTTTGTTGATAATCTGTATATCTTCTTTGGATAAATGTCTATTTAGGTCCTCTGCCCACTTTTGGATTGGGTTGTTTGTTTTTTAGATATTGAGCTGCATGAGCTGCTTATAAATTTTGGAGATTATTCCTTTGTCAGTTGCTTCATTTGCAAATATTTTCTCCCATTCTGAGGGTTGTCTTTTTGTCTTGTTTATGGTTTCCTTTGCTATGCAAAAATTTTTAAGTTTGATTAGGTCCCATTTGTTTATTTTTGTTTTTATTTCCATTTCTCTCAGAGGTGGGTCAAAAAGGATCTTGCTGTGATATGTCATGGAATGTTCTGCCTATGTTTTCTTCTAAGTGTTTTATAGTGTCTGGCCTTACATTTTGGGCTTTAACCCATTTGAATTTATTTTTGTGTATGGTGTTAGGGAGGGTTCTAATTTCATTCTTTTACATGTAGCTGTCCAGTTTTCCCAGCACCATTACTGAAGAGGCTGTCTTTTCTCCATTGTATAATCTTGCTTCCTTTATGAAAAATAAGGTGACCATATGTGCGTGGGTTTATCTCTGGGCTTTCTATCCTGTTCCATCGATCTATATTTCTGTTTTTGTACCAGTACTATACTGTCTGGATTATTGTAGCTTGGTAGTATAGTATGAGGTCAGGGAGCCTGATACCTCCAGCCCCATTTCTCTTTCTTAAGTTTGCTTTGGCTACTCAGGGTCTTTTGTGTTTCCACACAAATTGTGAAATTTTTTGTTCTAGTTCTGTGAAAAATGCCATTGGTAGTTTGATAGGGATTGCATTGAATCTGTGGATTGCTTTGGGTAGTGTAGTCATTTTCACAATGTTGATTCGTCCAATCCAAGAACATGGTATATCTCTCCATCTGTTTGTATCACCTTTAATTTCTTTCATTAGTGTCTTATAGTCTTCTGCATACAGACAGGTCTTTTGTCTTCTTAGGTAGGTTTATTCCTGGGTATTTTATTCTTTTTGTTGCTGTGGTAAATGGGACTGGTTCCTTAATTTCTCTTTCAGATTTTTCTTCATTAATGTATAGGAATGCAAGAGATTTCTGTGCATTAATTTTGTATCCTGCTACTTTACCAAATTCATTGATTCGTTCTAGTAGAGTAGAGCTCTTAGCTCTTCCTGGTAGAGTCTTTAGGACTCTCTATGAATAGTATCATGTCATATGCACACAGTGACAGTTTTACTTCTTCTTTTCCAATTTGGATTTCTTTTATTTCTTTTTTTTCTCTGATTGCTGTGGCTAAAACTTCCCTTGATCATTACGTAGTATCCTTTTTTGTCTATCGTAATAGCCTTTATTTTAAAGTCTATTTTGTCTGATATGAGAATTGCTACTCCAGCTTTTTTTTTAATAGATTCATTTTTTAAATTTTTCATTTATTTTTGGCTGCGTTGAGTCTTTTTTGCTGTGTGAGGGCTTTCTCTAGTTGCAGCAAGCGGGGGCTACTCTTCATTGCAGTCCGTGGGCTTCTCATTGCGGTGGCTTCTCTTGTTGCGGAGCACAGGCTCTAGGTGCGCTGGCCTCAGTAGTTGTGGCACAAGGGCTCAGAAGTTGTGGCTCGTGGGCTCCAGAGTGCAAGCTCAGTAGTTGTGGTGCACAGGCTTAGTTGCTCCGTGGCATGTGGGATCTTCCCAGACCAGGGCTCGAACCCATTTCCCCTGCATTAGCAGGCAGATTCCCAACCACTGTGCCACCAGAGAAGCCCCTCCAGCTTTCTTTTGATTTCCATTTGCATGGAATATCTTTTTCCATCCCCTCACTTTCAGTCTGTATGTGTCCCTAGGTCTGAAGTGGATCTCTTGTAGGCAGCATATATACTGATCTTGTTTATGTATCCATTCAGCCAGTCTACGTCTTTTGGTTGGAGCACTTAATCCATTTACATTAAGGTAATTATCGATATGTATGTTCCTATTCCCATTTTCTTAATTGATTTGGGTTTGTTTTTGTAGGTCTTTTGCTTCTCTTGTGTTTCCTGCATAGAGAAGTTCCTTTAGCATTTGTTGTAAAGCTGGTTTGGTGGTGCTGAATTCTCTTAACTTTGCTTGTCTGTAAAGGTCTTAATTTCTCCACTTAATCTGAATGAGATCCTTGCTGGGTAGAGTAATCTTGGTTGTAGCTTTTTCCCTTTTATCACTTTAAATATGTCCTGCCACTCCCTTCTGGCTTGCAGAGTTTCTGCTGAAAGATCAGCTGTTAACCTTATGGGGATTCCCTTGTATGTTATTTGTTGTTTTTCCCTTGCTGCTTTTAATATTTTTTCTTTGTATTTAATTTTTGATAGTTTGATTAATATGTGTCTTGGCGTGTTTCTCCTTGGATTTATCCTGTATGGGACTCTCTGTGCTTCCTGGACTCGACTGACTATTTTCCTTTCCCATGTTAGGGAAGTTTTCAACTATAATCTCTTCAAATATATTCTCAGACCCTTTCTTTTTCTCTTCTTCTTCAGGACTCTTATAATTCAAACGTTGGTGCGTTTAATATTGCCCCAGAGGTCTCTGAGACTGTCCTCAATTCTTTTCATTCTTTTTTCTTTATTCTGCTCTGTGGTGTTACTTCCACTCTTTTATCTTCCAGGTCACTTATCTGTTCTTCTGCCTCAGTTATTCTGCTATTGATTCCTTCTAGAGAATTTTTAATTGCATTTTTTGTGTTGTTCATCATTGTTTGTTTGCTCTTTAGTTCTTCTAGGTCTTTGTTAAACGTTTCCTGTATTTTCTCCATTCTATTTCCAAGATTTTGGATCACCTTTACTCTCATTACTCTGAATTCTTTTTCAGGTAGACTGCCTATTTCCTCCTCATTTGTTTGGTCTGGTGGGTTTTTACCTTGCTCCTTCATCTGCTGCGTATTTCTGTCTTCTCATTTTGCTTCACTTACTGTGTTTGGGGTCTCCTTTTCACAGGCTGCAGGTTCATAGTTCCTGTTGTTTTTGGTGTCTGCCCCCAGTGAGTAAGGTTGGTTCAGTGGCTTGTGTAGGCTTCCTGGTGGAGAGGACTGGTGCCTGTGTTCTGGTGGATGAGGCTGGATCTTGTCTTTCTGGTGGGCAGGACCATGTCCAGTTGTGTTTTGGGGTGTTTGTGAACTTATTATGATTTTAGGCAGCCTCTCTGTTAATGGGTGGGGTTGTGTTCCTGTTTTGCTAGTTGTTTGGCATGGGGTGTCCAGCACTGTAGCTTGCTGGTCATTGAGTGGAGCTGGGTCTTAGCATTGAGATGGAGATCTCTGGGAGAGCTCTTGCCAATTGAAATTTCCTGGAGCCGGGAGGTCTCTGGTGGTCCAGTGTCCTGAACTTGGCTCTCCCACCTCAGAGGCTCAGGCCTGACACCCAGCCAGAGCACCCAGACCCTGTCAGCCACACAGTATAGGAGCATCCATAGACCTCAACCCTCATGCTGATCTTTCCACTTGGATTCCACTCCAGGGGCACAAAGCAAACAAACTGGGCTCTCGCGGAGTGCAGTAACTTGTGGTGCATTACACTGTCAACATTCATGTTTCCTGCAAAGGTTCATCTCGGTGATGGCACCACTGTGTGAAGATTCCCTCAAGATACTCAGTCTTGGTCAGATAGGCTGGGACCTGGGACCTGGGACCTTTTGCTGCAGTGCTTGCAATGTGGACCTAGAACTCCAATTTGTTAAGAATGTCCACTGGTTATTTTAAGGAAAAAAACCATATTTGCAAATTTCCTTGTAGCACAGTGGCCACATGAGACAGTTCTGGCCAATGATTTGCAGATACAAGTGTCAAGAAGAGGATGGGATTTTTCTCCAATATATAAAATCCCCCAAAAGTATGGTTCTTTGCCATTGGCCCTTTTTCCCATGATCCCTGCCTGGAACACAGATATTAATGCCTGGAGGTGTCAGAGCCATCTGAAGGCCATGGGATGAATGCCACCCACTAAGAATGATGGAGCGGGAGGCAGATGAAGTCTGAGACTCAGACGCCATCATGGAGCTACAGCAACTGTCCTAGATTGTCAACTTCTGGACTTTCTGACGTGTGAGAAAAATGAACTCTTGTTTTAAGGCACTTTTTTGTGTGTTTTCTGTTCCATGAGCTGAGAGCAACTTCAACGCCTATGGTATCCACGTCCCTGGATGCAGAGTGTCTATTTACAGACATACCTATTTGTGCCAGTATGCCTGTCTCTGTGACTTCTGCAGATTGAAACACAACTTCTCACATGGTTCAAGCAGCGCAATGAACCTCTCTGGAAACCTGAATGAAGATGTCCCTGTTTCTAAGCAGGTGAGGTTGGTTTATTCCCCAAGTTGGCTTCTTTAGGTAATACGTGCATTATTCAAAGAAAAGTAGCCACATCTACTGTCATGTTTCATAAGTGTCATCACAGTGAAGAAAGGGGCACTTCATCTATGATGAACTATATGTAAGAGAGAAGGAGAATAATTATTGTGGCAAGCTGCCTCAGATTCTCCAATAAGAACAAATCCACCCATAGAGACATAGTCTAAAATGAGAACATATTTCTGGAGCTACCTTCTATGCAGTTGCCAAGCCTTCTCTGGTTCAGAGGGTATTAGGACATGTTCTTGTAATTTTAGAACCAACTCATCATCACCTGACGGAAAAGCATCTTGATACCTCATGGAATCACGTCATGATTGAATCCCTGCTTGTTGCTCAAATCTTCCACGACTCCCTCCTTAATGACTTTTTTCACTTGGGACAGAGCAAACCAAATCTCATTTTTTTTACTTCCCACTGGCCCCTTCTTCTCAGCTCCTTTTCTAGTATTTCCTCTCATTTTGACCTCTAAATGGATATACCTCTAACTTTGTCATTTCTTCTCTAAGTTTGATCATTCCTCAAGGGATCTTATTTAGTCCCCCCAGCTTTAAATACTGTGCTTAATGATTCCCGTTTCTCCATATCCACTCCCATACCTCCAGTCCTGACTTCTTTCCTGAACTCACACATTCAACTTACCACTGAATATCCCCACTTGGATGTCTGAGAGCAGCTCACACAGAACACACATAATGGAGCTCATGCTTCTCCTATGTTGTCCACAGCCCATTCTCCCCTCGGTGTCCCCATCTCCATTACGGCATCACACTGCCCTAGACCAGAAGCCCAGGAGTCCTCCTAAAATCCTTTCTTTTTCTCACATCTGAAAACCAATCCATCAGCCAAACTAGTTGGCAACACCTTCCTAATCTATCCAGCATCAAACCACTTCCCATCCTCTTCCTTAGTGCCAAGCTGCCATCATTTCTCACCTGAGCTACCGTACCTGTCTCCTACCTGGTTTTCCTGTCTTCACTCTTAGTTGCTTCTATGCATGCTCCAAAGAAAATCCAGGATCATCTTTAGGAAAGAAAAATATACTTCCCTCCTTAAAATGCTCTCATGGCTTCCATCATAGTATAAAATTGAAAGATTCTGCTGGTTGGACTTTTGCTTCCTCTCCTACTGACCATTCTCCATTCATTCCTGTAGCCCATAACCCAGACACATTGGCCTCTTTCTTGTTCCTCAAGGATATACCTTCTCAAGGCCCTTGTACATTAGGTATCCACCATACAACATGCTTTCTCAGTTCATTAACCTCAAAGGCCTTCCCAAACCAATCTGTTCAGCACAGTTGCAATCACTCTATCCCCTTGAGGTTTGTTTGTTTCTCTGTAACACTTAGAAAAGATTAAAACTTGACAATCTAGTGTATGTCGGTTTATTTGTTTACTTTCCTCTCCTCTAGTATCATCTAAATAGTTTATCTTGTTCAGTGTTATACACCCAGCACCTAGTATATTGCCTGGAAAACAGTAAATGTTCAATAAATATTTATTAAACAAGTGAATAGATTATGGAGTCTACACGTGTAAATTTTTTCGTACTTACATTTTCTTGATCTCGGACCACAATCCTGATGAAGAGGCTTTTCCATGCAATGGGAGACAGATGGATAGAAAAGCCCATATTTCCACATTGGTTTGAATTTCTGAATTATCTTCTCTGTGCTCAGTAAAGTTAATTTAGGTAACTTGTGAAACCCTAAAAATCATGTGGGCAATGGTAAATAGCTGAAAAATTCTTTCCACTTTACAAATAAATTACAGACATCCCACTGTACCACCCCCAAAAGTTATCAAGAATAGAAAAAGTTCTATACTGTCTAAACTTTTTAAATTCTCAAGTGAAGGGCTTTTTTTTTTTTTTTTTTTACAGAGTAGGAAAAAATAAAGGTTAAATAGATTGATAGAAATAATATGAAAAAATCATAAGGGAGTCACTAAAGAAAAAATAAAATCTATGACATCTCCTGTTTGGAGAAGCTTAGGTTAATAAAAAGAAAATGCATTCAATTTGAAAGCATAACATTCTAGAAGAGTAATAAAATTACAATCACTTTGTAGATAGTTTAGGAAATAAAACGGGCATCTAATGGTATTAGCCTATAGTAGCCCTGCCTTCTTGAAGATGCAGGGAAGAATTTGATAACCTCTTTTTACCAAATTTTACAAGCAGATAAACGTGTGTGTGTGTATATATATATGTTTTATATGTATGAGCGCAGACAGAGTAATTTTATGTGGGCTTATATTTAACAGTTACTCTAAAGAGTTTTATAAGAATTCAGGAGAATTTGAATGTGTGAACAAGATAAAATTCTCTTCTCAAATGCTATTGACCTTTGAAATTAAAAAAATACTTAATTACTCATTAATATTTTCTGCAGTATAAGATCCTAAATATTTAATGTCAGGAGAGTTATCCAGTTAAACTATAAATATAGCTTTGCGTTCTCTTGATTAATTATGCATCTACTGTTGCAAAGGAACTTTTTGAAATATGTATCCACAGTTGACATAAAAATAATCACGTGTTTATAAGCCTATACAATTTTCCAGCAGTTCCTTCTATTATCTCTTATAAGTGTTCATTTATTATGGTTGGGCATTGGCCATTAACAAGTTGCTCATCACATTCAGGAGATTTGACAGAATTTATTTTTCATCCTGTCTCATCTCATTCTTCTCAAAAGAATGGAGTGATATCTGAAAGAGAACATTCCAAACGAAGTTGAAAAGCAAATGCTGTTTTTAGATTCTTCGTTTACTGCATAAACTAAAAGGAAAGTTGCAAGAACATGCTTGACCAATGGAAAACAGACTATGTTCTTTCTACCAGCATCTCCAAAGGTTTTCTACTGTTTCTAGACATTTCAAACAGATCAACAAAGCCTGAAGGCACTTGTTTTGAAATATATTTCATTTACCACTATCATACATTAAAAAGATGCAGTACATACATTTGATCAATATCATCTACCCCCAATTTCACAGAAACAGGCAGAAATTGATGATACTAAGTAAAAAGTACTTCACGAGGGCTTTCCTGGTGGCGCAGTGGTTGAGAATCCGCCTGCCGATGCAGGGCACGCGGGTTCGTGCCCCGATCCGGGAAGATCCAACATGCCGCGGAGCGGCTGGGCCCGTGAGCCATGGCCGCTGAGCCTGCGCATCCGGAGCCTGTGCTCCGCAACGGGAGAGGCCACAACAGTGAGAGGCCCGCGTAGCGCAAAAAAAAAAAAAAAAGTACTTCACGAACTATATCACACTATTAATGTGTGTGTACGTACACACACACACACACACATTCTTTTAAAATAGTAAAATGATCAAAACACAAAACCAAAATTTTCAGAGTGATTTCTCTCAGAGAAAAAAGAAAAGTTCACTGGATACCCTGGCAATTTGCCACTGGAAATTTTACATTTAGAAATTTAATTACAAACTTTGATAAGTGGATTATAATGAAAGATATCTCTAGCAAGGGAGCCCAGACAGAAGCATCATGAATGCATTAAAGAAAACACCAGAGAGAGAACTTTCCATCAGCAGAAAGACTTTAATTAAACAGCAATAGGATGTATCTCTTCTGTGAAATGATATTTCTGTCACCCGCAGTTCATTAAAACTATTTACTATATACTTTTTGAAACCATCCACTCTAGAAGGTATGTTTAAACCGTTCACTCTCAGTTATGAGGGCAGAAAACTGTGGGTATGGAGAAGCAAAAAGATCCATTGGTAAAATGTCGGAATGAAAACCCATCTCTTTGCATGTTGTCCTTGGTCAATTGAGCCTTAAGTGGTTCCACACTGCATGGAGACCCATGGGCTTCAGGAGAAGGCAAATGAGCCAGCAGTGACCACCAAAGCATCCAATGAATGTTAGCAGTGGTTCATTAGGGACAACCAAGAGGATGGCTGAGATCAGTGTTAATAACATCACTTGTCCACACTTTTATTTTTGGCATGAATTCAAGTATTTACTTGGAGTACCAGGTTGTTAAAGACATGCGTTTTCAAAAGCTTCAACAATATTCCTGTGACTTCTGCAGTGTCCAACCAAAAGTTTTTTCCTCAAGGTCAGGGGTCCTATTTTCTTCATTTTGTATTCCTAGCTTGTAGCCCAATATCTCGACCCAGTAGGTATACAGCAAATGTTGAATAAATGAAGGGATGAATGAAGTGAATAGGTACAACAGGATGCATTCTATTCTAATAAAATTATAATGAACAAAAAAATTGGGCTCAGAAAGCCAGTAACCTCAAACACAGACAAAAAAATTATTCTAATTATGCTTCCCCCCAACCATTGCAAAATTCTATTCTTCCAGACTTTCTTAGATATCTAATGTTTACTCTTCAACCTACCAACATCACACCTTTTCTAACACACACTTTTCAGACTGTTGCCAATTCCACACTTGGAATGAGGTACAATGGTGGAGGATCTCTATGGCCCCAAGGAGGGAAACTTTTCTGAGTGTAATAGTAGATAGAAAACGAAATGCCAAGTACATATTTTAATAAAACAAGTAAACATTAATTAAAGAATAGGTAGGGCTTCCCTGGTGGTGCAGTGGTTGAGAGTCCGCCTGCCGATGCAGGGGACACGGGTTTGTGCCCCGGTCCGGGAGGATCCCACGTTACGCGGAGCGGCTGGGCTCGTGAGCCATGGCCCCTGGGCCTGGGCGTCCGGAGCCTGTGCTCCGCGACGGGAGAGGCCACAGCAGTGAGAGGCCCCCACACAGCAAAAAAAAAAAAAAAAAAAAAAAAAAAAGAATAGGTAAAGTTCTTAAAATAACATGATTCATATCTCTTGGACTAGCAGTCTTGTTGAACTGTCAGATGCCTTATGATTTCTAGAAATAATGACTCACTTTTCCAGAGTTAAGAATGAATTTCAGGAAGCCTTCAAAGGACCTGGATCTTTAATATACTTTAATATGTTTTTGCACAGTATATTTTATTAAAATTCAAAATATAACTTCCGACACTTCTGCTATATTTTCTATATCAGAGAATCAGATATTAACAGCAACACAGACATGACCTCTTGTCAGTTAGGGGAGGAGGAATACTGCTTAGAAATCTGAAGGTCCGGAAGAGACGTCTGTGGGAACAAAAGCTACAGTCTGAGAGACAGAAACCTCTTAAAATCATTCAAATGAAAACGATACAATCTAAATGCATTAATTCAAACACAAGGTGAGCTTATGAAAAACTAGGTAAATGACAAGAATGAAACTAAAACAGGCATTCTCACAAATGTCTCAAAAAGAAATCTCTTTCTGCCCTGTTGGCTACATCACTGGAAAAGTGACAATCACACCCACTCCACAGGTATTTATAATATTTGGGGGGAAGCAGAGGTAAGGTTCATCATCCAAGCTGATCAAATCATACTCACGTAGAATTGTATATTAATGAGACTAGAAGTAACATAATATGTCACCTGTGGGTCATTTGTATCACTTTGTTCTGCGGCCACAGGTGTACTTTAATCCACCACCTACTTTAGAACTTCCCACTGTCACAGGGTGTGGGTGCTGACTAAGCCAAGGGGAGATGATTCGCTCCAACAAATCTTTGCCATTGTTTTTAAAAAGTAGACTGATATTTACAGAGGATCGATAGTCTTAAGAGAAGAACACCGCTTCAAACTGCTGATGTCAGCTTCCAGTGATGATATCAATTCTCAACTGATGATGTCATAGTCCCTTGACAATTTCCAATACATGCCACTGGTTTTCTATACACCTGATCCTCCTCTTCCTCTAGAGAAACTTTTCTTGCATATTCTAGCTCACAAACACAAGAGGAAGTGGATGCTGAAATCAATGTTGAAACATGTAAAAGAATATCGATAGCACTGACACAAACAATTAAAGGGTCAGCGTATTCAAAGGATGCTAGAAGAGATTTCTATAACTCAAAGTTTCTCAAATATTCTTAGCAGTAATTCGATATTTTCAGTGATAGGGAATTAATTCAATGCCCTACAAAGCAACCCATTCCATTTCGGGATAGCGCCGATTACTGGGACATGTGTCTCAACCCAGAATAGCTGTTCTCCTTTCTTTATCTAAAGGTTTTGTTCTTAACTCTTCCCTTGGCAGTTATAGCTAAAGGATATCTCATCTGTCTTCCACAAGACAAAACTTCAGTTTTCCTCTTTTCTAGGCTAAATATGTCCAGCTCTTTCAACTATTCCCCATTATTCTTGGTTTCCACATCCTTCACCGATATGACCCCTCTCTCCAGACATTCCTCCAAAAGGTGAAGGCCAGTCCTCTGGAGAGGGACAGGGCTGTAAGCCATCAGTGCTCAGAATCACAGTAGCTGGCCAGGTAAAGGGGATTTGGATGGGGCAACAACTGGCCCAGAAATAATCCTAAGTACAGGGAGGGAAAAAAAAAAATTGTGCACAGAAGTATTCATATCAGGGATTATTATTAGCATTAATTAGAAACATGGTTAATGGTAATTAGAAAGACAGTAACCTAAATCTCTACTCTAAAGAAATGATTAACTTTGCTATATCTACTCAAAGGAGTACTGTGTAGCCATATCACGCCGTTACAAAGAGTACAAAAATATGGCAAATGTGCATAAATAAAGTTTTTTTTTAACTTCGATATTTATTCTATTTGACTAAAATGATGAGGGAAAAATTTACGCATGACATTTAAAAAAAAAATTATACGAAGAATGTCAGTTGTATTTAAGTGGCAGAAATAGGAAAGTTTTTATTCTTTGTCTCCTTACTCAAGCTTAAAAAAAAAGTTAATTAGGGTATGCAATTCAGACTACCTTCATTTTACAGGTTTTCGAAAGAAACCCTGGAGAATACTCTGTGCGTACCCAACAGCAAATGCGGCACAACCCGGAGCGCATATTGAGTGCTTAGTAAGCATCTGGTGCCTGTTGGAAGAAGCCAAGTCAGTCAGGCCATTTTACTGCACTGTGTGATTTTGGCAATTTGTCAGCAAAACTATGTTTTTCCCAGGAAGAAAAATGATCTGCTGCAAAAGAAACGTTAATGACTGTTTTTAAAACAGTGTCATCTCCCGGCGTAGCCATTCTCCTTCAAGTAGCAAAGAGTGGGTGAGCTTCTCCCCTCCTCTGTGCTCCACAAAGAGCATCTAAACACAGTCACCATCAACTTTTTAATGGAAATGCCTGGAGCAAGACAGGAAGCAGGCCCTTGGGTTTTATGGTCCCACAGAAATAATCAAGGCTTGTTGCTGGATAACTTTTATACCTTTTATCATGAAAATTACAAAAAATGTAAACGATTCTTCCATGAAGGTAATCTCAGTTTGATTTATTTGTGTGGAAGCTGATCCCGGGCTCGATAATGAAAGCTTAAAATCAAACAGAGATCAAAATGTCTACCTCTTCTGCTTTCCTTTCCCATTCTTCATAGTTGCAGCCAGCCATGGAAGCCCCTTCCTAGTCCCCTAAGCCAACCCAAGTACATTGTAATATCCTCTTCTCCCAACATGCTCTGCTCCAGTTGGCTGGCCATTCAGAGAACTGAGGCCAAATTCTACCAGTGTTAGTCACTTCCCCCAGCCAGCTACCAGCTGATTTCATTTAATATTATATGAATTCTAGCACAAAAGCATCTGGGTGGTCCCTTGAATGCTGTTAAAATCTGACACACACGTAACTCCGTGATGTTATGTCTCTGCAACACAGTGAACAGAATCCCACGATTCTACTCCTACTTTAACATGTTATTTCATAGCAAATATTGCCATCATAAAATATTTAATAAATACCAGAATGGAGAGACAAAGGAGAGTGCTGGGCTCAGGTGAAACCAAGAAGGGGTGCATATGGTCCCCCTCCTCCTAGGATGTTCACCAAGGAATTGCAATTACTGGACATATAATAACTAAAAATTTAATTAACTAAACAAAGTAGCTTACGGAAGTAGCAATTTCCCATTACAGACCCTGAGCGTTCTAAGTGTTCCTAGAATGACTTCAAGGAGGAGAATCTGACAGATAGGTAGACATTAAACAAGGTTGAAACATGTAACAATACATGGAATTTCAAGCAAGGGAATGGCATGAAGACAAGTACTGATATTGGAGATAAAGCTTTAGAAGACTGACCACAAGGTAAATGGTCTGAAATGTGAAAGCTTCTGATTTTACTCAATAGGAAATGGCGAAGCAATCAAGTGCTTCTCCAACAGAAGACAATTTAAAACTGTACTTTAGGATATAACTGACAGCAACATATAGGGCAGATTAAAGAAGACAGACTCAAGCAGAAGACTAGGGCAGTAACTTACACGCGAAGACCTGCTGGAGATAAAGAGTGACCACTGTGGAAATAGAAAAATGGAAAGGCATCAAGAGACGAGACACAGAAAGTGCAAACTAGAAGAGAAAAAGAAATAGTCAAAGACAACAATGAGGTCTCAAGATGAGAAACAGAGTTGGAAGGAGAAGTTGGTTAAGGAAAGTGATGACAAGCTTTGCTTTGGCAAACGTTGAACATAATGAAGTAACGTTCAAGTAACAGTATCTATTGGAGAGCTAGAGAAGTGGAATCGAGGGGGTCAAAGTTAGAGAGATGATTTAGAAAATCAGGCCCAGTAAAGTTGGTAGCTAAGTCCATGAAAGTAGAAACTCAGGCCAGCTCTCCGAGTGAGAGAATGCAGTACAGAAAAAGCAGGAAGCTAAGGGCTAAGCCTAGTAGTCTGCTCATACTTGGGAGGAAGAAGAAGCAGTTTTTACTCATGTTGTCTCTTCTGGGTAAAATTCTCTTTTCTACTTGATGGCTTTATGAACTTTTCTGCAGCACAAAGGGCTAGAACAAATGGCATCTCATCTCTGGGATCTTCTCCAGCACATCTGGGCAGAATCACTCACTCCCTAATTTATGATCCCAAAATATGTTGTACAATAATCCTTTATACACCTCTTTCATCCATTAGACTGTGAACTCCACCATGATATTCTGCCTTATCATGTTTTATATTCCTAGCACGGTGCCTAGCACAGAGAGACAATTAATCAATGCTTAGTAAATGTTCACTGTCTAGCAAAGTTGAGGAAAAATGACCTGACAGGTAGGAGGAGACCTAAAGCAGCAAAATTGTGTAGAATAATAGTAATAATACCTGGACCTAATTTAGATGATGGGATTTTGGACATTGAGCTGATTCTGTAAGATGAGACTGTGGGGGACCAAGATGGGGGGGAATGCATTTTGCATGTGGGGACATAGGGAAGACTATGGAAGCCAGCCCCCAAAATGGTCTCCTACAATTCTCACCTCCTGGTATTCACACCTTGAACAGTGCCCCTCCCACACTAAATAGGAAATTGTGAATGTGAAGGAGGGCAACCTCCTAGGCTAGGTCATAAAAGAGATTGCAGCTTTTGCCTTACGCTCTCTTGATCGTTCATCTGGAGAACACCAAGTGCCATGTCATGAGGACATTCCAGAAACCCTACTGAGTCCAGGTGGCAAGGAACTGAGTCCTCCTGCCAACAATCAGCACCAATGTACAGTAAGTCCCCTACATACAAATGAGTTCCGTTCTGAGAGCACATACGTAAGTCAAAATTTGTTTGTAAGTCCAACAAAGTTAGCCTAGGTACCCAGCTAACACAATCAGCTATATAGTGCCGTACTGTGATAGGTTTATGACACTTTTC
The DNA here is from genome assembly GCF_963924675.1 of Phocoena phocoena. Classification (NCBI taxonomy): domain Eukaryota; kingdom Metazoa; phylum Chordata; class Mammalia; order Artiodactyla; family Phocoenidae; genus Phocoena; species Phocoena phocoena. Next base: position 22,613,738 of record NC_089225.1, on the reverse strand, counting down.
ACACAAATAATACATAACAAAGCACAAAAAATAAAGAAAACATTTTTAATCTTACAGTACAATAGTACAATACAGCAGCTGGCATACAGGGGCACGTTCGCATCATTGATAGTTCGCAACTTGAAGGTTCATGTGTAGGGAACTTACTGTACCAGGCATGTGTGTTAAGTCCCCTTGGAAGCAGATCATCCAGCCCCCCTCAAGCCTTCAGATGACTAAAGCCCCAGCTGATGTCCTGACCGCAACCTCATGAAAGACCCTGGGCCAGATTCCTGACTTACAGAGACTGTGTGAGATAACAAATATTAATACTTGTTTTAAACTTATTAAATTTTGGAGAAATTTGTTGCACAGCAATAAATGATTAATACATTTAAGTTCTATTTTTCTAGAGCTCTCCCCCAAAAGAACGAAGAAAAGGGAAAGTCAACGGCAATGACTTTTATAGAAGAGACACTTTATTATTCTGCTGACGGATCAAAGACTACAAAGTAGAGTGAACCTGACTCAAATCTAGAAGTCCTCATTCTGTTACTGGCTTACTCTGTGACTCTGGTCAAGTCCCTTCATCTCTCTGAACCTCCCTTTCCACCTGTCCTGCAAAATGAGAATAATAAAACCTAATGAACAGGTTTATTGTGGGGTTGTCTTCAATGAGATAAAATTCCTTGAGCACCTGTCATCAGAAGATCTAACACAAAACAGATGCTCAATAAGTGAGTTGAATAAAAATCTAAAGACAATTCAAAGAGAAACCAGATTAACAGGCTGAGAGAAAAGTGGAAAAAACCATTATAGGAGATGAACCACAAAATAATGAGGTCCTAAAATTAGACTTCTGTCTCCCACAAAACATTTCTATGCCAAGTCTTGCCTCCTACATGTGTCAGAACAGGTCCATCTCACTTCTCTAGTAAATCCCTCCCATGCAACCCAAATCACTAACCTTTGGGCACATCTCATAATTCAAAATAATTTCATTTTCTCAAAACGTATTTAGTGAGTGTCCACTGTATACAAGTATTGTTCTTGGTGCTAGGGATACAGCAGTAAACAAAATAAACTTAAAGCAGATAAGGTGAGTGATGGGGATATCTGGAAAACAGTGTTCTAGGCAAAAGGAACAGTAAGTGCCCAACTCCTGAGCCATGGAAGCCAGTGAAGTTGGAATGAAGTAAGAAAGAGGAGAAATAGAGGAAATGATGCTAGAAAAGCAACAGAGTGAGTACAGGACCTCAACAGAATACTATAATCAATGTGGCTTTTACTATGAGTGGAGTGGGAAGCCACTGGAGTGTTTTGAGCAGAAGAATGTCACAACGTGACTTACATTAGCAGGATCTCTCTAGTGGTTGTGCTGGGAGTAGACTGCAGGAGGGGAAAATAGAGAAACAGGGGAACTGGAAAGGAGGCAGTTATGAGCAAAGGTGGTAAGAATTAGCCAAGTTCCAGAAATATTCTGAAGGCAGTACCAACGAGATTTGCTGGTGGATTAGATGTGGGTAACGGAGAAGAACCAAGGATGACTCCAAGATTTTGGACATGAGCAACTGAAAGCATGACTTGTGACTAACAGAGAAGGAAGGCTGGGAGGTGAGAGGAGCACATGTGAGGTAGAAGGGATGTCGGAGTTCAGCTTCAGATGTTAAGATTGAAATGCTTATTATAGAAATGACAATTAGGAAATCATATCCATGAATCTATGAGTCAGGGGAGAGACCTGAGCTAGTGATATTTGGAAGGCGTTACCAAAAGTGAGGTTGGATGACGTCACCAAGGTAACGGGAGTGCGGAGAGAACAGGGATGGCACCAGGTCCACCATCAACAATCATGTACTCCCTCCACTCACATCTCCAACTCTTCTATGTTCTCTCTCATCCTATTTCCCTGGCCTCCCAAGGTCCTGCCCTCCACTCCTCAAATACAGCATGACGCATCTTTTCCAATCCACTCCAATATTAAACTGGGCTCCACACTGAACTCTTCCAGTTCCAGTTTCCGGCATGATTTGGTTTCTCTCACTTCTCTCTTCATCCACTGATCAACAATGGGAGAACTGATGGTCAATCCCTGTCGTCATTCCCACCACGGTTCAGCTAATGTGCTGGAATTCTCCCTTCCCTTCTTTCCTGACACTTTTAGCTCTGGGCTTCTCTTTTGGGATCATGCCACTCCTCTTAAGAAAAGTAACAAACAGTTTGTAAGAAAGCTGTTTCCAAGGAACATTAAAAACCTCCTGTGGCTGCATATACTTGATCACTCAGGCTTCTCTCTCGGACGCCACCCATAGGCAGGTCTGCATTCACAACCACACCAACCTTCCAATCAGTCCCTTTCTTTCTCATTTTACTTGGTGACTGCCACTCACCCTTCCTTCAAGCTCACCTCTAGGAACTTTGTAAATTCTTTTCTCCATGGATGTGGTCGCACCCTCCTCTGTTGGTTGCTGTAGTGGCCATCTATTAGCACATCCATACAGTGTTTGTTAAACTTCGCTCACTTTAGTCCATCTTCTGCACCTAATCCAGTTATGTGAATGGAGAATTTTTAATTTTAGTTAAAATGGCTTTTAAAATAGGCCCACGCATAATCCTTATCTCCCGACAAAAATTATTCACAAGCATGTGACAGCCTCCTTTCAGACACTTTGAAATAGGTCATGTTTTCTCCTTTTGAAAATGATGAAATCATAGTTCATCAAGATAAAGTGACTTGTCTAAAGTGCTTCATAGTTAGGACTGATGGCTCCTAGTTTAGTAACCTGTTAACACATCACGGTTAAAGAAATAACAAGTTGATTAATAACAGGTGTCAACGGTAAGACACTACTAATTTCAGAGGACATTAGTTTGTTGATATATGTAGCCGAAACTATCTCACATTTCTTCCCATGCATGTGAAGGAAACTGGAATTGTCAGCCCAACCCAAGTTTCCAGGGAGGTCATAAGAATGCAGACTTCAAATTGTATCTCTGCTCCCGTAATTTGTCCTTCCCTGCTGTCACTCCCATTATGGTTCAATTAACAGCAGAAGCTGGGAGCGACTTGACGAACATCTGTCACATCCACCTGGAAATAATTCAATACGAGCTCACTATGGGACACCCTAAGTTTTGTTTTTTTCCATTTTCACACTGGGTGGCAAGAGTAATTCAGATAATGGAAGGAGAAAGGATATTCTATCACCTGGAAATATTAGGTCAATTCCCCAGTGTAGCATTCCAACACATACTGAAAAGGAATATAAAAATAATAACACAAATGGATTGGACTCATGAAGCTACATGATCACAATGGCATCACTGTTTTAGACCATATAAATAAAATATAGTGTTAGCAGAAGCTGCTGTCAAACAAAGTATCGCTATCTAAATAGTGTGTACTGTATAAAAGAACATATTTTTGACATATTACCTGAGCATTTCATGGGATGCCCAAGGATGATCTGGAAATGGACAAAAAACCGAAGTACCATTAGCCTTATACTGTGTGGAATAAACAGACAATGACAATAGCAATTTAAGATAAGCCTGGAATGCAACACACGTCTGCATGCCTGAAATTCCCAAATTAAACCCAGTTATCATCGGACAGACCTACAGATTCTTTTTTTAATGTTCATTATTTGTTAATTTCTTCAAACTAGATATTTTCAATGCCCCAAAGAAAATATTCCAAAAACATAGTAAAAATGTGCTGCCCAAGCCTAAAGAGCTATTTATTTAATAATCACCACTTTTAAATTGCTTTTAATTAGCATATCTAAATAACAAATCTCTTTTCACTTAAATTGTTAATTATTTTCCTCAAATGCTGTGCTCAGTTATGTTTTTAAGACATCTGTTTGTAATGCTACTCCTATCCAGAATAAAAAGCTGTGATACCAGGCTTAGGAAAAAAGGTTACAGAAACTACATGTATTTCAGAATAAAAAAAGAAGACAGCCAGTGAATAAATATAATCGCCTTCAAGCAATACAATGGGTAATAGACAAGGGAGGCAAACCAGTATTCTCTACAGATGCTAGAACAGCAAGAAATGGGCCTAAACTGCAGGTGCAGGAGACAGGATTTAGCTTAGACAGAGGAAAGATGATACATAATGTTCAACAATGGAGAACGAGTATTATGAAAGATAAAACTCCATTTTTCTCCCTCAAATGACTGTAAAACTGTTTGATTATTGTGTGAGGTTTTGTCAGTCATATGAATTTAGCAACCATATCTGGTGGACTGCAAATCACTCCTCTAGATATACGATTCTGCCTCCACCTGATAATTATGCTAACAAATTTCACATAGCTGTAGGAACATTTCACAGACATTGACTAGGAGAGATCCAAGGGCAAAATTAACCCCAGGGAAGAAACACACACAGGATGCCTAGGAGAACTTGAAAAAGGGACATCTGCTTTAACACTTTCAGGGTTAGGGAAAGAGAAGCACAAGCGTCTGTCTGCCACTTTCAGGCACGTACTGCGGCATCTAGTGGAAATGAAAGCAGGGACTCGCTGTGGGCACGTGAACCCCGTGGGAGCAGAGCACTTCCACCCCGCAGCCTGAGCCCAGGGAGGACATGCCGAAGGTCTCATGGAGAGCCCAACTCTGACAATTCAAGAACCTGTCGTTTTGTTTGTTGTTAAAACATTTAAACTTGGTCACATAATTGTGTGAACTCGTATCTCCAAAGTGGTAGCAATTTAAAATCAATAGAGCCAGTTTAAATTTTAATTTAATGCTTATACATCAAATGATTTTTCATAGAGGATGAGCCACATTTCTGGTGATGGATGAAATGAATCCACTCACATCAATAAATCAATCTTGGTCTCTATTCTAAAAAAATGAAAATGAAGCATGTGAAAAATGTAGTTTCTGAAATCTTGGGTTCTCTCTCTCTCTCTCTCTCTCTCTCTCTCTCTCTCTCTCTCTCTCTCTCTCTCATGCGTGTGCTGAAAGGAAGTACTAAAACGAAGATTTAAGGAAAACAATTCACAGGAATTCTGAACACTACTCAAATCTGAAGCTTATTATAATTGAGTGCTCGTATCTCTTGAAGAGATAAGTAAATTGACCTAAGCTCAAGAGAGGATTTAGCACTCACATTAAAAGTCATTTTACAGAAAATTTGAAAAAGAACCATGACACAGCAAGCAATAATAAGAGCCTTTAGGTGAAATGTAACAAGCAAGAGCTGGCCTCAGTCTATAAAAAAGGTAATTGGGGTGGGCTTTGAAAGATCCCATAACCTCCCCTTATATTTAAACCCTCCCAACTCCCTAAATGTCCAGATGTGTCTCATTCCATCTTAGTAATGTGGGAAGAACTCATTCTTTCATTCAACAGCTATTTATTACAAGTCTACAACACGCCAGTGACTGTCCTAAGACCACGAGTGCCTGCCCTCCAGTGACATGGAGGAAATTAAGAAGTAAATCAATACTTATACAAACGTCTTTCTGAGACTGATGCATGCTATGAAGGAAATAAAACAGGGCAGTATAATACAAAGCAGGAGTATGCAACCCAATCAAAAAATGGGCAGAAGACCTAAATAGACATTTCTCCAAAGAAAACATACACATGGCCAAGAGGCACATGAAAAGATGCTCAACATCACTAATTATTAGAGAAATGCAAATCAAAACTACAAAAAGATATCACCTCACGCCACTCAGAATGGCCATCATCAAAAATTCTACAAACAATACATACTGGAGAGGGTGTGGAGAAAAGGGAACCCTCCTACACTGTTAATGGGAATGTAAATTGGTACAGCCACTATGGAGAACAGTATGGGGGTTCCTTGAAAAACTAAAAATAGAGCTACTATTATGATCCAGCAATCCCACTCCGGGGCAGATATCTGGAGTAAACCATGGTTCAAAAAGATACATGCACCCCAATGTTCACTGCAGCGCTGTTTACAATAGCCAGGACATGGAAGCAACCTAAATGTCCACTGACAGATAAATAGATAAAGAAGATGTGGTACATATATATAATGGAACATTACTCAGCCATTAAAAAGAATGAAAGAACGCCATTTGCAGCAATGTGGATGAACCTGGAGATTATCAAACTAAGTGAAGTAAGTCAGACAGAGAAAAACAAATATCATATGATATCGCTTACATGCAGAATCTAAAAAAAATTGATACATATGAACTTATTTACAAAATAGAAACAGACTCACAGACTTAGAAAACAAACTTACAGTGACCAAAGGAGAAAGGTGGGGGGAGAGATAAATTGGGAGTTTGGGATTGACATATACACACTATTATATTAAAAATAGATAACCAACAAGGACCTACTGTATAGCACAGGGAACTCTGCTCAATATTTTGCAATAACCTAAATGGGAAAAGAATCTGAAAAAGAATAGATACATGTATATGTACAACTGAATCCCTTTGCTATACATCTGAAACTAACACAACATTGTTAATCAACTATGCTCCAATATAAAATAAAAAAATTTTTAAAGAAGAAAAGAGGGAGAAAATGAGGAAGGTCTGAGGCAAAGAGAGGGACACTTTAAGTGTATTTCAATGTTTTATCGCTTTTAAAAGAGAGAAATCTGAAAGATATATGACAAAACATATGTATCTGTTCATATTCTGTGGTGGGAACATAATAATCTCTTTTATTAGTTTCTGTTTCTTTTTTATTTTAATTGTGCTAAAATACACAGAACATAAATTTACCATCTTAATAAATAAAAAAAAAGCAGGAGTATGGACCTGGGTGGTATATAGGAAAAGCTTCCTTGAGAAGGTGCTGTTTGAGCTGAGACTTGAACGGTAAGAAGGAATCAGCCATGTGAAGATCTTGGGAAGGGGCAGGAGTTAATGCAGATGAAGGGAAGAGTTACTGCAAGGCCACACAAAGGGAGTGAGCCTGGAGTATTTGAGGGGAAAGGGGCTGGATTATAATGAATGAGGGAAAGAGTGATAAGAAAGGAAGTAGGGGAAATAAGTAGATGCCAGGTCATCTAGGGCTTTTTAAGTCCTAGTAAACAGTTTGGATTTTTTTCTAAGATAATAGGGAGCCTTTTAAGATTTTAAGCAGTGGGGACGTGGGGTGATATGATCTGATGGAAAAATGTATTGGAAAATAAGATACTCAACTTTTAGTCAAGATGTACTCACTCTTCACTCTATACATAGAAATAACATCCAAATAAGAAAAAAATACATACATAAACATACAGAAAGTCAAAGAGATATATCTCTACAGACAAGCAGTGAGTAAACTAAAACCATAAGTGTACTGCGTTCCATGTTTGGTAGTCACAGAAATAGACAAAAACTCATCTTCTGATACAGAAAGGAAACTAAAAATGCTTTATATAATAAAGGAGACAGAGGTGAAGCTAATTACTTGAAGCCAGTGCCTTGGAAGGGGGTTCTCATATTTGGAAAAGAGATTAAAAGAATAAACATCCTTTCAGTAAAAGAATACAAATCCTTTCTGACCATCATTAGAGATTCTAGCAACCAGGAACTGAACCAACACACCCACCATGGCTGGATCTCCCACATCCCCAATGTCACCAGGAGTCACGAGCACAAAATGCCACCTTAAAACCCTCGGCAGAGAGGGGTGAGTAAAGAAGGAAAGGAAAACTATGGAACTACTTCTCTCTAGCTGCCTCTCCTTTCACTTCCTCACTTCCCAAGTTCCCCTCTCACCTTTCCTTCCTTTTTCCCTTCCAGTCTTGGGGAACAGAGGTTTCGTGGAAGCAGGGCAATGAGGGAAGGTGAGTGGTGTCCTGAGCTCATAGTGAGGTGCATGGAGAAAGCAGAGAAGGTGCATCAACAGAGCCAGGTGGGGTGGTTGGGAAATGGGCTAACTGGGCAAATATGTTCACTGAGCAAAGAAGAAATATATCAAAGATAATGGGAGCCATTTCTCACTGTCTGAGGACTTACAAATACAGAAAGAGGGAAGACTAAAAACAACAACCCTGAGGTCTTCGATTAGAATTGGGAGTATTAAAAGATGTGGTGTGTATATATATATATATACATAAATATATATATACATACATACATACACACAATGGAATACAACTCAGCCATAAAAAAGAATGAAATAATGCCATTTACAGCAACATGGATGCAACTAGAGATTATCATACTAAGTGAAGAAAGTCAGAAAGAAAAATACCATATGATATCACTTATATGTGGAATCTAAAATATGACACAAATGAACCTAGCTACGAAACAGAAACAGACTCACAGACATAGAGAACAGACTTGTGGTTGGCAAGAGGGAGGGGGGAGGGAGACGGATGGACTGAAGATGTGTGGTTGGCGGATACAACCTGTTACATTTAGAATGGATAAACAACAAGGTCTTACTGTTGAGCACAGGGAACTATATCCAATCTCCTGGGATAAACCATAATGGAAAAGAATATAAAAAAAGAATGTATATATGTGTGTAACTGAGTCACTCTGCTGTACAGCAGAGATTGGTACAACATTGCAAATCAATTATACTTCAATTTAAAAAAGTGAGAAGAAAAAGAATTGGGAATATTAGTATGAGCTCATAGAATTCATAATAAATAAAGTATGTGTATGTATAACTCTACATATATAATTATAGACATAGGCATATGTTTGATTGTAATGTATACATACATATATATTTATTATGTCCATTTTTCCTAGCTCTGTTTCCTAAGAGGAAATGACACTCTTCTTAAGAGCAAATGACACCCAGTCATCCTAAGAGCAATGACATTCCAGTAACAGTGAGTATAGAGAGCTTCCCAATCTCGTCTGAAATACCACCCTCCAGAAAAAATAGTTGATTCCAGGCTGGGTCAGGAAAAGTACAAAATAACAAGATGAGCCTAGAACATCCTGTTATGCTAGAAAGTAAGGAAGTACTGAAAGAATGAGGGGGATATGTCCAAAGGACATAAACCAGCTTGAAGAGCTATCACAGGACAATCTGAGCAAAAAAGAAAAAAAGTTAATGAGAGAACAGGATTATTTATACCCTGTTGAATAAAATAAGAACCCATCCTTGCTCATATAAGTAAAATAAATGAGTAGATAAATGGCAGAAAAGGGACAATTCTCTTCTCACAGCAAAAATGCTCATCTGCAAATGTAAAAGGAGTGAGAGAACTCGAGAATCAGCATTTGGCAATCACGACAGTAGTAGCTCAAGCAGGAGTATCAGTGAATGTCAAGCCTGATCAGTGGAGCTCTGGCATAATATAGCAGTATCTCCCCTAATCAGACAAAAAGGGGAAATGGTGCTTACAGAAGTAATAAACATGACAGCCACCGTCTTGACCCTGCAATCAAGTTGGCATCAACAGTGATTTGGTGGGTTTACATTATGTGTCTCCTGATCTTATGCACTGAGAAGGACATAGAATCATTTCTACAGTGCCCTGCCAAGAATGCATAGCCTCAGTGTCATCATGGGAAAACACTGTTAAGGATCATCCTCCAGAACGGAGGCATGTACTTTTTAAGACTCTCGAGGAACATACGAGATGGGAAAAGATGGAGGAAGTGTGCTACATGGGGAAGGAGCCTATTGAGATCTGACAACCAAATGCAATACACTATCCTGGATTGCATCTGGACCACATAGAAAAGAGAGACATTCATGGAACAGATGGTGAAATTTGAGCGAGGTCAGGAGGCTGGATAATAGTGTTATTTACATCAGTGTGTATTTCCTGATTAGGAGGGCTATACAGTGGTCACGTAAGATTATGACTTCATTTCTGGGAGCCATACACAGGGTATTTAGGGATGATGGGCATTATGTCAGAAAAAAGACGATACACACACACACACACACACACACACACACACACACACACACAGAGATGGTGGGGGGATGGGAGAAATACAGCAAAATGTTAACAATTAGGGAAACTGAGTAAAGGGGATACAAGGGTTCCTCTACTGTTCTTTTAACTGTTCTGTTGATTTGAAACAATTTCCAAAAATTTTTAATTATCTATAAAATTTTCTAACCAAAATGCCAAAAAGCATAAAGAAATTTAATGGTAAGAAGACAAGCCAGTATCTCAACAAATAGAACATGAATTAACTCTAGATAAAATCAATTTTGTGTAGAACTATAAAAATAAAGTTATCCTGGATGCTCTTTTATTTATAAAATAAAAACAACTTTTAGTAAAAAGAGGAAATGAATCATCAAAGACAAGCATAAATTACATTAAAAGATACCAAATAAGAAAGAATACAATTGAAATCATGGAGATTGGATTCATTTTATACGGCTGATATAATAAATGACCACACCTTTAGCAGCTTAAAAACAACAACTGTTATCATCTCACAGTTTCTTTGGGTCAGAAATCTGGGCACAGTGTGGCTCAACTGGTTCCTTGGTTCCAGGTCTCACAGGACCAAAACCAAGGTGTCAGCAGGCTGAGTTCCTTTCTGGAGGCTCCAGGGAAGGATCCACCTTAAACTCATTCAGGTTGTTGACAGAACTTAGTTCTTTGCACTAAGACTGTAGGTCCCTGTTTCCTTGTCATCTGGCAGCTCAGGTCCACCCTTAGCTCCTATAGGCTTCTCTCTCTTCTGTGTCTATGTCCCCCTACACTGCAAAACCATTCTCAGTCCTGGAATCTCTCTGATCCCTTCTGTTACATCTCTTCAGCCTTCCTCTTCTGTCACAGCACTCTGTTTTAAGCCACATAAAGTTCTCTGGTTTTAAGGGTTCATGAGATTAGACTGAACCTCCTGGATAATTCAGCATCATCGTCCTATTTTAAGGGCCATAATATTAATTAAATCTACAAAGTTCCACATAATGTATCCACAGGGATTACGGTGTGAGCAACATTTGCAAGCTATTATTCTACTATGACAGAAATTTAAAAATATAGTGATTGCAGTCTACATTATTGGCCTCAATTCTTCATCTTTCAGTGTGGTTATACCTTTTATCATTGTCTTTGGAATTCCTCCCATAAAAGCAGAATATATCTCCACCTCCTCTGACTTTGGCCCAGGCAACAAAAATAACTTTGTCCATTACAAAGAGGCAGAAATGATGCAAGAGTGAGTCTTAAGAAATTTTGAGTGTTTTCATTTGCCCTCTTGTACCTCTACAATCATCATGAAAAGAGCATCCCTCTCTGGACCCCTGGTTCAAGGAAGATGACAGAAACATGCAAAACAGCCAACCCAGATGAGCCCAGACAAGATGAGCTGATTTCCAACGATCCACAGATGTGTAAGCAGTATACGAGATCGTTGTTTCAAGCCACTGAACTGGAAGATGATTTGAAGGAACAATAGCTAACGATATGACACGATAAATGCTAGCCTACACAGAGCCAAAGAAAAATAATCATCTGAAAGTATTATAAGAATTCACCCAGAATCCATACAAAGAAGAAAATAGCAACAACAAGGAAGCTAAGAGACATGGAGAGTAAAATGAAGGCCTACCTAACACTCAACTGATATCTGCAGAGAAAAGAATAAGAGGCATGATGGATGGACAAGAATACTTACAGGGCTAACAAATGAGAATTGTACATAATTTAGGAAAGACATGAATCTTCAGATCAAAAGAATATGTTTAGTCCAAGCAAGAAAATTAAAGATAAAGTTATATCTGGACATATCATAGAAAAACAACAGAATATAACAAAATTTTAAAAGACTATAAATTTTCAGAATGAAAAGAAAGATGGTCTATAATGGAACAATTACTCTGGACAGCAGAGTTCTCATCAGCAATTTTTAAAAATGGAGCAACATCTTTAAATGGTTGAGGGAAAATCAATTTAAGTCTCTAACTTTATAACCAGACAAATAATCACTCCTGAGTCAACATAGTTTTAGACATACAAATACTAGAAAAAAAATTTTAACTATTAAAGAGTACACTTCAGAAAGAAAAAAAGTGAAAATAAAGAGGATATGTAGGATATAAATAATAATGAGCACAAAATATTGATGAGAGTGCATTAGTAAATTTAAAATATAATTAAACATTAGCTATAACATAATTCTTTTTTATGCTTCAAAATCGTTAAAACCGTCCTTTACCCATTGCCAAACATAGGAAAGAAATGTTCAACATCACTAATTAGGAAAACGAAAATTAAAACCACATTAACATACCATTTTATATTTCCCAGACTGAAAAGAAATTCAGTATCTGATATTATAGTCTTATAATAAAGAACTCACATACTGCTAGTGATAGCGTCCACTGGTACAATGTTTTTGGAAAACTAGCATTATTCAGGAAATTCAAAGATGCATCATCCCTTTATCCCTGCAGTTCCACCTCTAGTTATCTTATATTATTTGCCTTACCTTTCTTTAGCATATTAGAGAAACCTTTCAAAGGTACTCAAGGAGAAAAATATACAACAATCCTCACTGTATCATTGTTTTTAATAGCAAAATATGGAAACAACCTAAATGGCCAGTCAGAAGAGAATGGATAAATGATCTTTAGTGTACTCATACAATACAGCATTAAACAGTTGTGAAAATCGATGAACGAAAATTACATTTATCAACATAGATAAATCTCCAAATACGTAAGGTTGAGTGAAAAAACAAGTTGCTGAATGATAATACAAAGCATGAAAACATTCATGTAAAGTTTAAAAACATCAAACAGTACAATATATTTCTATAAATGCATATATACGCAGCAATAGTACCAAAATACCTACTGGAATTATAAACACCAAATAAAGGCTAGTGCTTAACTCAGCAGAGGGGCGAAGAAGAATGGGTTTGAAACAACATAAGAGGCTTCCAGTGTATAAAAGAAAAATTTTTTAAAAAGAATATTAGAAAAACTTCTGACGCAAATACAGAAAATTACTAAGATTTGATAAAGCTGGGTGGTATATACACAGATATTATATTATTCGCTTTACCTTTCTGTATTTCTCTAATATTCTGTAACAAAAAATACCTGAACTTTATTTTTTCTAAAGACCATTCAGCTTATTTCAGTAGAGAATGAAATGCAGTCTGGGAGGGTGTTTTAGTGTATGAGCCCTCCCAAGGGAGGACGCATCTGCAAAAGACGACTGGAGAACAAGGCTGCATTTATACTTATGAAACACTAATGGAAAAATAGCAGGCTCTCCAGCCCCAGAATAGTTTACTAGGGAGGCAGGGTGGGGACAGGGCTTCCCTACGCTCTGCAAGTCTCTCCAGCAAGAAGATTTCCTGTTCTGCCCAGGGGCAGGTCTGACCATCCTTAGGTGAACCAAGCACAACAGTCATCAACTTGAATAAACATTTAAGGGAAGACCATTTCAAGGCTCGGGGAAACACTGTGGATTTAGGATCCAGAAAGACTTGGGTTCAAATACTGTTCCCCAAATTATTTAGGTAGGTCCCTTACTCTTTCTTGAGGCTTCAGAATTCTTATTCTCAAAAGGAGGTTAACATTACTTCATTTACAGGGTATAATGAGAAATAAATGAACTCACATATATACAATATACAGCATCCAGTAGGTACTCAACATGTCAGAATCTTAAGCTTCATTCAAGTAATTCTGATTTTAACAAAGACAAAATGCTTCAGAAACCAGAGGTATCATTTGTGGAAAACATGTGTTTTGTAATGAAGAACGTAAGTCTTCACAACCTAAGATATCAAACTACATATGTCTTTGAATAAAGTCACGTGACATTTCTTAGTATCAATCTCCTCACCTGGGAAATAGAAATAAAAAACAAAAGTAGGGGCTTCCCTGGTGGCGCAGTGGTTGAGAGTCCGCCTGCCGATGCAGGGGACACGGGTTCGTGCCCCGGTCCGGGAAGATCCCACATGCCGTGGGGCGGCTGGGCCCGTGAGCCATGGCTGCTGAGCCTGCGCGTCCGGAGCCTGTGCTCCACAACGGGGGAGGCCACAGCAGTGAGAGGCCCACGTACCGCAAAAAAAAAAAAAACAAAAGTATTGGGAGACTCAGAGACCCCATACATTAAAGTGCTAGGCATAAAAAGGCACTCAGTCACACAATAAACAGTAGTCGCTGTTTAGTAGAAAAATTTCTGAAGCGAATAGGAAAAATTTTGCTGTTGTTGTCAATGTTATCATTCTCTAAAACCAGAGGAGAGAGGAAAAGAGAAGAGGAGAAGAAATTGGGAATTTGTGATCACAGAGTAAGAATTTAATTATGAATTTTGAAACCACTAAAAATCCTGTTCAATCTAATGTATCTCTGAACAAACTTTCAAGAGAATAAGGACATTTCATCCTCAACAAAAATTTGCATAACTAAAACCCCTACAGCTTTCTCCAAATGATTGGCAGACTTACTCCTTGGCAAAAATGAATAAAAATGATCTAATAAATGCTTAGGTCTTAAGTCTTCATTGCTCTCAACAAATACATTCAGAGGAGCATAATAAAATCTAAAATTAAGATTTTTTCAAATGAGAAGCATACTTGAAAAAGTTATTAGAATTTATATTGTACACCTAAGTTAGCAACTGTCTTATTATTCCATGTTCTTTGGTTCATTTTCAAGTCTCAGGAACCATCCAAAACTGTAGGTTATATATCTTGGTTCTCAAAGTATAGTCTCTGCACTAGTAGCTCCTGGAAACTTGTTAGAAATGCTAATTCTAGGGCCTCATCCCAGGCCTACTGAATCAGAAACCACAGAGGTGCGTCCAGCAATCTGTGTTTCACAAGCCTTGCAGGTAATGGGGATACAGGCTACAGTTGAGAAGCCCTGGGTTACGTCACAGGAGATCCCAGTTTCCAGATCTCAAGAATAGCCCAGTGTTAGTTGTAGTGCCCTGACCACACCTGCCAGAGGCAAGCTATGCAAGGAATTCGTACATTGGCCTGCAGCCTGAATTAGAAGACCTCTGAGATCCCTTACATCCTTGATGCTTTAAAGAATGGTCTCTGTACTTGCAGAAGGTTCTTCAAAGCATAGAGGAAGAGAGTCCACATGATGAACTTTTAGGTCCCTTCCACCCCAAAATTCCATGATAGACAACCCAGGATGGCATGGGAAGAACTTCTGAATGCACACTGCAATCTTAGCAAATGTCTCACTGTAAGAAGAGATGAATCAGGTGGAAATGGGCTCTGTGGTTTTAGGATTCCACATGTTTTGCTTCTGAGGTATTCACTCAAACTAAATAAAAGCCTGAAGCGGAGAAAGAACCTGCCAGTATCTGAAGTAAAAATCAAAGCCACAGACAAGAATCTCAAAAGCCAAAGATCTGCTGGCATGCCCTTGGACATGGTTTTGAAGGGTGGGACTTAGGTAGAGCCGTATGTGGGCAGTGACAGAGACCCTATCAAGTTCAAGGATTCTGAGCCCCTCTTGAGAATCAGCAGACAATCACATATACATACATCTCTTACTCAGGCTTACTACGGAGAAATCTCTTAAAGGAACAATAATACACTGTATATGAAAAACGCAGTTTACCGTTTCAAAGTTAACAATAAATCCAGATATAAATTTACCTCTTTCCAAACTGGCCACTAAAGACTTTCTCTGAAAGGCATGGTGCCCCTCCCAGGAATACCCATCCCCTTCGCCTAGGAAACAAACATCCCAGATGACCCAAAATATTGGCCCAAATATTTCCCCTCTCAGCCTATAGTCTCACTCAACAGAAAGAGGCTTCCTGACTCTAAGACTGCCTTGCAGAGAGTTCTAAATGGAACTAAACTCAAACAATCCTCAATATATATTCATTTCCATCATGGAAGATTCTACTGGCCAAATTTGACTTTCTTATTCTGGGCTTATTCTTGGTTCTCCATGAGTGTATTAGTATACTGGCACCTTAGGCAGCCCCAGAGTATCTTTTAAACAGGGTAGCAGGCTTCCTTGCCAGAAGGTTTATTCCACATCAAAATGATTTCATTGATCCACACTAACATGTGTTCACGATACATCTTCATTCCCACCTTAAATTCAGCAACAAAAGTCTTCCGTGGCTGGGAGGGTGGGGGGAGTGTGGAGCACAGAGGGAAACTGTGTCAGACGAAAACTTTTCAAATGTGTCTCCTGGGGGCAGAACTAAGCTTCACAGAAACTCTAAATAACCCATGTGCTTACACATGGATCCAGTAGGATCTATCAAAATTGAAATCTCAACTTTTCGCCATTATTTTTATTACTGATACTTACTGCACATCAATAGAGTCCTAGGAAAGAGAGTTGCTAGTAAATTCTAAGGCTGTGCTAAAGTTAATATGGAAATTTGTGTATCATAAAACCCATACAGTGCTTCAACGCGTGACTGTCTTTTCCGAATACCAAGCTCGGGTCATATTCTCCCTGAATTCTACATCACAGCAGTAAAAAAGTTATATCCTAGTAGGGCAATTTTTAATGTATAATTATAATGATGCCTTTGTTGCTTGTACTCTGGATGAATTACCACGTAAGGTTAAAGTGGAATCACCAAGTGCTTTTTAATAAAACAAGGGCATCTATAAACAATTCTCATGTTGATTATTTAGCCTCAGCTTCATAACTAAAGAAAATCAGGCAGGTACTGGGGGTGTTGCTCCTGCATCTTGCAATACATAAATTTTCTTATCAAATCACCGTAGCAGAAAGTGTTTTCATTTCTGTATTGAACAAAATGATTACCTTCCCTAGTTATGGTTCCTTTCCCACACGACACTAGGCATAAAAGCGAATCCTAAGAGTGGCTTTCAGACATCTGTCTCAGTACCTGGTGTCTCCTTGGTCACCATATTTAGATCCCTATCAGAAGAGGCAATGCCTTGGTAAGGCCACTTCTCCAAGCTCAGATTGCTATGGATGTGGCTAGCCATGGCAACAGGGGCCTCATGTTATCAGGAAGGCCTTCCACTCTCGATTCGACCCCTGGTGGTAAGCATACATCATGAATAAAAACAGAAAATCTCTAGCTGATCTCAGGAATCTAAGGAGTGTTCTCAGGGCCAAGATGAGGGTCGGTGACAGGAGACATCTGACCACCTCCTGCGCCCACCAGAGTGCCCTCCTCAGGCCACCCACCATGACCAGTAATGGCAACGGTCCAAACACGCCTTCTGTGTATACAACATATCCTAGAGTTTTATAACGTCCCAAGAAATCAGTAGGAACTTTCCATTTAAGCTCCCAGATGTTCGGGAATAACTTTCGATGATACCTCTCTTCCTCAACATAGCTATAAAATATTATTTGCATTTTTAGCATAGCTATCCTCTTTAGCATGATAAATTCATGCTCACAGACCACCTAAATCTACTCTGGAAGAAACAGAAAAAGCACACCTTGCCTCTGTGTACTACCACACAATTCCTTTCCTATACCAAAGTTCATAATAATTCCATTATGTAATGTCTTACCGTCGTGCCTTTCTGATTTTCTTTCTTTCTAATAGGAGATCGCAGAAAATAAAAAGAATTTGTATTTGAACAATGACTTTTTCTACCTGGCTCAATGATGCTTTTGTGATTAAATGTTTTCATGGGGCAAGAAAACAAATGAGTCGGTATACAAAATCTTGTAAGACAGCTTATTTAAAATCTGCACGCCTCTCTCTGCCATACTGTGAAATATGCTTCCCCAGAGGCTGCACAGTGTAAAAGAAAAAACTCTTTCCCTTATCGTGGCTCCCAGTGCACCCCTGGAGCAGAATTTAGGACCCAGGACACGTCCGAAATTCTTGCACTACCTCTTGCACTACGCATGAGAACTCCCACTATTACACCTTCGACTGAGCTCTTCATGTCTTCCAGAGTTCCTCCTTCAGAGCCACCCACCTATCCAACCACACACTCCTTTCTTCTCCTCCATGATGATGGGCCCAAGGTCCCAAAGCTCAGAGGACTTGCCCTATTCTGGTACTTCTCTAATTTGTAAAGAGAACTACAATCTGGTTTCCCCTCCCAGATCTACAACGTGTTCTTTTCTCCCTCTGTCCTGGATCCTGTCTGAGGTTTGAATTGCTAACTATGTCTGTGTCCAAGTTCAAGTTATCTAGAAGCAGATGCTGAAATGGAGTTTGGGGTACAAGATAATTATGAGGTATCAACATCTGTGAAAGGAAGGAGGAGGAAGCAGAATTGGGACCAGGGAGAAGTCAAATTGCCCCTCAGACTTGACAAAGTCTCCAACCCACGTTGGAGCTGTGGAGAGAACATTGCTCTTAGGGTTGCGCCACCTCCAACTCAGATTACTGGGCCCTTACACGTTTTCTAACTCAGGCAGCAGATGTGGGCTGCCCAAGTTGGGTGTAACCGCAGGCCAGCTGGCTCTCCGGAGCTGAGACAAACTGAAACAGCTGACCGTTTAAAGCTGTCTACTGACCACCCTTCCTGCAGCTAGTTGTTGCCTAAAGAAGGGCCCACCTTCACGCTGGTCTCAGCGCTCATCACCTGTTTGCACTCAGGTTCAATCTTGACCCTTCTCTGACAAACTACCTTTCTCAAGTTTCCAACCCCCTTACTAGGTTCCAACAGGAGGTCATTAGAGAGCAGGAGGAAAGGACAAGCCAGGGTACTTCTTGCCCTGTCTCTCTGTTTGGCCTCTCCTCCCTGGTTCCAGCTCCTGCTGAAAAATCCCACCCTCTGGAGATCCAGCATCCAATAGGCGGGCCAACCACAATCCCAGCCTCTACCAAGTGGCCCCAACTCCTGGGCTTCAGCAACTCCTCTCCCTCCCCTTGTTTCTCCAGACTCAGGAATGGCAGTCACTTCCTAGTTGCCACATTGTCTACTGTTTGGCTTCTTTGGCTCTTCCATCACCTATGTTACCAAACCCCTGTGTTAAATTCTCTCTGTTGGAAATATCAAGAATGATTTTTGTCTGCCTGACTGGACCCTAATACAACCTTCTCAGAAACAAAACCATATACAGAAGCCCTACATCTAAAAAAAAAGATAAAAGTCATGGACCTCTGGCCAGAGGGTGTGGGGAGCATTGTGCTCTCTGTCCCAGAAAGCCCTTGGGCCTCTCAGAGTACAGTCTGCAATCCATGATGGATGATCCTTAATTACTACTTTACACACTGCCATCATGCAGCTGGAGTAAACTAGAGCTCAGAAGGGACCCCTGTGCTCCTAGGAGAACAAGGAGTATCCCCAAACCACCCAACTACATGACAATACAGCAGATAAGCAGCCACCTCAAAACTGTCAGGGTGCCCTATTCTGGACACCTCCTCACCTGCCCAGTACAGAAAAACGGGCTTACTAACACATGTGCCTTTTTTTTTTTTTTTTTTTTTTGCGGTACGCGGGCCTCTCACTGTTGTGGCCTCTCCCGCCGCGGAGCACAGGCTCCGGACGCGCAGGCTCAGCGGCCATGGCTCACGGGCCCAGCCACTCCGCGGCATGTGGGATCTTCCCGGACAGGGCACGAACCCGTATCCCCTGCATAGGCAGGCGGACTCTCAACCACTGCGCCACCAGGGAAGCCCCACATGTGCCTTTTATCTGCAAACCAGGGGATAAGTTACTGCACATGGATCACCTTTAGATGTCAAAAATAACAAATACATGACTCCATTATAGCACACTGTGTTTGCCATTGGTTCTTCATATATCTGTCTCTTCTACTGGAGTACGGCAATAATTCTGTCTTATCTATCAAAAGTCACCCATAAGGAAGCACATGGCATAGTGTCAACTCTCCTTAATTTTCCCTTCAGTGTTAAAATTTTTTATTTAATTTTTTTCCATTTTTATGGTTTACCTATGCAGTGGGATGGTTACGATGCAAGAGAAAAGAACAACGGGACATTCATGAATATGATTCCATTATGAGGAATAAGCATATTAACATAAGTATCATCAGAGATAACTTTAGACGAATCTAGAATTCCTCTTGGGAAACGTCTGTAAGAAACGTAATAGTTAAGCAGACTTGATAAAATTCTAACTTTCCCCCAACAGGCACCAGTAACTATAACAATGCGACATTGTCTGACTTCAAATGAATGACTACCCTTGACAATAGAGGTATAAACAGTGCTTTAACTCTGTTCAGGTATATGAAAGAAAAGAAAGCAATGTCTTAGTAGGAACCAAAGGAAAAAGCAAAAAGAAAGAAACCACTGGTATGAGTGAACAGTTACTTTGCTCCAATTCAAAATTACAGTAACATTTTTTTGGAAAGGGAGACCATGCCAACAACTACCTGATTAGAGTTCATTATTCAGGGAGAAAAAGAACACTTACTGAACAATTATAGTACATGAAGGATTGTGTTTGATGCTCTCACATATATTTTCTTGTACAATCCCTAAAATAAACCTGTGAAATATCACCCCACTTCATGGAGAAAGAAACAGAGACCTGTAAAGATTAAATTACTTGGCCAAAGTCAAGTAGTGAAGTGATGGGATCAAAGCCAAACAATCTGATGTCAAATCCCCATATTTCTCCATCCCCACTGCACTGGGATTTGGGTGAAATTATTGCTCCCTTAGTGAAAACATTTTGTTTATTATTCTCAGAAATGTTTTCCCAAAGAAAAGAGAAATCTACTCTGCACTCCACTTTCAAATGTCAATTTTAGGAACAAAGCTCACCTTTTATTCTCCTGATAATCCAGAGGCAGAAACTGGGGGTTGCATTTATGGCATTTTTTCCCTGAAATCACTTCCCTAAATAATTGTTCTCATTAGTGCTTTCTTGCTAAGATAATATCTGTTAAACGCATGCCTATTTATGAACTGGTATTCATCCACTTATTAGAATTAACCTATCTTTGACCCTTATAATGGGGCCAGATTAACATAGTTGAGATTAATGAGTCAATTATTTTTGGACAAGGTACAAGGAATACAAACTGTTTCACACTGACAGTACCTCATGGTATTCTTTACTTCCTGTGTAGCTTTTGATACCCATAAAATAACCCCGCGCAGCTTTTTTTCCCCTGACTTAACAATGATGAACACTGATATTTCCCCCAAAACAGAGAAATCATCTGGATGAAAAAGGCACAAGAGTGCAAGCTATTCTTTAAAAGCAATTGTCTTTAAATCCTTTTATTTGACAAATTCATGCTTCCACAGACTACCCTGCCTCAGAGTGTCCTTTTTATAATTCAATTAGCCTGCTAGGAGGACTTATGTTCCATTATTGGTGAAGCAGGAGACACTGACAAATTAGCAATAGACTAACACGGGAAAACACTAGAAATCTCCAGAATCGTTGAGAAAAACTGTCCCATGAGATTCCAGATAAATGTGCTTATACAAACTGATCCTGTCATTTCTTCAAGCAAAATCTAAAAATCTTTATTTTCTTCGTAGAGGGTTAGGGTCCATACAGTTGCGAGAGTTGAGTAGGATTTCATTGTGCTTTTTTAAAATTTATTTTCTCCGTTTTTTAGTTTATTGACAGGTTTCCAAACCTATCAATATCTACTGATGATTTTCAAATATTTTCCTCTGGCTCTGATTACTAGTCTGAGACCTAGACTCATGTATTCAAGCACCTGGAAGATATCCCCAGCTCAAATTCCCCCTCACCCCAATTGAAAGTTCACCAAGAACAATAAAGCCAAGACTTGGTTTTTTGTGTAGCAAGACCCTGAACGACCATTTTTCTTGTTCCTGTTTTTAGATATTTTCTCATTTATATAATGAGTGATCATTTCCTTTAAAATAGATAATAAATATACAAATTTATAATATTTATTAATATACAAATTCATAATATTTTAAAGCAGATTATGAAGTCAGTAAGACTGGGTTCAAATCTTGGCTCTGACACTTGTAGTTTGTGACTTTGGCCAAGGCATCGAACACTTTGGAGCCCTGGTTCCTGGTATGTAAAATGGAGGATGGTGATGGTTCTTACCTCACAGGGCTATTAGAAGACTTGACTAAGAGTAAGGAACACCAAGGGCATGGCACACAGCATGTGCTTAATAAATGCTAGCTGCGTGGATGATAGTTTAGAAAGCTCTTCTTGCTGTTTTCCCTGTTCTTTGGTAACACCACCAACTGTCTAATCATACACACCAAAAACTCTGGAGTCATTCCATATTTTCCCTCTCATTTTCCACAGCCTGTCCTAACCTCCTGTCCTGTCACTTTACATACTGCATGCCTCTGGTCTCTTTTTCCCTTTTCCCCTGTAGTCTTTGCCACTTGCTACCGGGATTCCCAGCAGGCTCACTCCCGGAGAGGAAATTCTCCAGGCAACACCCAGAGCAAATTCTCTGGAACTCAGTCAGACCATACCCTTCCTATGTTTAAAATTCTCCAGTGGCCCCCATTTTTAGGATAAAGTTCAAACTCCTTTGTAAGACATCTGAGGCCATTGGTGATCTGACCCTACTGACCTTTGACAACCTCATTTCTTGCTAGTTTCTCAAAATTCCTATGCCCCAAACATATAAATCTATTTAGAGTCACTGAAACTGACCATGTTTGCCTCATTGCCTCTGCTTAAACAGTTCCCCTTCTGCCTGTCTGCCAAGATTTTCTTCAACCTCCCACCCAGTGGTAAACTCCCCAGAGAGCCTATCCTGACCTGACCTGCAACTACCCAACATAAGTGCCCTTACCCCTTTCTGTACTCTGTATGTCTTCTTATAGCTGTGCTATCAATCTGGCTTGTACTGATTCTTTTATCTGCCTGTTTTCTTTACTAAACTGCATTCTCCTTAAAGCTAAAATCCATGTCATTTCAATTTAATATCCCCAGAATCATAACACAATATCACACATATAGCACTCAATAAATGCTTACTGAATAAAGGTTTAACCTATACTAGCTACTGAAGACTTAGCTGCTTCAATTTAAGCAGAATATTGAATATCTTTTAAACACTTTGTAACTAATCCTTGATAAATGAAAAATGTTCAAAATTCTAGATTAAAAAATGTTACTGTGATTTTTAAAAAACGCTTATTGAACACACGTCCTTGAAATAAGACGTGTACATAAGACATATACGTAAACGATGTCGTTTTAAAGCCCACTGACTCTACTCAGGTATGTGCATCTTTCCAGATCTGTTTGATTTCCTTGCTGCTTACCATGAAATTAGCAAAAAACAACATAAACAGGTGAGATCTACATGCTCATCAGGTGCCACAGAGCCAGGAGGAAAAGGGGATTACAAAACATTTTAATGCAGTGATATCATCAATACATTAAAGAGAGGCTTTGATTATTTCTTTGAAAATCTTTTCCCCTTGCACCTCTCACTTTTAAGGTCAAGTGTCTCCTGAGAAGAGGAGGGAGGGTTCTGCCTGGAGGAAGAAGATCAATGCTGGATGCTGAGTCTCCCGCTTCAGTTAATGAGTCCATAATGAGACAATAATTACAAGGTCAAGGTTTTCTAGCAAAACTGAAAATCCTAGGTTTTCTCTATTACAATTAGAAACTCCCCATTTATATAAGAAAAGTAAACCTGTTGAATTCAGATCACAGAGTTTTACAATGAGCCATAGAGTTCTGGGGATGGAGGATGTGATCCCAGGGAAGCTTGTACCTGACCAGAAGCAGAAGGAATAATTCTTCCCCTGCTTCTCCTTAGGAGCAACTATGGAGAGAGAGGGAGAAGCAACAGATGAAAGGAGCATCCTCCCGGCCAGGAGTGACCCTCAGGCAGTGGGGAGGGGGTAGAAATCCTCAAGTTGAGAAGGAAACTCCACTGTAAGGGCCGCCTGATCTTTGCTCCTCCGAGCAGTGTCTAGGAAAATCTGCCAGCTCCTTTGTCCAATATGGCATGGGGGAAACACAGTAGTGTCTCAAAGGTGATTTAGAAATGGATGACAAAGGCCTGGAACTGGGTCAGCGCGTTCTGTCGCTGACTCTGGACTTTCAGCCTGGTGAGGCTAAACAGCGGAGGTCCTGGCCTCCTCCCTGCCGCTCAGGGCTCTCCAGGAGCTGAGACAATAAAGGAACCTGAAGAGACCTTTATGTATAGACAAGGCCGGTGGAGACCTCAGGCAGGAAATGGAGATTTTTTTTTTAACCAAAAAAAAACCCAACAGACTTCAGCAGCAGTGCCCCACCCCGCAAATGTAGGGCAGGCCTGTCACACCCCTGCAGGCACAATGCCAGATGGCCAGGGCCAGGGCCAAACAGCCACAGCCCATCAGACTCCAAAACAGGCCCAGAAACCAGGGTGCCAGTCTCACAAGCCTCTCTTGCCACGTGGACCTGATTCTGGGAAGAAGGACGAGGAGAGCAGAGAAGCTCAGGAAAAAAATTTTTACCTGCAAAAAATTAAATGACCAAAATAGGGCAACACCCTCCACCTTTTTTTTTAATGAAAAGAGACTGGTATGCCCTTAATTAACAAGTTCATGTTTCCCCAAACTCTGGCACCTGGTGGAGGGAAGCTGACAAGCAAGATGAGATCAATTACAGAAAGCACAAAAACTACATTTATTACACAGCTTCACTTGTATTAGCTTAAATACTGACTCTACTACATATGTAAATGATAAAAGGCCACTGTGCCTCTATCTGAGCCCCAAATACCACCCTTCTTAATTAGGAATGATCAAGCAAACTGGCCCCCCTCCTTCCCTCTATATCCAAATCACAACCCAAGAAAGCGGATCCTAACAAAAACCCAGAATCACAACCAGTTCACCAAACAAAGAAAGACTGACAAATGTGATTACTTGATGAGCAATGATGTGATCACCAAAAAACTTGTTTACACAATTCTTTCATACCAAAACTAATAGTAACAGCAAGTACCCTATCTGAGCCTTAACTATCAACCAGGAGGTCTATATTTATTCTTTACCACAAACAAATGAGTGTGGTGTCATTACCCCCAGTTTAAAATAAGGAATGAGATCAGGGGAAGTGAATTAAATTGTCCAAAATCCGCAAAGTCAGTAATTAGACATCCAGCATTAAACTCAGGTCTGTTTCTTTCCAAGTCCTGTGCCTGGACCCATTATGCTTTTTTTTTTACTGCCTCTTAAATCAGATGCTCCTCTGTTCTAAAGGGACCAGAACATTGTTGAGTATTCATAGCAACACAGGCTGGGATATAAAGAGACGGTTTAAATCATCACAAGATGAAAATTAGATGGGTAAGGATATCAAGGAAGAAAGATTAACATAATTATATCATTTATTCATTCATTCATCACAGGCTGGAGACACAGCGACAGAGACACACTGTGCCATGTCCAAAGGGAGTATCCATACTTTCCGAGGAGACAGACAATGAGCAAACAAGTGAAACAGGCAATGCGACTTCAGGTAATGAGAAGTGCTATAAAATATTTAGCAATGATAAAGAGTAACAGGAACACTATTTTAACTAAAGTAGTCGAGAACGGAGCTCTGAATGAGATGAGGAAGGGAGCCCTGCAGGCATCTGGGGGAAGAGAAAGGAGGGCTGAATGAGGGCAGGGAGTAAGCCATGCCTATAACTGGGAGAAGCAGGCTGCAGCCAGACAGAAATGAGGCCCTGAGATAGAAAGCTGGTGGCCAGAAGGGAGACCAGTAAAGCTAAGGAAGAGTGAATGACGTGGGGCAGAAGAGAAGCGGGAGAAAACGAGTACAGAGCCAGAGGCAATGGGCAGACCATGGCCGACCTTGCAGGGCAGGATAAGGACTTAAGATTTCATTCTCAGTAGGACAGGAAGCCTTTGGAAGACAGGGGGTGGCAGATTCATTTTATATTTTCAGTGGTTCCCTGTGAATATAGAGGGTGGCCACCAGCAGGTTAAGAGTGGACACAAATCTTTTGAGAAGATGACATCAGTCCAATCTAGGAAAATATCAGTTGAACTGCTATGATTTATTACGCAATACATGTGGGATATACCTTGAAAGTATAGTGACAGGACTTGCTAAGAGACTGAATGTGAAATGAACAGTGAGAAAGAGAAAGTTCGAGACGAATCCCTGTGTTTTTTGGCCTGAGGAAGTGGGTAAATGGTAATGCCATTCACTGAGGTGGGGAAGACAGAAGAGAAGCAAGATGGGCAGGAATCAATAGTTATTATTTCAGACACACTAGACTTGAGATGATTTTAGACATCCAAGGGGAGATGTACAGCAGACGATGGACACAAAAGTCTGCATCTCACGAGCTACTGGGGCTAGAAATAAAAATATGGACATCTTCAGCATATAGATGGCATTTAAAGCTATAGGATTGGATGAAACCACCTAAGGAGCAGGAGTAGTTACATAAAAGGAGTGGTCCAAGAGCTGAGTCCTGGAGCACTTCAACACTTTGAGGCCAACAAAGGATGAGGTCGCAGAGGGGGATCGAGGAAAAGTGATGGGGAAAGAAGAGCCAGCGAAGTGCTGAACTCCCTGGGAGGATATCAGGCTGCAAGGTGGTTTTGCTGATTGTCATAATGCATATAAAATGTTAATGTACATAAACTAATGAATCTCAACCCTGCTAACTATGCACACACACACACACACACACACACACACACACACACCCCTCCTGACAGTGAAGATGGAAAAGGGTTCCTCAGTTCTCTCTTCTCAACTCTGGCAAGAGTTGAGTATGTACCAACTCAAAAAAGGAGACCAAATTAATATCTTTGTCCAATTTGTAGCTGTAGCTCAGCATCAGAGAAATTCTCATTTGTGATTACACCCATGGGATGTTTGTACAGCAGCACACATACACGTTTTTTTAATAAATATGTTTTTAAAAATGTAATAACATTTCCAAAATGGCCTACACTGTTTTGACTAGCAATTTCTTCAGCTCTGAAATTAACTTCAAGTTCTTTATTTTCATATTTGAAAACAGACACCCGCTGAAGGTTCATCCCACATGCAATGAGCTCCTTTTTAATAATGCAGTCTGCTGTTTTCTGAAACAAAGATTAAAGAGTATAGTCAGAAACTTCCTAAATAACTTCGATGAGATTAGTTTACTTTCTTCCCTATTTATATCCAACCCTGTTGCATTAATGATTTAAAACATTTTATTGCAGCACAAAATACAGAAGGTAACATAAATTTGTCAGAAGCCACCAGGGTCCTCTTCTCTTAATCAATCTTGGAATCAAAGCAAATCTTGGAGTCAAAGCAATTCAAATAGAATGCATTTGCACCTACACTCACAGATATCAAACCTACAATCCCCAATCCTAAACACCTCCAGCATAAAATTCTGAGAATTCCACTAATATTTCACACAATCTACATGCATTCCTTTGGGAAATAATGCCAATGACAAAACAAGAAAGCAAAAACAAGCATAACTGCACTCACTCTTGCCTAGATATATGGGGCTTTTTAAAGGCGTGTGTCTACCACTCGGAAGACTCTACTACTAATTTTAAACTGGAACAATGTCTGTGAAACAACATTCAAAAGCCAGCTCTCAGCTTGGCAAGGAAGAGGAAAAAGCCATAACCACTGAGCTACACATCTGTGCCTGTTCCACGCCAGAGAGACTGAGCAAGAACAACCCAGGGTGACAGTCAAAACAGCCACCAAGAGGAGCTGGCGAGGAGCAGGGTCCTTGGTGGCCTCTATGGTACTAGATAGTAATCCTTTAGCTCTTGGATTATGAGACACTTCAGCAGGCAGGGGCAGTGACTTTTACCAACCGCTAGGGAAATATTTCGATATTTTGATAACCAGCGTGGTCATAGGGCTGTGCACTAGCTACATGTTAGTCATGAGAACAACTGCTCAGCAGGAAAAAGTTTGGATATCAGTTCTGGCTACATTATTGAACTCTGAAATTCCAGTAATAAATCTCAAAAATATTTTGGGAGAATTTGGAGCCTATGCCATACATTTTAGACAAGCACTGAAAATTACGGTGAATATTTTTAGTATTTTAGTGAATTTTTATGAATTCAAGTGATTATCCGTGTCTCAACAAACTTTGCTTCCACCTGAGCCCAAGCCCCTTTCATTCCCTTGTCCTAATCAAAGGCTGGCTGAGTGAGTACACACACGAGGGAAAAGAAAAAGGATGTTTAATGATAGTCTAAATTATTTCACTGGCCTTTTGCACTTTGCCTGAGTGAAAAACACTCCCTTCTATGAACCAGGTTCTAAATCAGCACTTTTTAGAAACGTGGCTCTGAATACGTAAACGTAAAATCGCAAAGTAGGATATTTCTAACAATATTCTTTACAGAGTCCTTTAAATTATGAGACCCACACTTGACCCTTCATAGTTATCCATCCAAGCTTAGTTCTAATTATTGTCTTAAATCTAAAAAGGAAAAAGATGGGTCATTAAAGTACCAAACAGCTAACTGCTTTAAAAAAAAGAGAGGGAGAGAGAGAGAAGTCTATAGAAAATAATCAAGATCCATGCACCTAATTGCTCTTTACTTTTAAACTGGGAGGCTTAATTTCTACCTGTATGATACTCATCCATCACAGCGTCCATTAACAGATTGTTCAAAGAGTGATGATTTTATCTGGACAATCCACAAATTCTGACCTAGCTACCAATACGCTCAACAGACGGCAAAGACGAAAGCAAGATTCAAGTTATATCTAGAGGACACTGGGCAGGCCCCAAAAGACAGTGGTGGAAGAAAGAGTACATCCCAAGTCTTCTACTTAATGGGCAAGTTACTTAAATTCCTGAGTTTCAGTATCTCAACTATAAATTGAAGAGACCAATAGTATAAGGATCTAGCATACTGCCTGCTACATGCTAGATGCAAGACAAATGATAGCTGTCTTTGCAAAAGATTATATGAATGGTTGGAGACTGTGATGACCAGTGACACACTGGTTGGGCTATCAGGGACAATATCCATCCACTTTGGTCAAACTGGTAATACAAAGACCTTTAAGCATGGTTCCATCCTCGAATCACCTTAAATCCCTTTGAGAAAGCAGAGCATTTACAAGAAAATTAAGACAAAATATTTGTTAAGTGCTAAATGCGCAGAGCAGACAGCTATTGTAGGAGTCTCCCAAAAAGAAGAGAACCCAGTGTTCTGGGCAACATGGGAGAAGGCCCACCAAGAAGGGCTGTGTTGGACTTTGAGGAAGAATAAGCCTTTCCTTAAATGGATTAGGGCAGAAGAGGGAGATGGTATACCGGTCATCTGCCAAGACAAAGAAGCATACTCCCAAGTGGTGATATCTGATAAAGCCTCAAATTCTCCTAAAGCCCCCAAAACCATTTGCCTCTAACTACTGAACCTTTCTCCTAGGTACACTGACTTTTGGCAGGTCCACCAAGAGCTGATGTCCATGGATTATTGATCAAGTCTTTACTACTAGGCAATATATTGTAATAGATTATATCTTCACCACAGAGAAATACCTTTATCATCTACTTTGGGGGACACCTCTTTATAAGGAACTTCAAAGCACATCAGTATCCACTTATGGGCTAACTGTTATACCAAAGGCATGGTGGAAATGTGCAGGGAAAAGCTCAAACTCGGCTATCCAAGAGCTATAAGGCCTTTGCTTGTTGATTTAATACTTTGGTTTCCTCATTAATAAACAATATAAATATCTGCCTATCTATAAGGTTAGTTTGTTGTAAGGGTGAAATAAAAAGATGAATGAAAACCGAGAAGAAATGGACAAATTCCTAGAAATGTACAATCTTCCCAGACTGAACCAGGAAGAAATAGAAAATATGAACAGATAAACTACCAGTACTGAAACTGTATCAGTAATAAAATAAACTCCCAAAAAACCAAAGTCCAGAAACAGATAACATCTCAGGTGAATTCTACCAAACATTTAGAGAAGAGTTAACATTTATCCATCTCAAACTATTCCAAAATTTGCAGAGGGAGGAATGCTTCCTAACTCATTCTATGAGGCCAGCATCACCATGATACCCAAATCGGACAAAGATATAAGAAAAAAATGAAAATTACAGGCCAATATCAATGATGAACACAGATCCTCAACAAAATATTACCAAACCAAATTCAACAAGACATTAAAAAGATCATACACTGTGATGAATTGGGATTTATCCCAGGGATGTATGGATTTTTTCAATATCCACAAATCAATCAATGTCATGTATCACATTACCAAATTAAAGACTAAAAATCATATGATTGTCTTAATAGATGCAGAAAAAGCTCTTGACAAAACTCAACATCCGTTTATGATAAAAAAAAAAAACAAAAACTCCGGAAAGTGAGTACAGAGGGAACATACCTCAACATAATAAAGGCCGTATATGACAAGCCTGCATCATACTCAATGGTGAAAAGCTGAAAGCATTTCCTCTAAGATCAGGAACAAGACAAGGATGTTTACTCTTGCCACTTTTATTCAACATAGTATCAGAAATCCTAGATATAGCAATTACACAAGAAAAAGAAATAAAAGGAAAACTTGGGAAGGAAGAAGTAAAACTGTCACTGTTTGTAGATGACATGATACCATACATAGAAAATCCTAAAGCCACCATCAAAAAACTGCTAGTGCTCATCAATGAATTCAGAAAAGTTGCAGGATACAAAAGTAATGTACAGAAATCTGTTGCATTTCTATACACTAACAACAAACTATCAGAAAGAGAAATTAATAAAACAATCCCATTTACAATCACATCAAAAAGATTAAAATATCTAGGAATAAACCTACCTAAGGAGGTAAAAGACCTGTACTAGGAAAACTATAAGATACTGATGAAAGAAATTGAAGATGACACACACAGATGAAAAGATATACTTGTTCACAGAGTAGAAGGATTAATATTGTTAAAATGACCATACTACCCAAGGCAATCTACAGATTCAGTGCAATCCCTTTCAAATTACCAAGGGCATTTTTCACAGAACTAGAAGAAATAATTTTAAAATTTGTAAGGAAATACAAAAGACCCTGAATAGCCAAAACAATCTTGAGAAACAGAACAGAGCTGGAGGCATCACACTCCCTGACTTCAGGCTATACTACAAAGACACAGTCATCAAAACAGTATGGTACTGGCACAGAAACAGACACATAGATCAATGGAACAGAATTGAGAGCCCTGAAGTCAACCCACACACTTATGGTAAATTAATCTATGACAAAGAAGGCAAGAATATACATTGGAGAAAGGACAGTATCTTCAATAAGTGGTGCTGGGAAAATTGGACAGCTACATGTAAAAGAATGAAGTTAGAACATTCTCTAACACCGTATACAAAAATAAACTCAAAATGGATTAATGACCTAAATGTGAGACTGCAAACCATAAAACTCTTAGAAGAAAATATAGGCAGAACACTCTCTGACATAACTCATACCAGTACATTTTTTGTATCTGTCTTCTAAGGCAAAAAATAAAAACAAAAGCAAGAATAAACAAATGGGATCTAATAAAATTTAAAAGCTTTTGCACAGCAAAGGAAACCACCAACAAAGCAAAAAGACAACATACCAAATGGGAGAAAATATTTGCTAAGGATGCAACTGACAAGGGATTAATATCCAAAATATACAAACAGCTCACACAACTCAACATCAAAAAAAATCAATCAAAATGGACAGAAAACCTGAATATACACTTTTCCAAGAAGATGGCCAAGAGGTACATGAAAAAATGCTCAACATTGTTAATCATCAGAGAAATGCAAATTAAAGCCACTAGAGCTATCACGTCACACCAGAATAATGCAGAATGGCTATCAGCAAAAAGAACACAAATAACAAATGTTGGCAAGGATGTGGAGAAAAGGGAACCCTTGTACACTGTTCATAGGAATATAAACTGGGACAACCACTGCGGAAAACAGTATGGAGGTTTCTCAAAAAGCAAAAGATAGAGCTACCATATGACCCAGTAATTCCACTCCTGGGTATATATCCCCAAAGGCCCACTAATTCAAAAAGATACATGCACCCCAATGTTCACAGCAACATTATTTTAAATTGCCAAGGTATGTAAGCAACCTAAGTATCCATCAACAGACGAATGGATAAAGAAGATGCAGTATATATACACAATGGAATACTACTCAGCCATAAAAAGAATGGAATTTCCTATTTGAACCAACATGGATGGACTTGTAGGGTATTATGCTTAGTGAAATAAGTCAGACAGAGAAAGACAAATAATACATGATATCACTTATATGTTGAATATAAAAAATAAAACAAACTAGTGAATATAACAAAAAAGAAACAGACTCACAGATACAGAGAACAAACTATTGGGTACCAGTTGGGAAAGTTAAGGGGGGAAGGGCAAGATAGGGGTAGGAGATTAAGAGACATCAACTACTATGTAATAAGATAAATAAGCTACAAGGATATATTGTACAGCACAGGGAATATAGCGAATATTTTATAACCATAAATGGAGTATAACCTTTAAAAATTGTAAATCATTATGTTGTACACCTGAAACTTACATAATATTGTACATCAAAAATATAAAAATATTAGTTACTAAATATGTACATATATTATTTTTAATCTTTAGTTAAGATCCTTATTTCTTCTTAATGTAAAGATACTATTAGGAAATATCATTTTGAGTTGCCTCTGATGAAAAGGGGATCAGAAAAAAAATCCATTGGCAAAGTGAACACAGCTGAAAAGGATTATTCTGCAGGCCTACAGCACCATCCAAACATGGCAAACTAGGAAATAGGGGGCACAGTTCCAAAAGATTGTGAGAAGAAAAGCCAAATAGTTTTATTGATGGCAGTTACCAGCTGATGAATGTTTCGTGTATTTATAATTGATCCACATATGTCATCTTCCGTTAAGTAATGTGACTCCTTCCTTTTCTAAAAACAATCTAAAAATGAATCAATGGGTATTTATGTATCATATGCCACAAGATCTAACTCCTAATTTCAAGAGATGTACAATCAAGATAGAATAAAAAATTATCAAGCATTAAACTCAGAGCAATTCTGGACAGGGTGTAAGTAAGGAAGAAATCACGTATCGCACTAAATGAAATAACAATAATACAACCAATGAAACACATTTGGAAAAAATAAGCCACTGTCCATTTGAATAATCTAAGTAAAGTATGTAGAAGGGAAAGAGGTTTTAGAACCTGGAAGAAAATGAGTAACTGAAAAGTCTGAAAGGGTAAAGAGAAGAAAAAAATGTGCACTCACAGTGAACTTTGACAGTGGAGAAAGAAAATATTGCAGTATCTTACTGGAATTCTATTTCCAAATACTTTAAGGTTAGCGAAACTCAAAACACCTTAATGCACTGTCTATGTAGGCTGAATAATAAAGGCAGACACAAAGAACCCCCAAGAGGAAGCAAAAATGAAATCTGAATACTTGAAAAAACATTGAGGGCCGAACTTATTCGTTTGGTTAAGTTCCCCATTTTATTCATTTACAATGGAAAAAAAAATGTTCATTACAGTATGCAGCTAATTTTCCATCTTTTAACTTAATATACTAAAACAGTTTTACATAAAACATTTCATTTGTCAAACGCCAAACATCTGCACCCTTGATTACAGCCCTGCTATTGAGACTCTGGTTTTTTCAGGTACCATATGTCACACAGTATTTCACTTCAGCTCAATCTTTGTTTATGCACATGGAGAGGGAGGGAGGGAGTGTGTGTGTGTGTGTGTGTGTGTGCGCGCACTCACACATGAGTGCACAAGAAAGAAAAAGGCATCTGGTACCTAGAGAAAGAAAAGAAGCAGAAGGCCTGGTAGGAAAAGCAACGAGATTTATGTGTGAAAATAAACCAAGCCACACACACAAACACAGTCACCGACAATGACACCCTGTGGGGTCACAACTTAAAGCTTGTATGATAAATATATTTTAAAAAGATAAAAGGAGGCAAGAGAGAAGACAACTTTTTAAAGGAATGTTTTAATGTATAATTATTCTATATATAAAAAGTGGCAAAGCATAAGGAAAATAGATATAACATATACTTCCAACAAAAATAAATTCTAGACAAAGTTTTCACCTAATATATAATCCATCCCTCTTTCACCTGGCTTCACCCACCCACCAATACTTTCCCCCAGCATCTTCCTGGCTTTCCCGGTCCTGATTAATTTAGATTCCCAGCATGTGTGCCTCATCGTATTAATAAGGGCTTAATCATTCTTCTCGAAATTTAAATGATGCAACCCAGCAAAGAACAACTGGCCTGGAGTCACAGGACCCAAGTTATGGCCACAGCTTTTCCTCTAATTAGTTATGCAACCTGGTCCAATTGACTGCACACCTGCCTCGGGTAAAGCGAGAGCGGCTCCTCTCCAGTATCAGTCTCCTGATCTGAAAGGTGAGGAGTGGAAGCCTGCCCTCTCTCAGGTTCCATAAAGCTCCCACAGATAAGGGGGTGCAAATCAGTGACGCTACTTCCACCCCTTATCTGTCCCCACAAGCTCCACGTCTGAGGGTGGCTGGAGGAGAAAGCCAAGAAAAGAGGTTCCATGTGCAAAAGATTATGGTTGAACTTCCACATACATGAAACGAAGGTAAACCAATCCCCAAGGATTGGCTCAAAGCCTGCTTTGTGCTCAGAATCATTGGGGGCACTCTGGAGGACCGTTTTTAAAGCATAAGATATATTCCTTGTCCTCAGAGACAATTTGTCCTTTAGAGATTACTATCTAGTTAGAAGAAAACTGTAACATACATTTTAAAAAGAGAACAACGGAAGACTCACACTTAAGTGATGAATACTTAAGGGAGAACTTCACGGTATGAATAGCTAACACAGACTTCATAGAGGTCTATGTGAAATAAGATTTTGCTCATTTAACAAATATTTACTGAGTGCACACTCTGTGTCAGGTGCAAAAACAGGCGTAGTTTCTACTCTCATGGAGCTTATAATCTAGTAGGAAACAGTCATCAATAGAAAGGCCCATGCTGCAATGTGAGATAAAAGGGGGAAGGAATCTAGTAAGGAAACTCAGAGGTCACTTCCCAGAAGTGACACTAATGCTAAAATCTAAGGACAAAATGGCATTAACCAGGTGAAGCAGAGAGGCAAGGATATTTCAGACTGCGGATACAGCATGTGCAAAGGCCCTGCGGTAAGTAGGTGCTTGACACATCTGAAGACCTGAAAGGCCGTGGAGCTAGTGTACAGAGAGCATGGAACACAAATGATGCTCGGGAGGAAGTCAAGACCAGGCATGCTGGGTCCTGTAGGCCAGGTTAGCAGTTTTCACTTTGAGATGAGAACATCTTCAGATGGACATGTCTGGCTGCTGCTGTGTGGGGAAAGGAATGGAACAAGACAAGAGTAGATATGGGGAGGTGTTTAAGAGACAACTTCAACAGACCAGATGAGAAATGATAATAAGACTCTGGACCAGCTTGGTGGCCATGGGGATGGAAGAGATAAAGACAACTAAATTTGCTGATGAAGTGGATATGGGGGTTTGAAAAATAGAAGTGGTCAGGGGCAGCTCCTGGGTTTCTGATGTGCCTAACAGATCAAATGATAGTGTCATTAACTGAGAAGGGGACACAGAAAAGGCTATTTTGAGGAGAAGGTGCTAAGTGCCAAGTGCTATTGAGAGGTTAACTATTACAAGATGAGGACTCTGGATTTAGAGAACTGCGGGTTCCTGGAGAACTTAGACATTTTTTTGTTGTTGTTTGCAGATAACATGGTTTCTTATCTTTTTGCTTTTTATTGAAGTACAGTTAATTTACAATGCTGTGTTAATTTCAGGTATACAGAAAAGTGATTTGGTTATTTCAGTTATAGATATTCTTTTTCATATATATTCTTATACACACATTCTTTTTCATATTCTTTTCCATGATCGTTATTACAAGATATTGAATATATACATATACTATATTCTATATTCAAGACCTTAGCCACTTTCAGTGGC
This sequence comes from Phocoena phocoena, assembly GCF_963924675.1. Classification (NCBI taxonomy): domain Eukaryota; kingdom Metazoa; phylum Chordata; class Mammalia; order Artiodactyla; family Phocoenidae; genus Phocoena; species Phocoena phocoena. The sequence goes on along the minus strand of NC_089225.1, from coordinate 22,577,993 downwards.
ATGAGAGGTCAGGTGACAGGTGGACTGAGGAGCTGGAGATCGGGAAGTACAGGGAATACAGCATGAGTATCTGCCCCTCTTCCCTCATCTGTTAGCATCTTCATGGCTCCTATGTCCACTCATACAACACACAAGAACAAAGTACACACACATCTCAGATACTTCCTAGAAATTGGTACTCTCTCCCCTGAATAATTAGAAAGGCAAGAAATGGGCTAAGTTCAATTCTTGTAATCTGAAATAAAACAAGGCATGAAATGATCTAATTATTTTATCCCCTAGCTACCCTCCTCTCTTTCTCATTCTTTCTGTCTCTCTTGCCTTCTCTCTCTCTCTCTCTCTCTCTCTCTCTCTCTCACACACACACACACACACCCCTTTCAGTGTAACTGTCTCTAAATATCTCATATCTTTCTACTGACAACTATGGGCTACATCTTTGTAAGTATCAAAGTATCAACTCAAGAAAGTTGCCTGTGTCTTCTGCTAAAGAAAGTGGCCAATGACACATTCAGCACTGGGAGAGCTTCTGCTTGGTTTTTCATCCAGCATCTGAGGCTGTGAGGTCCTTTCTGGCACTCACCCCCCTACTGTAAATCTGCACGAAACTGTGGCAACATGCTGACAACAGAGGCTAGCCATCCGAGGGACATTCTTTCCTCAAATAAGACTTTGCTTTTATCCTCTGGTATATAGATGAACTGTCATCATTAACCTGGTCTAGGGAACTAAAGTTTCTCTCTCGTTGCTGCTTAAGGCCATATGTGCTTCTTGTTCTCTTTGTTCTACATGTTTTAAAAATACCTATTCATCTTTTATTTCCAGAATGTTGACCCACATAGGTCGGGACAATAGGATACCATACATATGAGTTTTCTAAATATCTTGGATATTATAACACTCTTTATTATGCTGAGCAGTCCAAGTCAGTGAGAGACCCCTAGAAAAACTGGGTCAGAAATCCTGTAAAGGTCTGGAGCTGACCTAACATTGCCAGAGGGATTAGTGACTTCTCATGATTCTCTTTCCTGTGGTTTGACTATAAGGTCGAATCTGCTTGTTAATCACAGAATCTATGTTAATTACATCACTACTTAGCATGTTTTCTTTTCCTGCACTTGTTCTGGTTTTCTAATACTAGTATTCTACTTATCAGCACATGCCCTTTGATAGGAAAAGTCAGAAACTCTATTGTCAAAGAGACAGATATAAATACATAAATTAACCAAGTAATCAGTAAGTCTACCCAGAGTTAGATACTGTGCTCAAAGTTATTGCTAAAATACATCAGTTCACTCCTGTTCTATCACTGGACGTGTAGAGATGGAGACATCGTCCAGTGCAGAGAAAATAAGAAGGAGGATAGTGTGCCTTGGGAACCACCAGGAAAGCATCACTGCTAAGACATCCCTCTTCGGGCTTCCCTGGTGGCGCCGTGGTGGAGAATCTGCCTGCTAATGCAGGGGACACGGGTTCGGGCCCTGGTCTGGGAAGATCCCACATGCCACGGAGCAACTAGGCCCATGAGCCACAACTACTGAGCCTGCGCGTCTGGAGCCTGTGCTCCGCAACGAGAGGCCGCGATAGTGAGAGGCCCGCACACCGCGATGAAGAGTGGCCCCCGCTTGCCACAACTAGAGAAAGCCCTCGGGGCTTCCCTGGTGGCACAGTGGTTGGGGGTCCGCCTGCCGATGCAGGGGACACGGGTTCGTGCCCCAGTCTGGGAGGATCCCACGTGCCGCGGAGCGGCTGGGCCCTTGGGGCCACGGCCGCTGAGCCTGCGCTCCACGGTGGGAGGGGCCACAATAGTGAGAGGCCCACGTACCGCAAAAAAAAAAAAAAAAAAAAAAAAAGAAATTCCTCGTTGCATCTGAAGCTCCATCACCTCTCTTCTTGGTAGTTTTCATGACTATTATAATGCAAACAAACATATTTATCCAGGTATCATGAGTGAAGAGTTTAACAGCCAATTTCGCTGGGACAAAAGGCTCCCCTTACCTTCCACAGGAGGTAAGAAGGGACAGTGTGACTTGGAAAGGAAGAGGAAGAAAGAGGCTGAAATCAGAAAGCACCATCGGAGCCTTGCCCCGTGTTTGTTGGACCAGACCTATAGGAGTTACTTAGTAATCAAACAGCTCTTGAACAGCAATCACCAGTGAAAGAGACCATGGGCTTGGCCCTGAGCACGATGCTTTGGGAAAGAGGACGGGTCAGATTTACCTCCTTCAGAATGTTTGGGAGTTCCAGTTTATTTGGGAACGACAACAAATGTACAAAGCAATTTTAAACCACGGAAGACAATATATTCTCTCAATTCTAATGCTGGGGCTTTGGCTTCTTAACCTGAGGAAATCTAGTAAATAGAGCCTCTTTATTTCATGTCTAAAACATCTTAAACATTTCCTTAAACCTATTCCACTGCAGTACATTTAAATAATTACGAACGACTTTATATTTCAGAAAGTCTGCTTCAGAGTATATAATTTCATAAGTGAAAGGATGAGACTAACACTCCTTCTTCAATCTGTGCATGACAGTGGAGAACCCATGGTAGGCAGAATAATGCCCCCTGCCCCACTGCCAACGTGTCCATGTCTTAATCCCCAGCATCTGTCAATATGGTATCTTACATCGCAAAGACACGGCAGCTGTCAGGATTTTGAGACGGGGAGACTGTCCTGGGTTATCAAGGTGGACTCAATCTAATCACAGGAGTCTTTAAAAGCAAAGAACCTTCACCGGATGGGTTAAAGAGATGAGAGGGAAGAAGGTGGGAGATTGGAAACATCAGAGACTGGACTGTTGTTGCTGGATTTGAAGCTAGAGGAAGGGGCATGAACCAAGGAATGCAGGCAGCCTCTGGAAGCTGGAAGGCACAAGGAAAAAGATTCTCCCCTGGAGCCTCCAGGAAGGAACATAGGCCTGCCTACACCGTGATTTTAGCCCAGTGAGGCCCGTGTCAGACTTCTGACCTAAAGAGCAGTAAGATAATAAATTTGTTCAATAAATTTAAGCCATTAGGTTTGTGATAACTTGTTATAGCAGCAATAGAAAACTAACTTGTTTTCCTCTATATTTTGAAATCTGTAAAATGGGGACAATTACCTTTTCATTTTTCTTTTAAACTGTTATAAAATTAAGAAGCAAATATTAAAGACTGTTAAAGAAAACAGGCTGAGTAGGAAGAAACAGCATTGAAAATTTTCTTCATTGCACCTCCTTTTCCTAAATTTTACAAGACCCCGCCAATCAGAAAATAAACCAGAAACCTAATATACCTTAACAAGTTTCATGGCATCCCCAGGTAATCAGAGGCAATCTCTCATATTGATCACAGTATAAAACTAGTTGAGTTACAGGGACACATATCTTATCAGTTCTTTGGCAAATATAAAGCTTCCCTTGGAAAAATACAGTAATGAAATATTCTCAAAGTCAGTATGCAGATCTCCAACGGCTAGGCAAGTTAATGAGATGCATAGCTAGGGACTTAGCATGCATCTGGAGCACTGGTGCTGCATAAGAAACACAGCTGATTCTGGATCTCATCAGCTTATCCATTTTTTACAGAAACATCAGCAAAGAGAAGACACTCCATGTATTAAAAGTTTCTACATCCATCCTGAGCTCCACCCTGAGCTATCAGAAACAGGACAGCAGGGCCATGTATTAGAGTTTTCAAAGCTAATAAAATATTTTGCAAGTAACATATTTTAGTCAGTCAAACATTGATTATATTTGGCACGTTCAAAATACCAAAGCCCGGCCACACAAAATGGTTTCTCAACATGCCAGGAACAGCCCTTTGAAAGAAGGAACTTTAGGGTTTATACGTTAGATGGGTCCCAAAAAATGAGCTTCCAAGTTAACAGAAAATCATTTTGTAGATATGAACAAAAAAAGGATCTTAGCCTCATATAATAATGAATAATCAGAAAGTGCTCATAAATAACAAAAGAGTACAAATTCCACAATTAATATTTATATAATTTTTAAAAAAGAAAAGCCAAGAAGGGACAAAGCATGTCAAAAGCAACTCTCTCTATTCAAGTCTTTGCTACTACTTTGCATCTTTGGGAAAGTTTCTTAATTTCTTTTCACCTTGGTTTCCTCATGTGTAATAGTATTTTTAAAGCATTAAATCGCATTTAATAGCTCTTTACAAAGGATTTAAAATAGTCTCTGAATTTGGGGATCTGCTCCCCACTCCTCTCCTCACTCCATTTGTCCTGTCACACCACTGCACCAGAGACCTGGCTCTTTCGACAACCCTGGAGTGTTTCTGCGTGAAACCTTCTCATTTACATTGTGGCATCAGAATCCACAGAGCACGGATTAGTTGCACTCCGGTAAACAGCAGCACCAGCACAATGATTAAAGCCTCTATTCCTATCTTCCCCGGTACCCTGGTGCAGGGGTGGGGTGGACAGGTGATGGGTAGAGGGTACCTCATGAAACAGTCCCTCTGGGATCCTCAGCCTAAACCGGGCCCCAAGGGACCACCTTTCCTTGGCTGTTACCTCTGAGGAGCTTCTGTCTTCAAACCATACCTCACCACCACCTCGCTCCCAGTAAAACAGCCTATTTTCCTTCACTCAATAGAAAAAAAGACTGAGCTCCGCACATAGATGTGAAAATTAAAGGAGGTAATAGACACAAAATGTTCAGTACAATGTCTGAGCCCAAGTACCCACTCAACACATATTAACAACTATTTTCATCAATTATGACCATCATCCTCGTGGTAGGAACATCTTGCCACAAAATCTGCTAAATAACCCAGTCAACAGACCACAGTTCATCAGATCCATGTTTTCTATGTCTTGGTCAATTTTCTAATGCTAATAGGAATAATTCAAAAGAAGAGACTTACCCAGATGCCCTTTGTTAATCTGGTAAAGAACCACAGAGAAATTTCCTTGGGAAATAAAACGTTAGAACCAACTACACAATAGTAGATTCTAAACTTTAAGGAAAGCAGGAGAAAAATCAGGAAGACAAGAAAAATGAACTTTAGAAAAGAAAAATGTGTCCAAGTAATAAATTGGCTCAGATGAGATCTTTGTGGAAAATAAAGAGCAAATGGGAATGTCATGAAAAAGTAAAAGTAAAAAAGTAAAAGTTAGGCCAGGTTTTACATAGAAAGAAGTAAATATGTGAAGACACAGGTTTAGAAAATGAAAAAAAAAAAAAACACGTTACTGGCAAAAGAATAGAGGACCTTACAAAGCAAAACAGAGACATGGGAGGAAAGGTTAACTGATAATTGTAAGGCCATCTGGTGTTTTCAACTAAACTTCCTAAAAGACGTATCATCTGCTTTCTGCTAAGCAAAGCAAGTACCATCTGACACAAGAATAAAGAAAATGAAACCAGATTTGAGAAAGAAAGTACTAAAATGTACTTTAGCAGCCGGCTACCTTCAAATCAGCAGAGCCTTAATGGCCCACATTGGAGGACAGTTGAGGAATTTCCAAATGTTATCACGAAGAGCCCCATTCTGCTTGGTTATCCGTTATCTCTGCCTTCTCATACGGAAATATCCTACACAGGAATGCACCTCTTCCAGACGATATACATTAAATAAGCAACCAACGGAAAGCATGCAGTGTGCCTACATTCTGAATACTACCCAAGTCATAAAAGGAGATGCTTATTGATAATTCGGCCTTGTAATTACAGCCCTAACTTCTTCAAGGAAAGGCCCCTAACAATACTCCATAAAATAAATTAGAATTCACACGTTTACTTAGGACAATTTAATCAATATGTATGGCTAAATCCAGTTAACTCTCTAGGGCAATTAGGACATCAGAATCACCTGGGGTGCTTTTAAAACTATTACAGTCCCCACTCCACCCACGGAGTCACGATGCCTGGAGATAGGTGTCTCCCGTTTAAAACCTCTCCATGGTGATGTTTACACACACTAAAACATGTGTCCTAGGCCTTCTTCCCCTAGCTCCTTCCAAGGGGTACTTCCTCCCTTCTTTTATTAGGCATATTTATGCATATTTTAAGACAGGGCCTAGGAGCAACAGACTATGAATCAATCAGAGCTAGAGTCAAAACCTCACTATAGAAAGTAATAGCCAAGTGACCGCTTGAAGTCTCAGGTTGTTTTTTTTTTAATTTTATATTGGAGTATAGTTGATTAACAATGTTGTGTTAGTTTCAGGTGTTTAGCAAAGTGATTCAGTTATACATATATCTATTCTTTTTCATATCCTTCTCCCATTGAGGTTATTACAGAATATTGAGCAGTGTTCCCTGTGCTATACAGTAGGTCCTTGTTGGTTCTCTACTTTAAATATAGCAGTGTGTACATGTCAATCCCAAACTCCCAGTCTATCCCTCCCTCCCACCCTTCCCTGCTAGTAACCGTAAGTTCATTCTCTAAATCTGTGAGTCTGTTTCTGTTTTGTAAATAAGTTCATTTGTATCATGTTTTTCTTTATCTGTAAAATGGGAGCAATAAAGCCTATTTCTCAAATTCTCTCTGTTGGTCTGAGGACTAAATGACTGCAAATGTTAACATGCTTGAAGGAGTGTTTGGCACTCCTCCATCCTTCAGTGAAGGACCATTAGTCAACCCCGGGGTGGTAGCAGCAACCAGTCAGTCTCCAGGAAGGCCTATGACAGCTTCTAGAAGGACAGGATGCCCTTTTGTGTTTCAGTACACTTGCCTATGCAAAAAGCCTAAGGTATCCTTTGCTGAAACTAAATCATCCTCAAGTGGTTTTGGTGGAGGCATGTCTGGATGGGTTCTCAGAGCCACAGTCCTCATAACCCTGACCAATCCCCTCATCAAGGATGGCAACGCACTGGTCTCTATATCATTTGGAGAAATACAAGACGAAAGAGGGTTGAACTTCTTCTTTATAATTCCCAACTCCTCCTCCAGTGATGCCCTTTTTACTTTGTCCTGTCCAGCATGAATATGGTTCATTCTCCCTCTTCAGAGAGAGGGTCTTGAAATTAAGTGATGTGCCTGGATCCGTGATCCAGAGCCAAGCCATCACATTATACGGCTGGTCATTCATGTCCTGATATAATGTGTTGTGTTCTCTGCAGACAGCCCATGTTTATTGATCTCCTACCAGGGCCCATGCACACTGCTAGGCTGTGCCCTGCTAAAGTCTGCAAGAAACGAGGCCGATTCATAGTCACGGGTGGGCTGTAGCAGGTATCACTGTAGACGTTAGAAAAGATGTGAAGACTCCCCTACAGGTCACTGAGTTTGGAGCCAGGACAGAGCACACAATTGCCTGTGCTGAGAAAACCAGTGCAGGAGAAATTCATAGGGGACCACAGTCAAAGAGAGCAAGGAGGCATGAAAGAAGTCATGGCCATGTACCACCAGAAGCAGCCGGAGAGGCAAGTGATAACAAAAGAGACCTCCTCCACCTGGTCCAGGTGCTCTGCTTGTCAGTCACAGAAGAGGACCCCCAACCCTGACCCCACAGGGCACTCCCACTCCTACACCCACCCAGCCAACAGCTGCTGAGGAGTCTGGGTTGGAGGAGAGAGGGAGGAAGGGGAGAGAATTCAGTTCATGGGAGCCAGTCCCAGGAGACACATTCTAGGGAAGCCAGAACCAGGGAGCTCTGAACTATCACACGGAATGGAGTTTAGAGTTTCAAACTCATTATAAATGAACATCAAGTATGACAAAATTATCAACAGGGACTGAGAAGCCACTAATTGGCAACTCTACATTTTCTTTCTCTCAGCAAATACACAGAATATGGGCGATTAAAAAAATCAGGCTGAGATAAATTACTGGGAAAAAATGTTCCATGTAAATACATCACTTAGTAAAGACTGTCCAGTCATACCTGCCACGTTTCCTTTCTTTTTTTAAATTTTTAATTAAAAAAAAATCAGACTTACAGAAAAGTTGCAAGAGTATTAGATGAACCACATGAAATTGGCACTTTTATAAATCAAATATGGCCAAATATTGGTTACATCAGACAGGGCTAACTAACAGTATTCTTGTAATTTATCTGTAAGTTTTTTTACTACAGTGAATTTTCATTTACCCTTCACCTAAATTCTCTAATTGCTAACGCTTTGTTCCATTTGTTTTTTTTGCTAGATAGATAGCTATAGGTATAGCTATACAGGTAATTAGATAATATATACAGATAGTGTTAAAATTTTTGAAAGTTGCAGACTCCATGATGATGTACCCCTAAGTACTTCAGTGCGTTTCACAAGAACAAAAACTGTATCTTATATAGTCACAGTATAATTATCAAGTTCAGGAATGAGACGTTGATATGTATGCTATTGGTACCTAATATACAGTTCATACGCAAATTCTTCCAACTGTCCCCATAATAACCTGTATAGCATTGTTTTCTAATCCAGAATCACACACTGCATTTGATTGCCATGACTCGGGTTTCCTTTAGTCCAGAAAGTTTCTCAGCCTTTCTCTGATCATTTTAATAATGGCATTTTTTTTGAGAACACAAGCCAGGTGTTTTACAGAACGTTACTCCTGTTGGATTTGTCTGATGTTTTCTGATGCTTCCTTGCAGCTGTGGCAAGATGACAGAAGTGATGCTGTGTCCTTCTCAGTGCATCGCATTAGGAGGCCCATGATGTCAGTTCAGCTGATTGTGTGTGATACTGACTTTGATCACTTGGTTAACATAGTGATTCCACCATACAAGTTACCATTTTCCCTTTAGAAGTAACAAGTCAGTCGTATCTGAAGAAATTAGCTACTATTTCATAACCAGTTCAAAAATATTTATTGAGCACCCACCCTATCCAGACACAAATCTCTTCCTTCAAGGATCTCACATTTCAGTGGAGGTGGGGGAAATCTGATGATATACAAATAATTAAGGATTTAATATTCTAGAAGGTATTTGAAGGGGGGGGGTTACGGAGGGACGTGTGTGCTTCCATTTTAAATGGAGAGTCAGGGATGGCCTCTTTGAGGAGGTGACAATTAAGTACTGGCTTGAAGGGGTAAGGACCAGAGTCATGGGGAAGATAAGAGCTTTCCAGACAGAAGGACCAGCAAATGAAAATGGCCTGAGGTACCTGGTATGTTTCAAAGTCGTCAAAGAGCCAATCAGGCTGGAATAGAAAGAGCTGAATGAGGAGAATAACAGAGTTTTCTCAGGATTCTTTCCATTACAGCTGACCAAAAGACTCCCTAAATACACGGAAGTAAGAGGAGGGGGAACAAAGGGGCTGTATTAGCCAATATAATTTTGACGTTCATGGTAGAGCTCATTTCAGCCACAGCTGGACTGGGGGCTTAAGTGAGGACCTCAGGAGGCTGTCTCTCTCCACGTCTTGCCTCTTGATTTCTTCTCCCCAAGTGGTGGCTCAGATGGCCATTCCACATCCAGCCTTTCGTCATACTCATTTAGTTATCCCAGGGGGAAGGGAGTGCCTCCTCCCCAGCAGATTGAAGACAAGTCGTGAGAGCAATGTCCATTGACCTTGCCTGCCTCATGTTCCATTCCAGAGAGTAAATCCCTAAGGGATGGGGGCTGAGGGAAAGGAGGAGGGGGAGGGTGTTAGGATTGACAAGGTCTGCATCCCAGATCCACCCCCAGGGCCAGAGAAAGAGGTCTATCCCACCCTAGGGACACAGTGAGAGAATGAGCGAGTAGCAATTCTCTCCAAAGCAAGATTAAGGTCCTAATTCTCAAGAAATGAAGATGAACTGAGCAGGACAAACAGATGTGTACTACTAGTGCATTTACATAATTATACTTTGTCTCCTTAAAAAAATAATAATAATCTTGACTTTCAAAGCCTCTGATAAATGACAATTTGACAGAGATTTTTTTTGTCCATTATGTTTTTTTCAAGGACACTAGCTTAGATCCTTCTGTTCCCAGTGTAGACATTGGAGGATTGAGAAGAAATAAGCAAAACACAGTGTTCAACACATAGCTTCTCAGTGGTTTTCATGTTCATTAAATCTGCTTTCACCCGTGCATAAACACCTAATTTTCTACTGGGATGCCAAGATATCAGGAGCATAAAAGTCTGACAGCACCTAAAATGACAATTCTCCTTTATAACAGCATATTATTAGAGCTATAAGCGGCCAAATCCAGTCTCCTAAAAATCAACTTATTCGAAAGCCAATGGACATTGCTACATGAAAAAAGAATTAGAAATGAGGAATCAGTGACTTTTTTTATACCATTGGCCTTAACCCACATGTGAAACAATTTCACATAGAGGCTGAAAAACTAAATTAAAACATAAATTCTGTTTTAAGCTAAAAGAAGCAAGGGACTGTAGTCATTTCCTAACTCATTCCGGGTTGTCCGTAAGGCTGAACACAATTCAATTCTTTTCTAAAGAAAAAACAAAGCCTTTTTTAAAAATGAATTTGAGAAGTAACACCAAACAAGACCTTAATATTTCTAAAAGTTCTACTTAAAAAGGGAAGCATTCAAAACTGCAGACTAATCCAGGTGTATTCACCCAAAGTAGGTGCTGATAGGATCACTGTCCTATCATTTTTCTTACTAGCGCTGTTTTTTGGCTCAGATAAGAACCAACCAACAAAAGAGACTTTTATGTGCAGCCTCACACACAGTGGGGAAAGTTGAAGATGTTCACTCCTAGGATTTACTCTAACCTCTCTGTTGTCTAAATGCAAACTTGAGAGAATCATCTTACACACTTTTAGAATGAATAGGCCAGTTCAGCAATATGACCAAATACAAAATATACCCCAAATCACTGTTTTCTTAAAATACCAACAGTAAGTCTATGGAAAATAATGGAATAAAGATTCTCATTCATCATACCAACAGATAAATGGATCTTTGGGTATAATATTTATGAGAAATGTGCCAGACCTATATCAAAACATTGTAAAACTTTTCTCAGACATATGGATATAGATATAAAAATAAATAAATAAATGAACAAACAAACACGGCATTCACCTACATTCTCAGTAAAATATGTAAATTTGTATAGCCTTTCTGGAGGGCAATTTGCATTACATATTAAGTCTTACAAATATGTATACCTTTTAACCCAAGGAACCCTGTGCAAAAATCTATCCTAAGGAAATTATCAGAAATGTACCCAAAGATAAAGGTTGTTTATTTTGGTGTTATTTATAATAGCAAAACAAAACAAAATCCAAAATTTTAAGAATAGAGAATTGATTAAACTATGTCTCATTCATGCAATGGAACCCTATGCAGCTACTAAAATCATAGTTTTATCTTATTTCAAGAATATGAACTAGACTTAAATAATATACCATTATAGCAAGATGCCAAATTGAAGAGGCAGAATATTCTCCATTTCATAAGATGTCTGTATGTAATAGACACTTAAGATTATAAAAATACCTTCCAAGCTTCTCAAATTCTCATATCTGCAAGCATCTGTATGATAATCTCTCCCATAAAAGGCAATCAGTTGTAATGAAATAACGTTACGGACCTCTTCACTCAATATGTGAATAAACTCTAAAGATTCCAGGACAGAGAAATGCTTTTCTTCATGTTCCAAATAATCCCAGGCCAAATTCTGACATCCCTCCCCTGATCCTGTCTCCCCACTAGAAGAATAGTCACTTTCAAATGCCCTGGATTTTCCAACTAAACTCATAACCTAATTTGTTTCCATCTTTTTTTAAATAGTGTTTTCCAAATTTGGGTCATTTGCTTCCTAAGTTCATAATATTACCAAACTTACAAATTATCTGTTACTCTCTATTTCTTCTTTATATTGGCTCATGTTTCGTGTAAATATTTTGGTCACACATCAGCCATGAAATTAAGGATTTGATATTGTAATTATTTTTTCTAATATATCTTAAAATACATACCTTGATCAAAGGAAATAAAGCATCTAACAAACTCTCTCATACACTTACATCATTGCTGTCTATTCCAATAGGAAACATAAGAGAAACACCAACTCCATGGATGCTGATAGGTGACCTGGGTATAGTGTAACCAAGTTTAAGCAATGTCTTAATCCAAATTAGTGTCTCTTAGGGCACCAAGTCAAGAGTCATGGAAAGTTAGCCAGGGAGCATCTTTTAGGACAGGCCACAAATTTAACATCCTTCTGCCTGAACTACTCAAATCAATTCTCCCTCTCGATCAATGAATCCTATGCTTCTTCTTTCCAAAATCCAAGAAGCAATACCATTTATTTAGGAAATAAAAGATCTGTTTAAAGCAATACAGATATACTTTCCTGTAACTTGCGTGAAATCAAGAGTTGGCAAATGTTTTCTGTAAAGAGCCATATAGTAAATATTTTTGAGTTTGTAGACCATACAGTCTAGCACAACTACTCAACTGTCATTATCATGCAAAATAGCCACAGGTATGTAAATGAGCGAGCTCAGTGTGGTTGTGTAACCATAAAACTTTATTCATAGACACTAAAATTTGAATATGATATAATTTCAAGTCATGAAGTATTATTCTTTTTTTAAATTTTTTCCCAACCCTCGAGAAGTATAAAAACTTCCTAAGCTCAGGAGCCATACAAAAGCAGGCAGCAGGCTAGATCTGGTCAACAGGTCAGAGCTTGCTAATCCCTGCTTTAGACCATCAGGGTTGGCAATCTTACTGTTTATACAAACTGATGGAAGCAAAAGTCCAGTGTTTGTCACAACTTTTCCTGAAGATTTGTTTTTGCATAGTCATAAAATTATTTATCAACATGTATTTTATCCAAAAAAACATATTTTTAAAAAACACTTCTAAGAAAAACTTCAAGTGGTGTCATTTTATTACGTATATAGTACATAATTACTATATACGTGATGAGTAAGAGACCTTTAACTTTTCTACTTCTTCCCATTAAAGGCCTGCTTTCATTTTATTTGGGACTTTAGGCATCTTCATCCAGGAACAGAACAATGTATGCACTTTATGTCATTGTTCTTCAGTAATTATTCCAAGGAAATTCTGACCCAGTTCAAATATCAAAGAAAAATAGAAGTCCAAGTTCCTGACTTGTGGTTCCGGAGAGTGTGTGCAACAGAACAGTGAGAGACACACAGAATGATGAGAGCCTGCAGCAGCCCAGGTCAGCAAACTGGAGGCCACCAGGTCCTGCGCTGCCACACACCGTGTCACCGCGCTGAGCCACAGATCTCCATCTGTCAAATGGGGAT